>NC_136597.1:21396476-21841476 GCF_910589615.1 Taurulus bubalis | reverse complement strand
AAAAGACACGTGGAGAGCGACCAAAGCAGCCATGTACATAAATACTGATTCATCCAAAACTCATTTATTCAGGAAATCATTTATTAGTCTGTTTTATAATTTCCTTAAGTTTCTTTTACATTTCTGCGCCATACTCTGTGGAAGGTTGCCCAAAAACAGGCTGTGTAATATTTGTTTACATCAGCTCCTTTAAATCCAGATTGAAGACTTTTCGGTTTGCTGTTGCCTTTAATTGAACCAGATTCAAGGATATCAATCAATTTATGCATCTCACTTCTGCATTTTATTTCTTAAACTGCACTGCAACTTTTATTCAATTTTGTTGTTGCCTTTTGACTGATTTTTTATGTTTTAATTAATGTTCTTAATTGTTTTTAAATCTTATTTTCTTCTGCATTATGTTTTGATGCTTTTATGTGAAGTACTTTGAATCGCCTTGTTGTTGAAATGTTCTATACAAATACACTTGCCTTGCCTTACATTAAATCAACAAAGTACACCCGACAGAGCTTTTACCTGCAGGAACATGTTGACCTGCTCCAGTTTCTGTTTGATCTCGTAACGGGCCCGCTCCTCCGCGTCCCGGCGGTACTGCTCCACGTGGCTCTGCTCCATCTGAGAAGCCTCCATTCGGCGTCTCAGGTCCAGTACTTCCTCCTCCAGCTGCCTCTTACTCCTCTCCAGTTGGCCACTACTGCAGCTCAAGCTCTTCATGGAGGCCAGCTGATCCTTAAGGTCGCTGTTCACCATCTCCAGCTGGCCGCGGCGGGACCCTTCCTTCTCCAGCTGCACCTGCAGATCGTCCACCTGGTAACATGAGAGAGAGATTACCGCTAGTAGCTGTGTATTATTTGGGGATTCGTACCAAAACCATAGTGCTTTAGCACACACACAAACCTTTTCTTTCATTCGTCCAAAGGAACCCTCGTCCTGGCCGTGTCTGCCTTGGTCCATCCGGAGACTAGTCATAGGAGAGCCACATTCAGCTCCACTTGTGTCCTGATTCCGCAACTTCTTCTTAGCGGTCTTCAATAAAGTACGCATCCTAAAACATATACACAAATACTATAAGTACTTTTTCAACTATACCTTGAATAAAGAAAGTAGCACCTTAGTACCCCTTACAGGCACTTTGTAGTTTAAGTTTTGTGAAGAAATTGTACTTTCTTGATTCTTGTTGTTCTTGTAAGCCACTTTGGATAAAAACGTCAGCTAAATGAAATGTAATGTAAGTAAACAAATACATAAATAAAAAAGTGAATATCTAACAGACTTTTTTGCAATCTTTTGCAACTGAGAGTTAAATTCCAAAAAGTTTCATCATTCACCTAGTGAACAAAGTTGCAACCAGTTTTGACGACATGTAACTCATTCATAATAACTGTGACAAATTCAGATTCAAAACCCATAAAAACAACACATACACAAAATATTCTCAGAATAAAGTACATAAAAGAATAAGAAACCATTCACAATTAATTTGCACACAAAAACACCAGACAAACAAACTGTAGGGACTTACTATGCAATGACAGGAGTGAAGTGAAACAACACCACATACACACATGGGTTCACTACAGCCACATAAGCCGGAAAAGACTGCGCGCTACTGGATCTTAGTTGTGTCTAAATAGGAGGAAGGGTTGCTGCCGCGGGTGAGGAGGGTGCGAGGAGGAGGCTAGGAGTCACCTGTACATTTCTTTTTGGAGCTCTGTGTTTCTATTCATCTCCTGATCCAGCCGGGTGTCCACAGCCTTCTTCTGCTCCGATATTTTTTTGGCTTTCTTCTTTTCTATTTCCATCTGCAACACAGGCAACAGGCCAAGAACTCTTGAGACCCAAACCATAGCATTATATTATCAGGAGCGATGCCTAATCAATACAACCTATACATTGACATTAGCCTGCATATGAACACCTCGCTATGATCACCTGGGTGCTCAGGTCTCCCTTCTCCTTTTCAAGCTTTGCCAGGCGCAGTCCTAACTGAGAGCGGCTCTTCAGCTCCTCCTCCCACAAGGCCTGAGAGTCGTGGGCTGTGTGAGACAGCACGCTTTGCTTCTGGACCTGAGAGAGAGAGAAACACAGAGGAGAGACATTTAAGCATCACACATATACAGATAAAAAAGACGTCCCGTCAGCTTGTTACGATGATCACATTTCAGACAGCCAACTGTTCATCTCACCGTTCTCATTAGTTTAACCTGTTCTATGTTTTCATGAGAATGTATCAGTAAAAGTTTGAAAAGACTAAAACTTTTACTTGGTTCTTATTTTCCAGAAAGGATTTGGGGTGTAAATCACAAGTTTTGCCATGATGCAACATCATATTGATTCTTTGGACAATGAGAAAATGTTTGCTGGTATAGCGAAGTCTGCAGCGATGTGATTTTGATTCTATTCTATTCATGGGCTTTCGATCGTTGTGTCATAAACCCATATTACACAATTAGTTACATGAATATCAACGACTAAAATCAACTAGAATATGATTTGACGATATAGTTTCTTGGCTCTGTAGGAAGAAGGTGCGCCTGGACAGAAATGGTGACGAAGACGTTCCATGGGAATTTCAAAATAAAGGCCTATCCTAAAGATGATATGTTGTGATTTTTAACTGTGCATTGATCATTATAAATCATTGAGTCAATCTAGATCGATGTATCACAAGGCCCTTTTAGCTTCAAAAGTTTTACAGTCACAATCAAAACAGTTTGTCCAATGCTGGCATTTCCTCCAATAGGGCTACCTTTCTGTTGTATGTGTAAACTTAACATTTTGTGGTATTCTAATTATCTTAATGCGATAAAAAAGTTAGATTATGAGAATGGAATATCTGCTGCTGTCAATTTGATAACATAACATTCCCCAGCTGGCTACTCTAATATGTAGGACCTCCCTGCTCAAACTGGTCAAAGGTGAATTGCAGACTAGAAAAGCAGATGAAAGTAAGAAATAGAAGCTAAGCTGAGGATTTTCTCGGTGAGAAAACAAAATATGCCACCAACCTCATGAGTGAGTTGGTCTTCCAAATTCATCTTACTGCTTTGGAGGTTTGTAACCAAGTCCTCCAAATGACCTCTGACCTACAGAAATAAGAAAAGTCTTTAAACATAACTCAGAGAAGGTGTTTTTGTTTGTGTTTCGATTTTCTTTTGTGAATCATTTTGAATAGTTGAGAGGACACTTTAGACTAAAAGAAGTAACATGCATCATGCAGCTTGAGACAAAAACGAGTGAAAGATCCCAAATACCAAGACCAGGCTAAAAGGGGGGGAAAGGTTTTGACGTCAACAAGAAAAACCCCAAACTGACACAAAGCTTTTACTTCCTCCGCATGTTTGATTTATGATCCAGCAGCTTGTGCAAAAAGCCCACAATGCCCAAATGCATTTCATTTTGAATTCTGGTGATTTATATAGTAAAACAAAGAAGAAAAACAGAGGTAACCCCACACAGAGAAACTACATCCTATGTCCACAATACCAACCCCTCCTCCAGGTGCACAGTCAGATAGCTGGAAAAGATTGAATACCTTTAAATTACTTCACAACATAAAGTCAGCTATTTGAGAGATTTCTTTAAGTATCACAATACTTTTCTTTAATCCCCAAAAAATATACATTGCCACAAAAAACCTGTGTCAAAGAGTGTGTGTGTGTGTGTGTGTGTGTGTGTGTGTGTGTGTGTGTGTGTAAAATTGTATTAGGTTACAGTACTCACCATGGCAGATTCCTGAGCCCCTTTCTGAAGCGCTTCAATTTTGTTGGACTGTTGCTTTGCAGCAGCTTCCAGCCGGGCGTTCTCTATCTCGAGCCTTGTATGACATCACAAATACTCATGCACTGTATACCGAAACGTATTATCTTGACTTATGGCTGACAATACATATATAAATCATGATATAATATATAATCATTCCTGTGTTATGGAGTTTTCACATTTTATCTGACATGATGTTTTTCTATATGTGGTAGCTAATAAAATAACTTGATCAAAGTGCGTGTGTACAGAATGTGTTGGTACATACTGTTGCACAGCTTCTTCCAGCTGTTTGATGGTGGTCCCAGAAGCTGTTGAGGCAGACAGCGCCCCCTGGTGTTTCTGAGAAGCAGAGGCGAGTTCCTTTTCCTTTTCATCCAGAATGCTCTTGAGACTGTGGATACGTTTCTCAGCTTGCACATACTGGTCTTCGCTTTCCTCCAGCTACATGGAAGAGACAAATCATCCACCTCATCAGCATTGCTTACAGGGGACTTAACTTAAAAATAATAATGAAACATATCATTTCAGTAAAGCTAAAATAGTTGGTTTCATAATCATTTACACAGCTGGAATGGTTGATGTGGTGAAAATATGCTGCCACAAGGTGTCACTGTTTCCCGCCGTTACCTTTCCTCTGAGCCTGTCCAAGTCTTTAAAGAGCCGAGCCTTCTCATCCTCCAGGTCATTGCGATAGCGTGTGTTGACCTCCAGAGTAGCCTCACTCATGGACAGCTTCTTGAGTGAGTCAGCTAGCTCTTGCTGCAGCTGCCTCAGACTAGTCTGTCCTCAGACAGATTTCAAAGAAAGCAGGGTTTGATTAGATTAAAAAAGGGAGATCATGAACTGGCATGTGGAAGAAAGGCTAAAATGGGTCTGGGAGAGGAGGTTAGGTGATCCTCTTACACTGCAGAGTGCTTATCTTACCTCTCTTTCGTTCTTCTCTTCCTCTAATTTGTAGATCTGATCTCGGAGATCAGCAGCTTTAGTGGCGAGCTCCTTATTTCTCTCCTCCACTAGTTGTACTCGCTCTTCGCTGTCAGAGCGCAGCTTGGACAGAATGTCACTGAAGCGCTCTTGGGCGTCTGTCACAGCACGTTCTTTTGCAACGGCTTTGTTTTGGGCCTCCTCTAGCTGTTGCCGCAGTAGCATGCCCTCACTCTGGGTTTGGGCTAGCCGCTCCTGTGCGGCTTCCTGGCGTGCTCCGACGCGGCTGATCTGCTCCCTCTCGACCTGAAGGGTCGATTCTAGCTCCTTGATGCGTACAGCCGCCTGGTCCTTCTCCCGCTGTTGGACCTCCAGCAGTAGGCTTTTCTCTGTCAGCTGCAGTGTGGCGCGATGAACTTCATTCTCCATGCTGTTTGCACGAGTCTCCGCCTTGGCCAGCTTCTGGGACAGGCCGTTGACTGCCTCGCGTTGACTGGCTGCATCACCTGTAGAAATAAAAACCGTAGGAGTTACAAACAAGCTCCCAGTTAGGCGAAAAAGATAGCAAGACAAAAAGATGCGCATAACAACAGCTGCTTATTCAATTAAATTGAAACCAAATTGATTAATATATGCTACAGTCAAGCACTTTTCACTCCATCTCCCCTTAAACAGATATGCATAAATTAATGAATGACACATAATGTTAACTTAAGATTGTCAAATAACTTTCACGTAACCTGGATTTTTGCACTCTCCTAATGTTTGTTTATTTATACCTCACACACTTAATATACACATACTTGCACTTTTGCACTTCTACTGTTTAAGTTTAAGTTTAATTCCTAAATTAATACTCTGTTCTTTTTTCTTTTCTTTCATGCCAGCTAATTAAATTTAATTTTTTATTAGTATTATTATTGTATATATCTTTCATCCCTGATGTTTTGATATCTTATTTTCTGTCTGTAAATTGCTGCTACTCGACACCAAATTTCTCCTTGGGGATTAATAAAGTATATATTCATTCATTCTAAGCGTGGAATGTTCCTGAAACAAAACACAAAACACTTGGCCTGGTTGGGCATGGGTGAGCTTGGAGCTGTCCATCCATTCCTACAACTACTGACCTGTGAGTCTGTCTTTAAGACGCTGGTGTTCCTCTTTCTCCCGGAGCAGAGCTTTCTCTGTGTCTGCGTGAGCGGCCATGCAGTGTTCTGCCTCCTTTACGGCTCCAGCCAGGCGGATACGAAAGGACTCCACTTCTGCATCCAGTGTTTTGCGGGTCTGCCGCTCATTTTCCAGACGGGACGTTGCCATAGTTAACTCAGACTTCATTGTGGTCAACTGGTTGTTAAGGTTGAATACAGTTTGAGTCAGGGCTTCACTGTTGAGTTTGAGGTCTCGCCGAACATCTTCTAGCTGTTCCTTGAGAACCTCGTTCTTATCCAAAAGGTGGCTCTCTTTAAGACTGCTGTTGGCATGCGATCGCTCGAGGTCAGTTCTCAGGATGGTCAGCTGCTCCTGGAAGGTAGTACTCTGCTGCAGCAACTCCCGCTCCCGGTCACTGGCTTCAGTGAGCTGAGACAAGGCCTGTGAACAGGACAAAAAAACATTATGTTCGGATTACCTCGAGTCTGCAGGTTTTCTTTACTGATTTAATTAAAAAATGTATGATTTATTCCCAAAATGTTATAAATACTAATCTTCTATTAGCAGCATCAAACTGTAGCACTCTTACTTAACAACTCATAACATTTTCAAAACCTTACAGGCACCAAATGGCTTTCATTTACAGCCACTTACAGTATAAAGTAACAGAATATCAATAGATGAAATTTTTTTAGAATATCCTCTCAACCAGAAGCCAAACTAAAACAATGGATACCACTACGTGAGGATTACCTCATTGCTTTTGCTTATGTTTCTCTTGTTGTCGACCTCTATCTCCTGCTGCTTCCGAAGATGGTTGCTGAGCAGATTCTCCTGCAGAGTCCGGGCACTGCGCTCCTGAGCCAGCAGTCTCTGGGTCTCACTGTGGTCCTCTTCAAGCTGGGTGGTGGAAATATGATGCTTTAAATAACCCACCAAACAACAACTGGACTAGCTAGAGACTGATCAAATGATCTACAGCATCTCATCACATCGTCATAGATACAAAATAATGAGAATTCCTTTTTGTACAAAATACATTACTGTGTTTGAAATGATCTAAACAATAAAGCTATGCTACCTTAATATCAAAACACAACTTTAGCCACATCAATATAGTGAAAACACACGTTGGACGGAACAACACATTAAGTTTAAAAAGGGTGTACCTGTTTCATGTTGTTGACCAGTGTTCTCATCTCCAGCTCCAGATTCCTGAGGCAGAGCTCCACCTTCTGTCTCTCCTGTACCTCTAACTGATGCTGCTCCTCCATCCTCCTCAGCTTATCTCTGGTTGTGTCGTACATCATGGTGGCGTTTCGGCGATTCTCCTGCTCCTGTTTCAGCTGAAATCTATACCAAGTTTCAGACAATTAGGCAATCACATAAGATGCAGTATGATGCACATGAACTTGAGAAGAGAGAGCAAGACCATGTCAAGAAATGGCTACAATGTACTCTAGCGTTCAAGAAAAAGGAAGTTGTTCTCACTTGAGGTTTGTGACTTCAGTCTGCAGCTCCAGCTGGTTGCGCTCCAAGGCAGATTTCACATCTTTAACTTCCTCCAGACAGCTCTTCAACTCAGCCCTCTCCATTTCCAGCTGGCTCACCTTGTCTGCCAGGTACCCGTGGCGACTCCTCGCCTTTTGGATGCAGCGCTCATATTCGTGGAAAATGTTCTGCAGCTTCACCATGCTTCTCGAGTCTGTGAGGTATAATATGACAAGTCTTAGCACTAAAGGAGCATATACCAGACCTTGCTTTAAAAGTCGAATTATCTGCATGTATTTTGCTAATAAGATTAACAACCTGATTAAGTAAAAGAATTAAAAAAAGGCAGAAAAGAATTACGTATTATTCGATAAACTAGCATTTGAATGGGCTGAATCAGTACCAAAAGTGGCTGAGTCCAGCTTCTGAATGAGGAGGGATGCGTGTCGATAGCCTGAAGTGGGAGAGTCGATGTCATCTGTGGCTGTGTCGGACGACTGAGTAAGTTCATCAAAATCTTCTGCCATCCCCACTTCCTCAGGGTTCTGAATTATGGAACCAAACGGGGTGTTTATATTATTCAGTTTCTTATCCCGTACTCACATTTTCATCCAGTTATGAACAGATTTGGTGTTTTACCTCGTTTTTATGTCTTCCACTGGTTGGAAACCTGAGCCCAATAAATGCAGAGCAGAGAAAAAGGGGTTATTTGGGAAACTGACATGCATCTTTCAAGATAAGAGAGCTGTATTGGAGAGTTGTTGGAAGTATAATGGTATAATGCAGTATACTATTGCTTTTTTTGGAATATCAGTGGTTAGTCATGCAACTATGTGGGTAGAAAATCCTTAAAATTAAGAAGATTTGCATCCTTCTGATCACCCACCACCAACATTGTAACGGTTTGTTTGGACTGAATGCAAAGCTCTACCTCTATTTTTTTCTCTTTCCTTTATACTATGTTCTTTAAGTGAAGTTTTGGAAACACATTCTTTTTTTTCTTCTTTTATTTAAACAGATCTTTCTCCCGAGAGCGAATCTGTGACTGTTCACATCTACTAGCTTTGTAGATTAGCTTTGTTAAGTCGTGCTGCCGGTCTAATTGACTCTGCATTCAGTCTGCACACGCCTTACGAGTTAGTGACGGAGAGGTGAAATTGATACAAAAAAAGCATACTGCATATATACCTTCCTTCATCGTCGGACAATTCACTTAAAGTGCTATCATCAAACACCGACAGAGGATCTCCATTGACATGACTGTTGGTCTGAGGGGCTCTGCTGCGCCGGGCCCCTCTGACCAGCTCCAGCTGTAAGGTCTCCTCTACAGCTTGTCCCTCCTGTGTGTTGCTATTGTCGGTCTGCTGGGGTGGGAGATGCAATAGCACTGGTGCCCCGTTGATGCTATGGAGAGCAATACACCTGATAGTCAACACGTTGTGAGATCTACACTTTGGGCCCTTGGAGGTATTGCTGAAGACACGCTCATTCAATTGAATCAATAAAACAAAGTTGAGAGTCAGTTTCATTTTGTTGAACAAGTGTTGTGAAAAATAAATGGAGCAAAAGTCCCTTATAAAAATAATTTAGAGAAACACACACACACACACACACACACACACAATAATAATAATATCTGATTTCTAGATTGTGGTTGTGTTGTTCTGAAATTGTAAAAGCAACAGGTAAAATCTGTAATGAGAACTGTCAGGGCCTAGAAATGCACAAAGTAAAAACAATGCATACCTCTTGGTTGACTGCTGTTCCTGGTGCGTTGCTCCAGCTCGACTTGACAGGGATCCTAACCTTGTCTCAGGTTTCTCAGTACCTTCTTTTTCCAAAGCCATTCCACCAGTATCACAGGAAGTTATGGATGTTTGCGCCTCCAATGCGGTCTTTGTCGTCTCCTTGTCAACCTGAAAAGAACAAGGGTAAATATTTGATAACTGGATTTAGGAGGAGATTATTCCTTTAATGAAACAGGTTGGTGCCAGCCTTTTAAGATGCATTTGGAAGCAGGGACTTGTACACTTTGTCGTACATAATTTAGTGTCACCCCTCCCTTTGGAGACCTAACACCTTAGTGTGGTTACTCTATTTGACATCATAATTCAAGTGAATTACAAGGATGTGGCAAAACTGGACTGAGAAAAATCTCATCAGTTTCGGAAAATCTGATATTCATGGTAAACATTCGAGAACTGGTACGGTTCTTTACTAATTCTACTTGAGCTGAACACTACAGTATTACTATCTCCTAAAGTACTACCTCTAGCCATTTATACTGTGGCTATTTAAATCCACATGTCACTGTCACAACTAGTTGTTGTTCTCTCTGTGAATTTAAATGCCAAACTGTGTTGCAATGACAAAGTACACAAAGTATATTTACTTCTATGGTTTCTTTTGACAAAAACAACAAAACACTCAACAAAAGGCTGGCCCAAAAAAAGTAAATGTATTCATCCCATGTGTGTATGAAGACTAATCTAAGGAATACTTCACCCACAAAATGATAATTTGTATGTAAAATGCTAATTGCCATATTATTACAAAAGCACTTCTTTTTAGGGAGAAGAAGGCTTATATATTTGTACAATCGTCACACCACATAACCTAGAAAGAGAGACTTCATACAACAGAACTTATTCAACATAAAGATACATGCGAGGTCCATGCATGATGAAGGACAAGTCACTACTAAAGCACACATAAGAGTGAACGTTTAGTTTTGGAGTACACTCACGAATGCCAAACAACCATCATCACTGCAAATCAGTACCAAAGGTTACTTGAGTGCAGCGGAAATGACCTTCCACAAACGGTACTTAAACTCTACATGCTAGTTAAAAAAACACAAAAATGTCAGGAGAACATGCGAGATGAACTCTTCTACTTGGAAATCAAACCTAAAGAAAACAAATAAAAGACATGGACAATGAGCAACACCAACAGAAAGAAATAAGGTGAGGGTTATGAGGCATGGCTAGTTGAAGCCCTTGGCACAACTGATTAAAAGAAATGAAATGAAGTGCATGGAGGAAATGAAGAGAAAGTGAGGCGATCAAGAAGGGACTATCGGAGGGGCGGCCATCCTCTACCTCGTTCTGGAGTTGGGCCTTTTCTTTCTCCAAATCCAGGAAGGCATACTTCATGGCCCCTACCTCAAGTTTAAATCTTTCCATGTCCTCTTCCAGCCCTTCATCAGAAACACCTGGGATAGACGCTGAACGAGACTTGGCGCCTCCTTTAGAATCCACTTCTGAACTGCCATTGTTCCTCTCAGCTTCATCGAGATTAGCAGCGCTGTCACTCCAGATTAGGTCCAGATGTGGCTTCTGGAAGGGCCCACGATCAGCCTCCTCTTTTAGGAATGTGCTCCGGTCAATATCAGACACGGGGATGCATTGATCGTCAGAACAAGCGGTGGTAACAGGATCTAAGCGACTGTCTGCCCGTGCTGCGGCGCGTTGAGGCGAAGGAGACCTGCGCTCCTCTAGAACATCGTCAGTGAGCAGATCTGGCTCTCGACACTTGCTGCTCTCACTAGCTGGGGGCTGGCGGACCTGCACCCCGTCCTGGCACAAGGAGTTGTCGGTTGACTCCGTCGCAGAGTCTTCCAGTCCGGATTCCCTCTGCTCAGGTATGGTGAGCAGGACGGTGCTCCTCGCTCTGGCCATGGGGCGCACAATGACTTCTTCCCCTTCTTCCTCATCACTTGACTCTTCTTCTGCAGAAGTAGATTCAGCCGTGGCCTGTTCTTCTTCTGCCACGTCTTCAGCAGAGTGTCTTGATTTGAGCAGTTCTCCGAACTTCTCTTTCAATTCCCCAGCAACATTCTTGAAGGTGGATTTGACCTCCCTTTTCTCCACCTCTACCCAGAGCTTCTCGTAGCGATTCTCCCATGGAACGTTGTCACCCGCTTCATTGCTTTCTTCGGGACGCCGTTGATCTCTAAAGTCTGCTTCCTTTTCTCTACCGTCAGAGCTCACACGGCCAGATGGACATGGGTTATTCAGATCTAACTCACACGTATCTATTGCATCATCTATCTCCTTTGATGGCATGGGTGGACAAGGAAAAACACAAAACAGAGAAGACAAAAATGCAAAAAAAACAAGTTTGGACTTAATACTAACATACACAACTAATTGACATACAAAGTAACACATTAATAAAATAAATATGGAGGCATTTGAACATCACAGTCTCAGATCCTTCTTATGATGTTAGCAAACTACATTCTAATTATAGAAAAGACTATATGAACAAGAATGTTATTTGGGATACGTAACAACTTGTTTGGCACTTATTTGTTCCACTTTCAAACAGAACATCTGATTTCTGGCACAGTAGAGAATTTTCTTTTTTTTAAACAAGTTGACAAACGCCAGAACAACAGATGTGGTTGTCATGCGTGAAGAATTTAAATGTTTTACACATTTTTTCTTTCAATATTTGAAGGATCAACCTAGTTACTTACAAATAGGCAAATCTACAAAAAGTGTGAGTCTTCGATCTCACCTAGAGGTTCCAAAACACTGCATTTTCATGTGTTTCACTAGACATGAATCAAAAGGTTAAACACAGACTTTTGAGGATCATAAAAAACCTTGATGAGCAATGTCGCAAAGTAGATCATTTGATTATATTTGGATAGGTTGTTTTTAATATCACCCTACTTTTAAATATGCACATCTTTACCATTAGATATGACTTGATGGTGTGACTGGGAAAGCATGAATAGGGTTGTGTCTGGACAAAAATGCCAGGAATAAAAAAAAAAATAAGGATTGTGGTTGGGATGGTATATTCAGAGTATTTCTCACCTTTTGCTGCTGCTCGTCAGACTCTACTCTTTTACTTGCACTGTCTTTAGCCATCGGTGAGAGCTCAGGGGACCCTAAGGAGACAGAGAGTCTTTACCCAGAGCACATTGCATGTACACACAAATATCTGTAGGCATACTTAAAAACTCCAGTGAGACTTACCTGGTGTGACCACGGTCTGAAGCTCAGCTATATTTTGCAACTGATTGTCAATTTTGGCTGTATTGCAAGAGGACACAACATTGTCTGGCTCCCAATCTGATTCTGAATGAGAGCAAGAATAAAAAGAAAGAAAAAACAGACAGGGACATAATTAATCCCATATAAATGCTGTCAAATCATTATCTTGAGAAAAGGTTTGGAGAAAAAAAATGATTATAATAATACGATGTCCCTTACCTTCTTCACTCTCGGGCTTCTGGGGCACCATCTTCCTTGGTCGAGGCTGGGGTTGGGGCACGGGCTGAAGGGGTGTGCTGGGCAGCGTCTTGTTGGAGTTGATGCTCCTCTGAGGTGTCGGGGGTGCTGCTGGAGCGATGTCTTCATCCTGCTCTTTAACAAATGGATGGGAGCATTCTGGTAACTCCTCAAGTCCAGGGGACGGCATCCTGCGGCCAGGCAGGGTTCTCCTACTGGCTGTGCTGGCTGAGTCCCAGTCGGATGGATCTGTGTCATTAACATAAGGAGTTATAGGTCAATGAACAAAACATGGCATTGATGTTGCTGAAGGTAGGAGGTCAGTTAACATTGGGAAAACGGCAACACCACTCAATGAAAAAGATCAGGGGAAGGCTGTAAAGCTATTGCACAACGAGGTACAGCAACCGGAATAAACAGTTCATCTGGTCTAATCCGCTAGTTCATGTTTACTGACCTGCTTTTTTAGCTTCAAAAAGTTTGATGACAAAGAAATACAAAGAGTAATTACGCCAGTGTTGCATGAAGATAGACAATTTTATACAAAAGCTTAAGAAAAGACAGTCGGTCCTAATTATTTGAGTGAAAGTTTCAATTTCATAACCTTGACATTGGGTATGAGGCAATTTACCAGCAGGGACAGTGGCATTAGATGAACAACTGCCTTGTGATTATATAAACCACTTTTGTTTTCTTCCGTTTAAATCGAGAGATCATTATTTCATCTTACCTTCAAGATCATCAACGTCACCGAGACCAAACTGTTCCATTAAGTCTGTCAAAGTAAAACAAAGCACCATGTTCAATACAAACAGCTCTTCTGAAAATAAATTCTTACATTTTTAGATCAACAGGACCCACAATGCTCCAGGTGACACCATTTACCTGGCTTTCGTTCGCTATCTCCTTCAAGTTTGCTCGGAACACGGAGAGGTTCCCATTTTGTTTTCTCAGTCTGGTAAAAAAAAGAAAAACGTTGCTATTTGATTCCAACAGATCAGTTTCTTTTACCGTCTACAGCATTTAGTTGTTGAACCTACCGCTTTCTGTATAGAATCCTCTTTCTCGACATCGGCACCTCCATTATCATCATTATTGATCTCAACTGCAAGAGACGAGACATGTCTGTCATGTTAGACACCGAAGGAATTTCTTCTGTGAAAAATTAACCGGGAAAAAAACAAAACATTCTAATGCAGCCGGGTGGGTCCGTCAGAACATTGCGCAAAGCATTCCCATGCAAATGAGCTCATGGTTAATTAGCATAAAGATACTTGGGACGGCATCAGACGAGCTTTTAAATTCCTGGTTTGACACAAATTCTGCATCAGCCAAGAATGCGGATGTGTGGTGCATTCATATAATTTGAGCCACAAATCAGCTGAAACCAAGCAAGCTAAGAGGTTGTTGTTTTTTAATTTGGTAAAAATAAAAAAAGGGGTTCAAGCAGTAAGGAGTAGTGTATTCTGCATGCATTCTCTTGTGGTGATCATGAGGTGATGGGCAGGCTTCTGGTATGGTTAGCATGCTGTTCCTCAGACATGTGAAAGACATTCATACCCTCTCCCTGGCTGCTTCTTGGCCTGCCTACACTCCTCCAGGGCTCTAGAACTGCCATCCTATTGTCTCCTACCCCTCTTAAAAAAGAGGGAATATAAGACACGTCTACAAAAGAAATTAACATATTGTTGGAAAGGATATTTTTCAATTGATGGAAATTATAGTGCACATTCTTCACCATATTTAGACTTCAACAATTGCTCACAGACAAATATAATTCATGCACACAAAAAGCACAGTTTTTTTAATGATTATGATTAAATAAGATCACACTGTTTCTGCAGCATGAAATGGTGCCTGGAATGGTTTGATTTCTTTGAAAACTAAAACAAATAGTAAATGAAATAGACCTACTTCCTTTAACCTGCTGCTCAGCAGTGGACATCTGTTCTTGATCCTGAGTGTGTAGGCTTTGTTTCTCTGCACGTGGCATATCAGAGTTTTCAGAGCTGGGCTGAAAGAGAAAAATCTCCCTGTGAGAATGTGTGTGTCAAACATCAGATCCTACAAGATATTACAAAATGTGTCTTTACCGTACCTCAGAGTTCCAGTAATCTTCCTCCTCCTCCTCCTCTTCCTCCTCTTCCTCTTCCTCTCCCTTTTCTAGACCCAGCTCGGACCGGAAATCTATTTCAACAGGTGTAGATTCGTTACGATGATATAACTGAAAGGTGCTACAATTCAAAATCAATGATTGATGTATCCTCACTGTATGACCATATTTACAATAATATAGTGACTCAAATTAAAAGTTCTGATAGATGGTAATAATGATATGGTATAATTTCTCCATTGAGCTAAAATGTCTTCATTCAAAGGAAAATATACCAACTTTTTAGACTGTTGTTAAATCAAACAAAATAAAGGACCATTGTTGTCAGTAGGGCTGAAATAATCCCTTGAGAAACTCAAATAAAAAAAATAAAAAAATTGACTGTGCTTTGTCCAATATAATCAATAACAATTTTGAAATCAAACACATTGTCACAGTTCAATCATTACAAATTATAGTACCTGTGAGTAATAGGAGTAGCACTCATTTTTATCTTTTGTATTTCAGAAAATGTTTTCTATAAAACCCAGAGTGTAATATTGCATTTAAATGCACTAAATGGGTTTAGTTTTGACATATAATATTAATGTTAATATTAATGTGTGCTAATACGACCTTTAGTGCAAATTCAGTTGCTCATCGCATGTTCAGAACAGCTATTATAAAGGATTTTGCTCTGTACCTCTGTTCTTATCTTTAGATACTTCTGCCTCAGGAACAGGTGAAGTGGCGTTAAGGGAACCTCTGCTCTCTTCAGCTTCATCATTTTCATCTGAGACGTCTTCTTCCTCTTCATCGTCTCCATCCTCCTTTTGGACATTAACATCCTCATCCCCAGTGGAATCTTTTTTCTGTGTAAAAAAAAAGAAGAAAGGCAATGTACTCATAACCCTGTACTTTTAAAACCTACCTCTACGATCCTATGCCTCCATGAGAGGCGTCTCTAATGAAAGAGAGAAGCAAACTGGGAACACGCTTATGAAAACAAATGCGTGTGAGGCATTGGCAGAGGGCTTGAAGAGGCCAAATTACATTTCACAAACTGCTACACGACATCTAAAGACTACCTGTTGCATTCCTGTTTTACCTGAACGACAGGCTCGTCACTGTTTCTGAGCTCTTGACTTCTCATGGCTAAGCTCTCTGCCTCATCAGGAGAGTCGAGATCAACGTCATCAATGTCAGTCTGAGGTAACGCTTCACCGGAGGATGTGCTCCCGTCCGAATCATGGAGCTGACCAGCAGTGACGGCGTCTTTGGTTTCCCTTATTGGTTCTTCATCGAGGTCCTCTGATGACGCTCTTGGCCGGGAAACGACAGAGCTTCCGTTTTCTAAAGGAACGTATGCAGTTAATCTAGCTTTGTGCTCCTCGTCATTGTCAGACCCCTTGACTGTGGCGCTGGCGAAATCGTACTGCAGCTTTTGGTCCAGGCTGTCAGAGTCCTCACTTCTCTCATCATCTGTGCTGGGATTGTCTTTCTGATCACCCACCAGCATTTCCTCCTCCAGCCTGTCACCCTCTGGATACTCATCCGCTCCATCAATTATAGATTGAGGAACCTTTTCATTGTCTTCATCTCCCTCTGACTTCCTGTCTATCTCACTTGTGGGCTTTGACTTAGTTGGGGAGGAAAGAGATGTTTTCAAGACGTTACCGCAGGATGCAACTTTATCTTCTTTTCTCCCTGTGATTTTTTGCTTCTCTGACTCATCACTTTCATCTTTGTCATCCCAACTACTATCATCGCCTTTCTCATTCTCAAATTTCCCCCCCATTTGTGATGACCGTCCAACTGATTCAACGTCACTGTTATCTTGTGTTTGGCCTCTGGTTGTTTTTCCATCCTCAGCTCCTGGTGACACTGCAGGGGAGGGATCATTCGACTCGTTCACAACACTTTCTTTATCTTCTGCTTCCCAGGGGCCATCAGAACGCTGCTGCTCTCCGGTCTGGTTTGCGGAAACCATATTTGTTTTAGAAACTGGTGACTGCACATCACCTTTAGGGAAGGAGCCATTATCGTTCTGGTCATTATCTTCAATAGAAGAATCCCACTCGGATTCATCTACTGTTGCTTTGGCTGCTCTGTTTTTGGACTGAGGAGTGCTTGTTGAGCATAATCCCAAAGAGGGCAAAGGTTTATCTCTCACTGGCTGAGGTGGTGATGGTGCCACTGGGGATGAAGAATCCCATGAGCTATCCAGGTGGTCTTTGTTTGGTTGAGGTAATGAGCATTTTGAGTGCAGTGTTGCTGCTTCTGGTTTTAAATGTGATGATCGAACATCACTTTTCTGATCAAGCGTCTCCCCGTTTCCCTCTTCTTCCTTGGGTAGGTCTGTGTCGCTGCCCTCTAATGAGGAGCCCCATGAGGATCTGCGTCTGTCCTCTTTGAAAGCTTCTTTCTTTGATCCAGCATCAGAGGAGCCTTCTGTATTTTCAACTTCATCCTCAGGCACATTTCTCCGATTAGCTAGTACTGTGCTGCGACCAAGTCCCCCTGTTTGATGATCATCTTCATCAGCACTGCCCTTGCCCTTGGAGTCGTCAGCATCAATTTCCATCTCCGTTTCAAACTCTTCCTCCTTAACCGCAGTTGGGGAACAAGTTTGCGTGTGATGTCTGGATGTTGTGGGGCCTCCTGCTGAACCCAGGTCCGTTGACCATGCGCATTCCTTTCCATGGCTGTCATCTTCATCAGAAAACTTTGATTCTACCCTAATGGCTGACACGACGCAATCCTGCTCTACATCTAATGTTGCTGGCATTGCATAACTTGCTGTTCCAGCTGGGCAGACAGTGTCATTCTTCTTGGCATCTACACTCTCACCCACAGTACCAGGACTAGTTTCAGTTCCAGCTGTGTTTTGAGCATCAGCACCGTCAATAATCTTAAGGGCGCCGGTAACAGAAGGTTTTTGTAAATCTTTAAATTCATTAGTGTTGGCCTCGACAGATGCAACACATTTGTCATCGTCTTCTTCATCACATTCGTTTTCTTCTTCATCCTCGTCCCCATCCTCCTCTTCACTTTCCTCATCATCATCATCGTCCTCCTCTTCTTCTTCTTCTTCTTCTTCTTCGTCATCCTCCTCCTCTTCGTCATCTTCCTCCTCTTCGTCTTCATCGTCATCATCTTCCTCCTCTTCTTCTTCTTCCTCAGAGTCCTCTTCTCCAACTTCCTCCTCAGAGTCCTCTGCTTCTGGGCTTCCCTCTTGAGAGTCTGACTTCGCTTTACTACTTGAAGGCTGCTCCATGTGTTTGCCTTTCTCCTGCTCGTCTGCTTGTTAAAGGCATTTGGGAGAAAAATAGAAGGAGAGAAAGGTGTCATAGAAATGAAAGTGGCAAAACTTCAACACAAGTATTTTACCTTTCTGTAGCTTGGAAGAGGGGTAGAGGTCGTCTGGTGTGCTTTGGAAAGGAAGGAACTGGGAGAGGGATCTACTGGGTGCTGCAGAGCTTTGCTTGATGGTAAAGCCTTCGGGAGGGATGGAATTCTCTGGACTCTATTCTCACTCTCTGGCTCAGATTCTGTACCGCTCGAAGATCTGTCAGACAGTGTGGTAGCTACAGGGCAGGCAGGGATAAAAGATCACTTCTAGAAACCACAAACTGGAGGGACACAAACAAGTGAATAAGGGAAAAACAAAATGTCTCAGTACCTTCTCCTCTTTTAGATGCAATCATTTTCCTTAGGTTTACCTTCTGTGGTTTCTGAAAGACAGCATATGAGATGAATGTCAGAGCCAAATTGAGGAAAAACACAGTTGCAAAAAAGTAGCACCAACCTTTTGGATTAAAACAGATTCATCCTCATTTTCTGATGAAGGCCATTCTTCTGCAGCACTTTTTGAAACGCTGAGGAGGAAGAAGGAATGTGTTGAGCCGGGTAGCCAATTGTAATTGTGAGTTACACATCACAAGAAAATTATACTCACCGACTTAGTGACTCCGACTGAGAATTGTCTTCAAAATCTGCAACAAAGCGGCAAAGCTTATTTTCAGCCTCACTTGAATCAATTTTAGAAAGGTAAAAGTCATATTTTAATATCAAAACTTTCAAATAGTGAGTTCTTGAGAGCATCTAAATCTTAAGAAGCAGAAAAAGTACAATGCACAAAGCGCTACAATCTAAGCAGCATAAAGAGGTGCATTTCCTGAAGAGAGGAGTAGGTTAATTATCAATTCAGCCTTTGACTGATTTTGCTCACAAAGCACATCTAAGCAAAGTAATACCTCCCCCTGCTTCATTTGTTCCATGCTCTATCCAGTCAAGAGGTAATGCATGAGGAATAAATAAAATAATCACAGTCAATAATGAGTAGACATAATAATATCCTCCCACCACTTTAATCCACTCAAAACCTATATCCCTACCATCTTTGTCAGTGGCTGGTCCTCCCAAAGAAAAGCCTGCTTCAACGTCTTGGGAAGGACTGCCCAACAGTGTTTTTTTCTTCTTTTTGCTCGGATCTTGATTGGAGAGGGAAGGCCCATCATTCCTCTGAGTGCTGTG
This sequence comes from Taurulus bubalis, assembly GCF_910589615.1. Taxonomy (NCBI): domain Eukaryota; kingdom Metazoa; phylum Chordata; class Actinopteri; order Perciformes; family Cottidae; genus Taurulus; species Taurulus bubalis. The sequence continues at coordinate 21,822,270 of NC_136597.1, read as the reverse complement.
CTCAATGATCAGGAGGGAACAACTACACGAGAGTCAAGAAAGGGACAATGCCATGAGTCTGAACAAGTAAGAGAGGAAGAATTATACCGTAAAAAACACCATAAATGCATAAATCACCAAAGACATACAACTGTAGGAACATCTGTATAAAGAAAAGAAGCACAGCTTACGGATGATGCCCATTCATCACTGCGTAGTCATCAGCTGACCATCCGTTGGTATCCTTTAGTGTGATATCGGCATCAAACCGCAAGAGCAGCCGCAACATGCCAATTTGTCCATTACAGGCAGCATGCATTAATGGGGACCTGCAGGTAAAAAACAATTAATTCAGCAACATTCAAATTATTGGACATGAATCACAGATGTGTCCTTGTTTATTACTGACCTTTTGGCTTGGTCTATAACATTTACACCAGCACCCTCCTTGAGGAGAAACTCAGCCATCTCGATTTGGTCCTCACGCACTGACACAGTCAAAGGTGTGAATCCATCCTGAAAATTAAATCAGTCAACAACCGTATTCATTGGACAGGTGTCCTCAAATATCATAGGTGACAAAAACAGTTTTGATTTAATATTGGTCTTTATTTCCAAGATTTTTACTGAAACCCACAGACACATGTCACTGACTTCATAAGATGCATCCAGACAACGCATAAGCACAATACATCTTTCTCACAGCAAACATACTGACTTGAAAACCTTCACACACTAAGAGGTCCTCCTCCTACTCCCCCTATTGGCCACATTTGGTTGTTGCAATAAATACTGTTATTAGGAGCTATGATGGCATATGTGTTAATACCTTTTTTTCCCTCCTTTTTTTAAAAAGAAGACACAAGTATGCCAACTATTGTCTAGTGTCTTCGCTGTATCTATCACAATGCAAACACATCTATTAACATGGCACTACATCTGTATAGACTGAAGTTCAGCCTCAGGCTAAGAAATTATACTGGTGGTGGACAGAATCACCTTATTTTGTGCATTGATGTCAGCCTCGTGCTGCAGCAGCAGGACAGTAGTGGAAATGGATGGGATGTTCGCTGCCAAATGCAGGGCTGTATTGCCATTGATGTCCACGAGGTTAGGCTCGGCATGATTCCCCAGCAGGATGCTCACGCAGCGCTCATGCTGGCACTGCACTGCCTGATATAGAGGAGAATGACGTGATTGCAGAGGACTGAACAAAGCTTTAAACAATATGTAAGGAAAGTAGTCAACTCATCACAATTATATTTTAAATGAAATGAAGAATCACTCTGTGGAGGAGTCTCATCATCCAGGATTACCTTCATTAAGGCAGATCTATTTTGATTGTCGCATAGGTTAAGCTTAGCTTTGCTCTCGACAAGGAATTGCACCACCTCAACATGTCCACTGGCGCAGGCAATATGAAGTGCAGTTCTGTAACAGGAGAGGAGAGTTTTTCAAATGCAAGCATTCTTATTCTTAATAAAAAAAACACTACAATTGATCCTTAGAAGTATTTTTATCCTAGGTCTTACTTTACTTGTTCTTGAATACAGTGAACTTATTGTTTCTATTCAGTAATTTGCCTCTATACGTACACTACTCAGTTACTTCCGACACACACTAATTGTGAATGGTAATTAGATCCTACCTTGAAACATAAGTAGAAAAGAAACAATGAGGTGTCAAGTACATTTTACTTGGTGTTTAAAACAGTTGTCAGTTTGCTGTTAAAAGTAAAAATACTAAACATTGTTCTACCACAACCCAGCTCAACTATATAGAAAATATGCAATACTATACTCAACAATATACCCTAAAGCCGCTACATTATCATTAGTGCTTCAGTGCTTCATGTCAAAAGCCCAAGATAGAGGTCCATCTGCATGGCTGCAGTCACGAGAGGGCCTTTTTTTGTGTTAAACAATACAATCCTGTAACTATATCCTACAGCTATTATTCAAGGGTTAATTGTGGAAAGATAGCATACACAGTGATAAAACAGTGGGGTGTGAAAGGTTTCAAAATAATGTGTTAAGGGAGATATAGACAGATCAGGTCAGACACTGTCAAGGATGTGAGAACAAGTGCTTTAATCCCACTTACCGGTTCTCCTTGTCAAGTTGATTGATATCATTCTTTTTAACAAGTTGCTTGAGCTTTGCCAAATCACCCACTGAGGCAGCCTTGTGAACCTTCCCGAGGTCCTTTTCTTTGAGTTCATAGCCAACAGAAAGCACACTCCCATTGTCGGGAGTACCGGACGAGTGTTTCTTCCTCTTGGTGAAGCTGAATATCTTCTTCATTGTATCGGAGAGAACACCATTGCTTTTGCACTGTCACGACCTGACACTCATCAGGTGTTGGAGGATCACCACAGGCGCCTCTCCCATCCCTAGAATTAAGACGTGCAAAGCGGATTAGAAGCCTGTAAAACCATGCTGAGAACACTGCAATGTTTCTTCAGAGGAGATACAGCTTCAACTAAGTAATGTCACCACAAAAAATGGCAACATGAAGTGAGATAACCTAGGTTAAACGCACAGAGATCTACCACAAATGCAGGGAAGATAATAAGCATAATGCTTAGTATCTAATTACTTCAACGGGACGGTAGAAACACAGCTGTCATGCTAACGGCAGCGATTCAGCAACGTAAAAAAGGCTAACGTTACCTTAGCAACGCGTACCTTCATGTTCTTGACCAGCACCTTACGCCAGGACGTCGTCTGCGTTATTGAGCACCAAAGCATGTTAGCGCTTCATACGTTGATTTTGATGCACCGAGCCGAACATGTACGAGTAGCTAAAGCTACAGTTGTTTACATGCGGGCGGTGAGCGTTAGCGTTATATATTGTGGCTTGTTACCATGGTAACTGACCGTACCGGTTATCTAATCCCGTTGACGTTAAATTCTGTAAACGCAGTTTTTATAATATCTATTAACGTACGCAATACACGCCGCTTCGTTTTTCTTTCATCATATAACATTAAAAAGCTTAAGTTTTATAGTCAGTGTAAAAACTACGCTTAATTAATATCTGGATTATTTGTTGCCTAGCAACCTAGCTTCAGTTGGCTCCGAGCTGCGCCTCCCACGTCGTCACTTTACGACAGCCGCCACATTTAAACCGGATTTGTAGCAGACACGAGCACAGCGGGGTGCCGTACGGCTCTTTTTCACGCGAGACACTTGTGCCGTTCGTCCAGCACACATGAGTGGTTGGCTAATGCTAACCTTGTGGAAACAAACGTAACCCTGCTAACTCAATGCTAATTAGCGAACTCTATAAATCAGAACTGGTCACTCAGAACGAGAGACAAATACTAAGGTAGCGCGTGGGCCTTTAATAATAATCAACGCAAGCACGTGATTCATTAATTAATGCAATTTAACTTACAGTATATTAACTTAAACACCAACCTGTTGATTGTCGGAGTCACTTTTTATCAGAGCGCTAAAGCTCGAGATGGCTAAAACTAACGAAAGGCATGCTGGTTGCTGTGTTTCAAGGATCCAATCAGAAATGATGAGTCGTTTTGCTGACCAATAGGCGGCTTCGGTGCATGAAGAAGGTGGGTTTACAAGTCACGGAGGGTTAAACGAAGAAGGCTTGTTATGTAATGGCAAAAGTTGACCACTTGATGGTGACATTTGTCTTGAAATTAAAATGTTTTTGGACCTTACAGTTTCAAAAGGCCCTAGTTCTAGTCCCATACATTTATCTTGGTCAACCCAATAAGCCATTTAGAATATGAATACAAAAAGAGAACACAGAAGAAAACTAGTGGATGATTGGAGTTTTTATTTATTTTGACATTTAGTGGAACATTTTTTATGTTAAAAATAGGAATAAAGGTTATGTGCTCATTAAAACAGACAGACAGACAGACACCTTTTTGGATGTAATGAAATGCTTTGGTCCAACAGTAAGTATTCATCATCAACACAAAATCAAATGCACAATAATAGCCATATTTCCAAGTATCAAAATGTTCTGCTGTTGTATCGTGAGATCTTTCTGATGACAGATGAACAGAAATACCTTATGTAATGCAATCCAACACATCAGTCTATGTCCTAAACACTTGTTATTAAACTAAATGAATACCTCTTTGACACAGAAGGTGTGTATTATCCCTCACAAAACATGGTCTGCCTTATTCTTATCTGCTTCTGTTTTAGCCACCATGGGGAAAGTGAGTGAGAATCTTACGTTTGGAAGCACTGAGGCATCTAAAAAGATATTGCCATGAACTTTAGGCTTTACCATCAATAACAATTGCTGCATCTTGCCCAAAAAGCCACTTGAATTTGATGAATCAAAAACAATCCTCTAAGAGCTGCAATATTATTGGATCTTCATTACACATTTTCCGTCATGGTATTTATATTGTGCAGGGAAATAATTCTGATTTGAGTATGCAAACACTTTGAATACCAACTTATGTAAGAATTATGCCCCTGCATAGTAAGTGAGATATTTAAAAGTCTGAGTGCAGCATTGAACACAATTACAGCCCTGACAGGATGAATACACAGCGAGATAGTGATGTGACTTCTATACATGTTCAGGTTGATGATTGCATCCAAGAGTCTAACTATAGCAGACTGGAAAATAAAACCCACCCCTGACTGGCTTAGTTAAGGTGTCATATACCTTAATTAGAATTAGAATTGAACAAAATGTTACAGAGCAATGATACAGATAATTAAATTGGCACAACGTTCTTTCACCGCCACTGGAGCACAGCTGTTCAAAATTGCTTTGTGCTGCAGAATAGTTGGAAATTAAATGTTTTCATTGGTTTGTAAAGCAATATTATGTTGTCTCAAGGGGGGAGTTGATATTGTGGGTCACATTTCCAAGGGATTTAGAGAGTTTTAGATTCTTTAAATTTACCACCCACCGTTGGAGACGGTAAGACATTTATCATTGAACAATTATGAAAAATGTATTTGTCACTTTCAGAGAAAAATAGTATGAAATAAATTAATACTTTTGATGAGGTAAAAACAAGCTCTAGAAAAAGTGAGCAAGTGGACCTTGACTTAAGATTTAATTGTAGCCAAACTACTAAATCCAACTCAAGAATGAACTTTCAGGTTGAAATATTATAGTAAAGTATCCCTATGTAATAAATATATATTGGAATGAATACAACAATAATTGAATGTAAAAATAATAATAAAAGTATTACAATGTATTTATTTTTTTCTCACATTAACAACTTGAATAAAGGAAAAACAATCTTTTGTATATTTAAGTTGTCTCAAATGACCCAAATAGATTTGCTGCACATATTTTCGCTCCATACTTTCGAGTCCACAGTTCTGTTGAACAGATGTGCCGGCTCCGACTGTCATTATCCTCCAATCTATGCAACGTGGTGAGCACTGGAATTCATTAAGGTCTTTCATGGTTTCGACATCAAGTGTCATGCACGTTATTTGTGACATCAAAGACATGCTATCGTAAACCCCCAGAAATTCAAGATTCAAGGTTTCTTTACTGTCATATGCACAGATAACAGAGAGTTATTCTATACAATGAAAAGCTTATTTTGGTGGGTCCTCCTAACACACAGAATAAGAATAAACTTAAGGTAAAAAAATAAATAAAAAAAAGGCACAAAATATAAAAGATATAACAGTATTGCACAAACATATGATAATAGTATTGCTCAGTGTATAACGTGCACTATGCATTGCTACAGTGAAATGCTATGCTCTGAAAATTATAGTGGTTTTGTCAAAAGCCAATTACTTTCATATTATTATAAAATACTTTTTTTAAAGATTTTGTTGCAGGAGGTACTGACGGAAAATTCCAAGCAACAAACCAATCAAACTAATCTCTGCTGTTTGTATTTGACTAACTAGAGTTTGACACATTCATGTCTTTGCATGTCTTTTGCAGATCATGAATGATGAGCAATACTGAGCTGGAGTTTCTCAGACCCCATGATTTGTTGCTATAGTGGACAGAGTGCGGAGAGCATCGGCTTTGTTATTGTCACACTCTTGCTCAGGTTGTCACTCGCTCTGCTCGGACCAATTACATGCCCCGCATCATGGCAGGTGGATTTGTGATGAGAACGAAGACTCTACTTAATCTTCTGTGGTGTTGTGCTCTGTGTCATCATGGTTGATGGGACACACACACACTCACACATACACAGACGCACATCATTGTCACATCTCTCTGGGTCTCTTGCCTGCGCCTTCCTCAAACCGAATGATTAACCATACTTTCGCTCCTCGGCTTTAATCACTAGCTGTGTTCTCCAATCGAAGAGGACTTGTTTCAAAGCCATTCAGCCGGCCATGTCCTTCACAAGTCCTCTTGTGTTTGGGTCTACTTTCGCTGAAGGTGTGTGATTTGAAGTTGCACATCTAAAATCCAATTGGTCTGATCTTTAAAGATTTGCTTCAAGTCTAAGGGCTGGTTAAATTCAAGCTTAAAAAAAGAAAATGATGGTGATACCATCATGACCCACTATTAAAAAGACAAGTATCACATGTGAATTATGAAAAACACACACAAAAGAAAGCTTCACGCCATCCATATAAACATATTGTAATGGGATGAGATGAGGAATATAGTGAGTGTTCAATATGTTATACACAATATGAGTTTGCGCAGAAGATATGGCTCCATAAGCGTGAGGATATCTTGCAGACCTTCCTTGCATGTCTCTTGACTCTTTGAACGCTTTAGTTTTATGAACATTCCCATCCTGTGCATAACAGACATAAAACACCATAATCAGTGCAGTCATATTAGGTCATGCAGCGTTCTTTATGTGCTGTAGCATAAGAATGGTTACAGCTTATCTGCATTATGACTTATGTGGTCATCTTATCATTTTCATCATCATCACATAACAAGATTTACCCAAACTAATAACCTTAACAGACTGATCTCCTCCTCCATCTCAGGGCCAACTTTGATCGTCATTGGCCGTACCCTTTTAAGGCTCCGTAATGTACAGGATACGGAGGAACAAGACTTGGAGTCTCCAACCATATGTGCTTCTCTGTGAGGCTCCATGCTGTTGGCCAAGTGGGGCTTTGAGCCGAATGCCAACACGCTCAAATCTATAAAAGGACATGTTAGCCAGTATGTTTACCTTGTACACCACCTTAATTTAGCATGTGAGCATGCTAACATTTGATAATTAGCACAAAACCCTAAAACCGGAGCCTCCATGCTCTCACCACCAGACTGTCAAACAGCTTCGTCCACCAGGCGGTCAGGAAGCTGAACTCCATCCCTCTCCCTCCTCTTTTAGACTCCTATGTCTGAATGCTGCTAAACACTCCATGTCTGACTGCTGCTATAATACAGACCGATAGTTTTCTTAATATATATGTTGTATTTTACCTATTTGTACTTTATTATTATTATCTGTATTCACTATATGTTGGACAGGAGAGGAACGTACTTTCAAATCTTCTGTATTTTTGCACATGTGGAAGAATTGACTTTAACTTTTTGACTTTGAAAAGTACATATAAAGGATATATAGTCATATTTACAGGTATTTGTTCCTAACTAAAGTGTTGATGATGAAGAGTGATTGGTAGTCATCCTCTGAACCGTGCATTTTGAGAGATATCTCACCGATGGCACTATAAGATTAAAGGTAAGGGGGGGTCACAATCACCATGGTCATCTGTACCACATTTCACAGCAATCTGTCTGCTTGTTGTTGAGACATTTAATAAATAAATAAAACTTTGTGGTGGGGCTTGAGGACAGGCCATCCCCAAAGTCAGTAGGATTCATCCTCCTTCATGGATACCTTAAAAAATCCCCATAAAAAGATACAAATTTAAGGAGTTGTCAATTATAGATCTTCACATTTGCATGTGAAGATCTATAATTGACATTGGCTTGTTCAAAGTGGCAAAATAAATTAAAAAAACGTAAACAACTTGAGCTATTTCATTTATACAGAAACAGCTTGAACGTTAATTCAATGCAGTTCACCTCATGTGAACACGCACATGTTTTCCTGTCAAGACACTGGCACACTAATGGACCCGAGCGCTGCCTCGCAGCACTCAGCTCTCTCTCACACAGAGCTGATCAACACCTCTTCCATTTGACTGACAGTCCTCAAATGGTCCCTCTGCCAGAGCTGTGAAAGGCGTCAGTGTTAATGGTGGATATGAGGCTTAAGGGAGCAGAAAAACAACATTCACACATGAATTCAGGATTAGTAACCTTTTCAGAAGGATTCAGTGTTCACAGTGAAGCAAAACAGGAAATGGAGGCTTGGAGATTGTTTTGGCCGGCTTGCCTGCTTATCAATAAATGCATCTAAAAAAAAAAAAACTTGGATTTTACAAAAAACATATTCAATATACTTAAACATCATCTTGCTTGAAATGTAGTCGGATTTCTCTACTTCAAAGAGACACTGATTCTCAAGTTTTCCATTTTTTCACATGTCACATGATCGTTTTGTGCAGCCAACGCCTCACATTTTACTTGATGGTATATGAGTGTAAGTAGTTGGATTTAAAGCAGGGAGTCAATGTCATTATCTGGACCATTTGCTGTTCTTCATCTGTTAGCTGATGTCATTCATGTTCAAAGGCATTTTTAATTAAAACAACTGAGTGAAGGCCGCTACATTTTTAGCCCAGGATGGGACAAGTTTTGAGGAAGTGCATCTAGAAATACCCCCTTCCACAAATTGTCTCTTATTGCTTCCCTCTGACCCCGAGAATACATGGAAGGATATACAATGAATACTTGTGTATACAGCATCTGATGAACTACAGGGCAAAGATTCACCTGCGAGTCACACTGTGTTTATGAAATTCGGGCAGGGCTGCTGCGGAAAAAATAGCTTCATCAATAGTTGTCAGGGAAAAATGTAAAACTTTTTTTTGTGTTCTTTGGCACCAGAAGAAGCTTGATGGATTCATGCAATCAGCTCCTGTGTGTGCAGCCCAACACAGGCATTAGGTAAGCTGAATAAAACAAGGTCTTATTTGATAATACCTCTCATCCAAAACATCTAACCATAGAATAAACACATATAAAGATAATTAAAATATGTCACTTCAACTGGTTTTACTTGGTCTTTTTTGTTTCATCGCTTCACTTCAGGGACATTTTAATACGAATGCTCTTATTATTCATGATCCAAAACACATTCATGCATCTTCATTATTTCTGGCAAACGGGCTATTTTTTGACGAGCAACTCCCAAGTTCACTCAGGTTTCTTGGAAAATTGAGAAACGGAAAAACAGAAAACAAATCACATTGCTTGATACAATTAGGACATGAAGAAATGGAGCATAGCAGGCAATTAGGGGAAGTCTTATTTTCTACATGACTAAAGCAAATATGGAATAAGAATAACGCCTAAATGTTTGTACACTGGCCATACTCCCTCATCACAGTGTGTTCACTAATGTTTCCCCTCACTAATGTTTCCCCTCTATAGTTGGTAATTTAAAAGAAGCTGGGTTTGATGTCATTCATGTAAAAACACGCTTTGATCATTAAAGCGGGTGAGGGCAGAGTTATCTCTTCATGCAGAGGTGTATTTATTTCATTCGAGCAAGCTAACTGCCTTCCCAAGATACGTCAACACTGCACGGTTCATTTTCTGAACAAATTAATTATCGCTGCAACCTTACCAATTGTTATCAATGCAAAAAACATTTCTGCGACAAAAACAAGCCCCTGTGTATGCAAATGTCGAATAATGAATGAATGAAATGTGGCCCCAACTTTCCAGGTTATTATGTGTAAACTAAACTGCAAGTGTGACATAAGGGGGTTACTGAGGAATGTATGAATTTAGGTTTTCCTCATATTATTTTAAACACATTTAATTAAATATTTGGAAAGCTATGTTCCAAAACCTAAAAGCCGTAACCTGGATATGTGATGTTTGAGATGTCGAGCCGTTAAATAGGTTCGAAGACTAACAGACTCAAATTATGTTTGAGGCTTTAACAACCCACAGGAGCCTAAATTTATAGCAGCAATAACCAGTACAAATCTGGAAAAATCCTCGGATTCACCAGGGAATCCTCCAAGTCATTTAGTGTAAAATATGTTCTGGTCACTGTTGCTTAAATACAGAAGTAAGATAGTAAAGTTCAGGAGAGTGGACCTGAGGTAAGAGCCAAGAGAACGTTTGTCATTCTGTATTTAGTTTCATCTTTCATCTTTGCATGATATGTAATCATAAATACTCAATGTAAACATGGTTAACAGGCTTTGTTTGAAGACACACCAGTTGCAGTCTATTCTGACACTGGCAGCTTCCATTAGCTTCCACACAATTCCTCTCTGGAACATTTCGATCTGAACAGGAGTCTGTTTTATGGCACATACAATTTTAAACATTTGTACAATCAGTCGTGAGAATATGTCACATTGCAGACATTGCCAGGTTAGCCAGCTGGGAGGCACCGGGGCAGACATTTGCTTTGGGTCCCTTTTCGCTCCGCTCATGCAACCTCAAGCTATTGTTCAATTAGTTCTGCCCATGAGAATATAATTGGTTATTTTGTACACACTACATCCATCGGGGTTTCTTTCATTCTTCTCCGTTTTTTCAAGGGTCAAACCGGCTGAGAGACGTATGCTGTATAGATTGTAAGCCTCTTGAGGCAAATTGGTGTTTTTTTATATTGTGCTGTGCTTTATGAATAATATTGACTTGACTTGTCCATTGTGCAGTGTGAAAGTGCCCTTTGCTTCCAAGTCTGAACCAAAGACCCAAACCAAAGACCTAAACCAAAGACCCAATTTCCTACAGGACTCGTACGCTGGAATACTATACTGTACCCGGTAAGAAGATTTCTGTATGTCTGATAGTTTGTGGTTATTTGATTAAACATGGCTCTATTTTGCAATATGCACCAAGTGAGCACCATATACAGTAAAATAAGAAAGGTCATATATCTAAAGATCAGTCTTTTTTTTAAACACCTTTGCATAAGAATCTCACCATAAGGTTGATTGAGCAGCTGTTCTGGAGCTTTCTATAGTTTCACATCATCTTCATCTGCAGATGCAGCTTTCCCAGCTGAAACTTTTAAGTCAACATGGACAAGATGAACGTCAATCCACTGACTGACAATTCCTTGACTGGCATGCTAGATGTGTATATGAAGAGGACGTGACATAATAGAAAGCTCCAAAACAGCTACTAAATGGACTTTTGGTGTGAACTATAGGAGTTTTAAAACTAGATCTTGAGACAGAGCTTTCCATAAGACAGGCCCATTTTCATGTCTGAGGCCAAGTAAGTTTGTAACAACCCTGTCTCCTAAAAATTACTTTCCCCCAGAACTAATACGCATTCCCAATTACGTTTGATCAGAAACGTATCTCCTCCTCGATTATGTTTGTTTTTTGACGCATTACACATACGTTGATTATACACGTATAGGTTGATTAAACACGTATGTTGATTATACACGTATTTTTGTTTTATTGTTTTTATGTGACAGTCCTGTACCGCCTTCTGCGTGAGAGAGAAGGGGACGTATTCTCCTGATGTTGCACAGCATGAACCTACAGGAACGAGTTGTTGCGGTAATGTCAGCAGTCAGGGAGAGTTGACTGTCGAGTGTCACTCCGAGGTTCCTGGCAGTCGGTGTCGGGGCCAACACTGAGTAGTTGAAGGTAGTAGTCGGGTCGTGGGTGGGAGAGCCAACAACATCACTACCACACATACTCAACTTCACCATAACTCCCGAAAGTGACCGCCTGAATCTCTGCACATGTTCTGTCCAACAGAAGTGTGAAAAGCCGCTTACAATTCACACTTTTCGACCGAAATGTGAATCGTGAGTGGAATGTTGATTTTACACGGGAGTGTAGCAGACCAATGTGGCTTGTGCTTAGCATTTCAGTCATCTTTGCCAATACTCTTTCACAATAGCATACTGTGTTTTGGGGCAACAAGTCATGTCTTCAATGGAACCTATTTTTGTTTCTCTGATCAACTGGATTCCCCATCCAGTGATTTGAGTATAGAGTTTTAATCACAAGAAAAGCAGCAACATGATCTTTTCCATTATAAGAAAACAGTTTGCAGAGTTTCCCGCCAGAGGCATGGTGGCCAGCAGGCGTGAGGTAGAGAAAGGCAGGAAATATAGCAACACAAGCAAAGGCAGTTACATCGGTACAGATGTCTGAAGCCGCAGAGTCTAAGGTTTACTTTTCTATTCGATGACTTAGGCTTCTTGACTAAGACAATACTCCTTTCATGAAGTGAAAAGGTTCAATTCGATCTGATGGTCGGATGTTCTTTCTTCCATCTCTTCTTTAACATGTAAACATTGTCTTAGGGGTAGTGCTGTTTCAATTCACGAGGAGGGGTCAGCGAGGGAGGTCACAAACACGCACATACTCATACATATATAGATATGTGTTCACTCCTAATCGCGGACGCCAGGGACAAGTGCTGCTGCTGTAGAATGAAAGGAAATCAGCCTTGTTTTTGGAGACTCCGCAGCCGATAAATTAGGGCCAATAGAAGGAACATCTGGAAAGGATTTTGTTTCTCATCATCTGCTCGGCTGGGAACCTTGGCGTGCTGTCAGGAAAGCATAGCAATAGCCCAAGTCACATCAGCTGAGAAGTTGGGAGGGAGTGAATGTGCACGCAATTACCCAATGGAACGGTTAATGTTTAATGAGTCGACACTAACCATGAGAAACGCATTAACTCTGCGAACAACAGAGTTGGAGGGTCAGACATGTTGTCTAATGATACAGTACTGTATTCTCAGTTGTCAGTTTATGACAATTTAGGTACACAGTATAACTATAAATGTCATCTATACAACATAAATGCAATAAAACCTAAATTAAGGAAGGATATAAGGGTCCGTTTTTGTTTAAATTGTTTTAAGGAAGTGTTGATTCCATTTTATTGTTATTTTGAAAGCTGTAAATCTCAGTGGTGTTGAATTATACTGAGGTTTTTTATTTTATTGTTTACATTTTGTCCACCCGGAGGGGTCACATAATATAAGAAACAGTCGTTGTTGTTCTTGTTTGTGATCCAAAATTAAATGGACAAAAATGTAAACACATGAAAAACCTTGCAATTTAGTTCACATAACTTACTCACTGAACTATAGAAACAAACGCAGTAAAAAAAGAAAAAGGCAACCAAAACCTACGTAGTAGCCTCATAACATAAACACATTGGATGTTTCCACCTGCCGTGCAGATTGTTCATTCAGAGTGAGAATCCTGGCTCAGTGAAGGAGCTGTTCATCCTCACATTTTCTCACTGCAGGACAGTTTGCGTGTCTTCCATCAATGGGCTAACATCAGAACATATGGAAGAAGACAACTCTATTAACAAATGGGAACCAAATGAATTCCCATGGAATTTTATGATGCACAGTGGAGAATGGAGAGAAGGGATATAATACACTATCACGCTCAGATTCAGAGTTCATTTAAAAAAATAAACTCCAGGAAAACACTTCACATTTGTTTTGACAGAATATCCTTTTTGACAAATGTGGCCTTGCATTCATTACAAAAGAGAGCCTGTAGCGGTATCCCAATGGGGGATGAGTTATTTTACAAATTTCTATTTGACCACTTATAGGTAAGTGATACAGTACTTCAGAGATAAGATCTGATGCTGTGTTGTACTATGTTTTACATGTTTTAAATAGTATATTTTATCTGCTTATGAAACAGTCTCGATATGACCTACATAAGCAAGCAAGATCCTCAGCGAGAATATTGTCTACTTCTCTATATTTATATGTAATCAGTTTGTTGCGGATAAATGATCCATATGTTCAGGACGTTTTAAACAATCAGTTACTCCAACACAAAGTCATATATTTAGAGAAACATTGTAGAAGTAACTGAAGGTTTATTTTGTGTAGAATGTACAGATCAACAGCGGGAAAGTGTATTATTATTATTATTGTGCAGTGCGTTGCCATTTACTATCCATTGTAACTGCAGTCAATCCAAGTTGTTGTCCCTCACAGTTGGGCAATTTACAAACCTTTTGGACCAACTTTTCAAGCCTTAAGGCAGTGAGTATATAATACCCAAAGAATACATATTTGGTAATTCCTTTAGCAAGAGCAGGCTGGATTTGAACACATGTCCAATTTAATTAAGAACCTAGCCCAGTGTGGCCAATTCTTTTCCACTGAAGGTAGCTAGCAGCACGAGCGCCAAAATGTGCTAAATCTATCAAGGACATCAAGGACATCGCCAAGTCGACAACACTGACAACACTGTCGCCAAGTTTAAGGATGCAATGGGATACAAACCAAGCCATCAGTTCCAAACACACCTCCCTTTTGCTGTATGAGTGCCACATTACTTCTTGCTGTGGAACTAAATGTTTCCAGCAAATAATACATCTTTAACTGCAAATTAACTGCATATGTGTGTAGGTCCTATGAAATAGGAATGGCCAATGTTCACCAAGCTATTATTTTTATGATATAGCAGCTACATTTCTGCATTTTTTGGTGTAATATTAGAGGAGACATTTTCGAAGGCATAAATTAAAGCAGTATAAGTCTCATGTACCCTGTTTAAAAGAACTGTTATATTTGCCTGAGATCATACGAAAAATTGCTCGGCAATTAGGAAAGTCTGAGCCTCATGTATGATTGCCTGTGGTCAGCTTCACCTTCTATATATCTGACCACAATTTGATTTCACCATTTAAAATGACTTACCATCATGTCATGTCGGAGGGGCTGCTTTTATGGTTAACACAGTGCCAGGAATAAATCATCAGAATTTAATATCGGGTCCACAAACTTGGAGAACATAACTTTCCTTCCTTTTCTTCTTCTTTTTCTTGAGGTGAGAATGTCACAGCTCAGTGTGTGTGTCTGTGTGTGTGTCTGTGTGTGTGTGTGTGTGTGTGTGTGTGTGTGTGTGTGTGTGTGTGTGTGTGTGTGTGTGTGTGTGTGTGTGTGTGTGTGGAAAAGGACTCATTAGAACAAATCAATGAGCCAGACAGTCACTGAGAGGCAAAGACCGTTCTTACATAATCAAGTGTGACGGACATGAAAACATAAAACATACAACATTCATATAAAACTTTGATTTTTGAAACTTGTTTTAATATTACGCATTTATAAAGCGAATGTAGAGAAAGTAAGAATACATTCATGTTCAGTTTTTGATGAGTGCAGCTTTGTGTCTTGTCAAGCGAATGCACTGTAGCCATTAAATACTGCCTTTCAATCATTAATTAATTAATTGCATCTGAGGTCATAATGCAAATTCCTTTTTCTGATTTTCAGCCTGCTAAACTTCATTATCATCAAAGGTTTCCTCGGAGGTATTCCAAACGTGCTTCCTGACCTGGAAAAGTCATATTATTACTGCAATCTTTCTATTTTCTTTTTCCTCTTTACTGGAGATGAAACTTCCCATGTTGATTTATGATCTCCATGCCGCTTTAATCGGCACGAAGAAGACCACAACGTAATCTCTGGAATATAAAGCCTCTGGAAAAATAAACACTTGAGAATTAGGCCAAACTGCATGTTCAGAAGCTGGCTAAAGACACAGTGCTGGGAAATGGGACTGGGAGATGTGGTTTATGTCAATGAAGATCTGAAGTGACAGCGTAGATCGGAGAGATAAATTCTGTCATCTGATTTCTCCTAGGCTGAGATTGTTAGCACTGAAGGGATAATTTAGTAAAAGAATGAAAAATTGGATCTCTATTGAAAAAATACAATTATATATATATATTGTTTTGTTTATTTGTTTTATTGCTCAAACCTAATTGTATTTGTGTGGCCAGAATAATACTGCAAGGTTAAACCTTATTAGACCACAAAGTGGGATTCTTTTGGAGGCAATTCTCTTAATCTCTCTTTCACAATATATGTACTGTATATAGTTTGAAAGCACTCTTGACTTTAAAAAAAGAATATCAATGCATTTTATAACTAACAAAGACAGTTTGGTATCTTGATTCGTACTTGAAACAACATTCTCAAGCAAACTGAAGTAATAGCATGTTGTACTTGGAGTAGCTTTCACCCAAATCATATGCATCACTCACTTAAGTCCTGCAGTTTTGTAGAAGACTAATATCTTTGGCTTGACGCCTGATACTAATTTCCTTGTAAAAATGGAAATTAATTATCAGGATTCGATAGACGTAATTGGACAATGTTTAGGCTTACATTGCATAAGACTCCATGCTATTTGCCCAGACGTCTGGTTTCAAACTGGAGGAAACCAATATGGAGCGTTTCAATATTTAAGAGCTTATGCATGCATGTAAGGCTTCCATTTATTCCCTGTTGAAGTTTTTTTTTTTTGTCCAGTCATTTTCATCCTCCAAATAGAGGGTCTAAAGGTAGCGAGTGATGTATGCTGTACAGATTGTAAAGCCCCTTAGGTACATTTGTGATATTGGGTTATTTAAATACAATTGACTTGACCCTTGGACTTCCTCTGTGGATCTTTTTTCCCTCTACTACTAACACTGACAGCTTAATCAGCGATGCACCTACAGCTGGGAGGCACATTAAGACCCAGATGGGCATCAGCATCTGGGGATTTTTCCAGAGCCTTAAACATGCACATGTGATTCATGGGAATAAACCACAGAACACTGAATGAGGAACTGTGGAAAGAGTGGAGAGTTGTCACAGAGCGAACACATATTGGTCGACACTTACATTCACAACCGCAATTTAGAGTCACCAATTACCCAAACCTGCATGTCTTCTGACTGTGGGAGGAAACCGGTGCACCCAGAAGAAACGTTTAAACCCTCAAATGAGACGGAGAGACTTTTGTCTTAAAGTTGGAAGCATGGTATCGTTTCAAGTAGAATTGGGATTTCTGTTAATCATAAAACTAGAAACAATGACACACAAACCCAAAAATATATGAAATTACATGGAGAGAGATGTGCACATATTTTTGGCGATATGTCTATTTATAAGTTCATCCCTGTCAGTAATCTACTTTTATTTAGAAAACTGGAGTTTCAGATGTTCTGAATGGTTGCAAACTCTTCACCTTTTGTTTTCACGGTTGAGTTCAAATAGTATTATTGCCTGTTTGTAATTACTGACAGTCAAATGGCGTTCGCATCAACAAAATGATCTCGCTTTGTGAAATATTTGCGAGTTTCGCTTCAAGCCAAGACGAAAGTGTAGAATGAGCCATTGAGTCAATATCAAACAGTGTGTGTCAGTGTCCACACCAGCTCTCGAGCAGATGAAAGGATATGGTGGCTCAGTAATGACAAGATACAATTTGTTTATATAAAAACTCAAGAGTCTGGTATTCACAGAGGAGCAGCTCCCATAGGAAGTCTGCTGTGAACTCATTGCTTTTGTTGCTGTTTTGGGACAGTGTAGTTGGCAAACAAGTGAGTAATCCTTGTAAAAATGTGTCATCTGCGCAATCACCTATGAAGTGACGTCAACAGCGGAGCAGAGATCTGAGACGAAAGGTATTGATTGACCCGGTTTCTCTGCAGGACCACATGAATATATGAAATCAATATTGAAGTAATTAATCCTTCCACCCTTGAACACTTCAGCAGGATGTTGATGGATCACATTGGCTTCAGGTTTGTAGACCCCATTGAGCCTTTTTCTTGATACTGATCCTCCTCTCAGCCCCTCAGCTGCTTTAACAGCTGGTGAAATGTCAATTCCCAACATGTTTATGTAATCCATTTATGCCAAATATTTACGGAAAACACTGAGACGACACAATGGATTTAAGAGAGCATCTCAAAACTGTATGCTTCAGAATGCAGCTATGTATATTCTGTAGTTAAAGCTCAAATCAATGCTCTTTCAATTAGACTGCTTTATATTATCAATTGAATAATATATTTGTATTGTGATGGATGGTGTGGAGTTTCATTGATTAGTTGTGTAGTCCCATATTTGACCCATAATCAGAAGCATACATATGATTTAGCCAATATGATCACATTTACAATGAAAGAAAAAAAAGTAATGTTTCCTCAATGGATCGTATAGAAGTCTGTGAGAAAAATAACTCCACTTCTCATTTGATTTATTATCTCAGTAAACATTGTAAATATGAGTTTATGGTCTCAATGTATAGTTTCAAGTCTTTTAGAGTAAAATAGACATTATAGCAGGATATGCTTTAGGGCGTGGCTAGCTTGTGATTGACAGGTTGCTGCCATTGTCCGGTCTAGCAGTGTTTTCGTGTTACATATTTAACCCTTTCATCATGTTTTCAGTTCAGGAAAGTTAATTGTCGCATTTCAGTCCCTTAAAAAGGTTTTATTCAGTCTTCAGTTGCAACTAAATGGCGAGGGTCAAATATATTTCCACATGGTGTATATCAACCGACTATTACCACACGTTTTATTTTTTTCTAAACAATATCCCCAAAACTAAAACAAATTCATGACAAATCCTTCCTTTAGTCTTTGAACCAAGATGGGCTAAATCTGCTAAGACACTGCTGGATAAGAGCCACGCCTCTGTTCAACCTTTAAAGTGGTTTTGTATGACCAGGCTGGTGAAAAAAAACAGTGAGACTCAACCACACAGTCAATGCAGTCACTGCAGCCCATATCAGCAGAAACATGTCATCCGATCTCCACGCTGATGCTTTACAAGGCCTGTGCCGCTTCTCCGGAGGGGTATTATCCCTCAGTCTGGTCTTCAGCTCGTTAAACACATCGTCAATTTGATAGCTTTAAAGGGACTAACTTGGCTTACTCAGTCAAGAACATCTCACAGTTTTCTCTTTATTTTTTCCTGTCCTTCTCTTGTATGTTTAGGATCAATGTCCAGTTCCATGTCAGAAGAAAATGGGAGACAATGTGTATACATGGTTATGACTCTTATGGATTCATAAATATCCAAATGTCATATTGTAGTTGGTCTGGGTGAAGCTTGCACTATCATACGTATAGAGTAGTTTAATCACAAACCATGCTTTAAAATAATTTTCTGTGATGTATTTTAAAAAGTACAATGTACTTAAAATACGGTACCTGTATACATAATTAAGTGAGCACACTTTGCCCCAAAGTAATTATTTTACAAAGTAGGTCATGACTATGCAAATAGGTCAAAATTTGGCAGGCACACAAAAATAATAGACGATAAAGCCACTTCTTGCGAAACATCGTAGATCGAAGAATGATACCAGGAACTTGGCAAATATGTTGTTTATTGCAGCTGTGAATGAGAAAGCCTCCTCTTTTCTGGTATCGCTTCTCCACTTACAGAAAGGAGAGAAAAAAAGAAATATGAAGTTGAAAGTAGTCAAATACTGTATGATGCACATGCTTCCTTCTTAGGTCACTCCTGATTCCAACCTATACTGAAAGCAGCAGGTAAGGTGAGTCACATCATTTGTCATTACCTCCTTCTGAACCAAGTGTATGATTAATACCAACCCTGTGTCGACCTCTTTTCTTGGCCTCTCTGTATGGCCTGAGCGTGTTTCAAGTTTCAAACTGAAGTTGAGCAATACCAAGACAGGGTCCAGGATCCACTCAACAAACTCACAATATTATGAATTTACAACGGGCTCCAACATTCAGGGGAGGGGAAGAAAAGCCGTACGAAAAACCTGGTTCAAATCCCACTATAACCGTATCAGATGTCTCCATTGCTCTTTCCACTAATGCCTGTGGAAGAACCAGCGCTCAATTTATTTGAATGAGGGTAAATTGACACTGTGTGGTAGACAGAGGAAGGTGATGGGCATGACATCCTCCCAATGGGAAGACCTTGAAAGCCAAACTGCTTTCTGTGTTTGCTTGTTGCAGCCCTATTACTCTGAAGACTGCTGCCGTCGCCTCCTGACAGCTCATCTGGAGGGATGCTTGACCCCAGCGGGCTGGGATTAAGGGGGATTATGGGCGAAGAGGATGGCATGCCAGGTTGATGTCATGTGCAGACATGTTTCCACTTAACTTGGCCCCTTTATCGAACAGTAAAATAACTGGAATGCACTGCTAATGGTTTGTCTATCCACATAAGGACAGATGTTGAAACATGCAACCTCACAAGTTGACAGACCGGCATGCTGTCATTGTAAAGCCAACTATAAAACAGTTAACTTTAAAAAATAATTTACAAATCTACTGCGTTGCATACACTTCTTCCAGACCACAGTCAAGTGATTTATATGTATATCGATAAACAATACTGTGGCAAAAACTCATCCAAAAAAGATCTTTTCAAAACCACGTCTGACTCTCCATCAAAATCAAAGGATTGATGCAGAAAGAATATATAATCTTACAATTTTACTGTCGTGAAATGAAAAATGTTGTGATATTCAAGCACCATTCATCACTTCAGAAAATAACAATTTTGTGATTTATTTAATAAAAATGAAATGAACAACTTTTTGCAGGGCTTGTGTTAATACATTTGGGTATCTGGAAAGCCTACCAATTATTATTATCTCAATGCTTAAAGTTGTTAAAGAATTAGATGTGAAGTTTGCCGATATAACGATCATTGATAATATACATAATGTTTCTTTGTGCATTTGTTCTGGAATAGTAACCAAATTTATGGGAAGATTGATGACAAAACTAAATGAAAAAAATACGCTTTTGATGAAGCCTCTCTCTCAGTTTGGTAGCTGATACTCCAACTTCGCCTGTCCAATGCTCCAAGATAATATCCGCCAAACAGATTTATTCTGTTTTTACAGAGGTTTGCCAGAAATATCGCGGTGCTGATTTCTGTCAGGGGTAAGATTCAACATGGGCTCTGCATTGACTGTTTCGGACTGTTTAAGTTGAAGGCTGCAATAAATTACCCTTTCCTCATAAGAGCAGACTAAAACACACTGGTGAGAGTTTGATTGCTAAGGTTTGTCATTGATCACCAACAGTGACGTAATGATAGTTTTGCCAGATGCTGAGACTCGTGTGTGTCTGGACTCTCTTGGTACCTCGTATTCTTTGTTTGGAAGAAGCACGCTCGTGCATGTGTTCTAAATATATTTTCATGAGAAAGAAATTTGTATTATGCAAATTATGCCCTTTGCAGATATTTCTGATTCCCTAATGGATCTCTGAAGTATCTACTCATCCGTTTTGTGAAAATGTGACTTGAGACGTCAATAAAAATAATGGACTACTTGACGACTTTTCAAATGGATTTTTCTTTGGGTGCGTCACATGGTAGTACTCACGAAGAACCAATAAGTCAAAGTGCTTCTTGATAAGACAGATTTAGGGTTTAAGTGCACTGAAAGGTATTCTAGATGGAGACAGTTATGTAACAGGCAACATTTGTTTGAAAAGTCAGATCCAACATTTTTACTCACAATACGTATTGGACTACTTTGCTATACTCTGTAATACAAAAGAACAACGCTGTTGTCTTTTGGCATAATATCAAGTGAATATTTATTCACTCAAGCTTTTGTTTAAAAATGAGTCAGCTTGAGGCAAGTGTTTTCTAGCTAGCACGCTACAACTTTAAAATCTGCCCGTGTCAGTCATCACTTCAGCTGTCAAAATCCTTTTTGTTCTGCTGCAAGACGTTGAGTTATGCCTCTTCAGTTCTAATCCCGGCATATTGCACTGCGATAAAGAGAACTCTTCACAGTTTTGGAATTTTGTTGTTTTTAAATTCTTCTATAATAGGTCACCATGTCTATATTTTGTGCTGCTGACACTGTGTACTGAGCGGTTCATTTACAAGTCACTGACTCTGGTTGCGTGGAGACCCGTGTTCAACCAATGACTCATCGGGCCCTAAAAGTCATTGGAATTTTGTAGGCCATTTTGTAGACTTTTCTACTTTCTTTACTCTGTTCTAAAATATTATTATTATTATTAGGTATGTTTCGAGCCACAAAATCTGGTCTTAATGGAACAATCTATGAAGGCTAAATCACTGTTTTAAACAATTTTAAAGAGGTCTGGGGTAAAAAATAAAGAAAGGGAATCACTTGTCCAGATCACTTTCCTACCTTTTCATTGACTATGAATGATGAGAAAAAAAGTTAAAAAATCTTAAGTTCTTTGAGTAAGCCATTTGACTTTACAACTAATGCCAAGTTTTTACTTTTCAACATGCAAAACTGCAGGCCCGGTACGCTGCCATCTTTAACTTCCCTAAAATATGACAATAACAAAAATAGTGTATAGCAATGCTCAGCCACGACTCTTAAAACACAAGATGAAGGCTTTGCCCTCCACAGTCCTCATATTGGAAGTTTAATGAAAACGGATTGGATCAACTACAGCATCAGCACCAACTCAGACGAGGGACCGCCGGTGTCTCGTCTCCTCTGGGTCTTTGTTCATAGCTTTTATCACAAGGCATACATTTTTAATGAAAATAGAGATGTAGCAGGGACCGGATGAAGGCCGTAATGATCACGCTTTAATGAGATACTGTCAAAAACCTGACTGTCCCGTCAATAGCTCGCTGATTGATGTATGCAGAATAGACCAAATGAACATCGGAATATGAATACTTTACAAGCCTATTGGATTTTGGGAAAAGGTTGATCATTCTCATGGGGTTTCAGAGCAGCTCACGTTTGTTGTTTTGCCTTGATCATTACATGCTCACTGAATATGAGAAGGAAACTGTAAAACAAAAACAATGTCTTGATAAGGTCTCATGCTGCTTTTTTCTTCTTAGTTGTGGGAGACATGAATGATGGCAGTCAAGGCCGGTAAGCTGAAACACTCTATAATAAGAATATATTCAAGGAATATATTCAAGGAATTTATAGTGGGAAGTGTACAGCTGCACATTTCTCCAGCTGCATGTGCTTTACTGAGACATGTTAGAGATGCATGTCAGTGATGCGTGATATTTCTTTGGCTTCACATCAGGAAGGCTTGTCAAAAACAAAACGTCAAGTTTCCTCGAGATGAAAGGCAGCTCTGATGTTCCCTGATTTTTACACCGTTAAAGGATGTCAACTAAATTAATATATGTTCTTTTCCCCCATGAGCGTCAACATCTTCCTCGGATGACTGTTGAGTATTTACGTAACCCAAGTCAGGTAAGTGCAGTAAATGGATAAATCAAAAGGAGAGGTTTCAGTGATTTCATTATTGATCTTCAGTTTGTCTCTCGTCCCCCGTCTGTTCCAGCCTACACAAGGCCATCTGGGAGCTTTTTATTATTTATTTTTATAGATGAAATTGCAGCATTTCACAATATGTATGAAATGTCTCTGCCATGTAATGTGTGGCACTATTGAATTCATGGCTTCTTGTGTTGCAGTGTATTGTTTTGGGTGGCATTTATCATTACAGCTCAGTAATAACATGGTAAAAGTAGAGTGATGGTTTGATAATATGTAATTACCAAAGTAATAACCAGGGAATAAATTGTTAATAACAATGCGTGTATCTGAGTAATGTTAGACTAAAATTAATCTGATATAACAGGTAATAATTGAGAAAGATAACGATAGAAACTGGGCAAAACTGTTGAGTAGTAGTGTACTAATTTGGTAACAATATTGCAACCTTCTAACAATTAGATGGTTGTATCGGTGCAATATTTGGGAACAAAATTGGTAATATGGTGGCATTAAAGGGGTAATAACCTGAGAATAATTAGGTAATATGTCAGTGTAATGCCAAAAAAAAATGGTAGTCAAAATTGTTAATTACTATAACGCTGACACTTATCCTCACCTATGCTCCAAACAGTCTTTTGTCCCGAGATAACGCAGCACTAATTATATGTTTAACGCTGGGACATGCTAACTGAAAACACTTGTTAAGTTTCTATATAAAAGAAACATGAATAAGGGCTGCAAAATGCTAAACTACCCGTTTGATGAATAATGATTGTAACTGAAAGCCACACACAGCAAGATTTGTGGTACACATTATTTAACTAAACAAGTGGGATTAGGCTAACAACAATACAACACCTTTACTTGACGGAACATATTTGTCTTCGTAAGCCAAACAACATTTCTTCGTTTGTTGTTCGAGTGCCTGCTCCGGACGATGGAGACGAATAGAGTATCTCCAACACAGCCTTTGAACATGTCAGTGTACTTAACCTGTCAGTATTTTTGCTGAATGCCTGCTGCCACGTTGCTCACCTGAAAGCGATGCAGTCACTTCCTGGTACGGCGGTGCTGCAGCCACCTGCAGGCCCTGAATCAATCTCCTCCTCAGAGGGAAGTTTATCACCCTCCCCGCTCTCCCTGCTGTGCTTTTTCCTTGTAGGGAGTGACAAGGTCACCGCCTAAACACGAGTGCTGTACATTTTCTACATTCATACAGTAATTAGTTCCATGCGAGTTGGCCCGGCAGAACTGGCTTCACGGTAATCTTTTATGTCAAGCAATCCCAAAGCGGAAAATATATGTGCGTTAGTCTATAAGATTATGATTTCTAGGAATTTAATTGAAAACATGGTTGCATACTGTATCTTTGTACACAGAAAGCAAGTGTCTGGTTGCAAATCCCTTGAGAGGATTGTATCCAGCTTGGCTATTGTTCCTCAAGTCTCGGTTGCAAAAATGTATCCATATGACTTAATGGTGTCTTTTATATTTTTGACCACAAGAGCTAAGAGCCTAGAATAGATAGATGAATGTGCGTGGGACAGTCAGGGTATTTCGTGACTAGATGTTATAGGGTCACATTTCCTTCGCAATTCAAATCCCAGCATTCTACCATAGAGATCTGCACAACCTCCACATTCCATATAACTCACATACTCGCACCATGTTGCCTTTCAACTCATAAAAACATTTAAACACACCGACGATGCATCCTGTAAACATTGAGTTCACCCGGTTTAAGTTTACATATCTGACATTTTAGAGACTGGTGTGTCTCTACACATGATGACAAAGTGTAAGCACAGGTAGATTAATACTTCTAAAAACAAACACTACAATTGAGCACCGCTCATGACATGCTAATACATTTAAACACAAGACCAGACGGACGTCGTCATGCGTTTTATTTTTGTATTCTGGACAGATGAGTTGTTATTCTTACAGTCATAATTCTTCAGAGCACGTTTGAGTATGGCTTTTCTTTTATTTGTGTTAAAGAGGTGAGCTCCTTGACAGAAAGCAGATGAAATGAGTTGAGATGAATGTGTTCAATAAATCAATTTCTCACTTAATGATACAATTTCAAATCTGTTTATAATAAATTGGACTTGAAAATATACTATTGAGAGAGAAACAAATACAGAGGATTAAACAGTCGGAATACATATCCTTGTATCATCGGTTCCTCAGGATGTGCAATCCTCTGTGATTACACGACTGAAAAGAAAAAAAAGGCACATGACGCAATCAAATGATGCTGCCGGATGCATTTCTGAATATCTGGCGGTATAGTTTGGCTGCGTTACTTTTTATTAAACTTGAAATGTGAAGATGTTGGGAGCTTAATGGTTGCAGCAACAGAGAAAAGAAATAAAGCTGTGCAGATTCCTACTGTTCAGTCTGGAGTGATGCTCGTCTGATGGATATTCTTCTGCTGTAGAAGAAAAGGCAACGTTAGCCACTTGTCAGGCAGGGAAAAGACCCAAATGCAGACGATCCAGGAAGTTCAACAATGTATTAAAGATGTAAGGATACATAAGATTACAGGTGGGTAGGTGTAGGCAGGGTCCGA
This sequence comes from Taurulus bubalis, assembly GCF_910589615.1. NCBI lineage: Eukaryota > Metazoa > Chordata > Actinopteri > Perciformes > Cottidae > Taurulus > Taurulus bubalis. Next base: position 21,796,669 of record NC_136597.1, on the reverse strand, counting down.
CGTGCACTTTATGGAGAGTACTTATTTTTCATTGCAGTTAATTGTTACAAATCACAGAATCGGTGAAGAACTAATCTCTTTGAGAATCCGTCATTGACATTAATACCGTTGTCAATTAAAACACTAAGGGAACTTTTTTACTCTGCATGTGAACACAATATTTTCCCAACCATGAAATGTGGCTGTGAGACAATTGTATGAACTGGATTTGGCATTTAATATGAAATTCACCATAAAATGATCAGAATGTTGGTCAAGGTTGGAACTACAAGGATGGTAGAGGCAGTGGAAACGGTGTTAAGGGTTATTGTTTCTTAATATTAGTCACATTACTCAAAAGCAAAGCAAAAATCATTCACCTCATACATCATGTTCTCTATGGTATTTCACTAACATGTGTATCATAACCCTTTACTGTGATGGTACGGAGAAGATAGAGTATTTATGCCGTAAGACATAATTTCCTGAATTCTATGGAGACTCGTCTGTGGCACCTTCAGAAGACTTATTTTTAAAACTGGGTAAATAATGCCCTCGCCGGTTTGTGTATTCCCAGTGTCAACACAGATTGCCCAAATGCATTTGCACAGGATATACGGCAATGAACAAAATGGGAACACTGAATAAACAAGCAGACGTGTTCATTAGCTTTCATAGTGTCATGTCTGGCTACCACTAGTACGTCACAGATCAAACTTGGTATACTTATCAATATGAAACACCAGTCAATTACATGATGTGCTGAAAGTTTACTGATTTTAGACAATGAATGCGAGTGCATTATTGTCTTTATTTTAGGGTTCATACACATTTTGACCAATGGATTTCCATGACTTTAAATCAAATTTCCATGACCAAACATTTGGTGAAATCTCGGTGTATACATGAAGAAGTGATAAAATGTAGTATTTAAACTAACAATAAGAATGAGAGCGTATGCCTGCTTATATTTTGAACGTCTTTCTTTTAAAAGCATATTCATTATTTCAAACTCAGCGTACAGACTTTTCCAGGCCTGGAAATAACCATTTTAAAATTCCATGACTTTTCCAGGTTTTCCATGACCGTAAGAACCGTGTTATTTGGTTTAGGGGCTGTTCACACAGACAGATGTGATTAAAAATAAAGTTTTCTTTCCTTCAAGTCAGAATGAAATCAAATAGAAATGTAAATATTGTCCTTGTATGAGCTTTGCAGTTTAAATTAAAGGTGTAGAGTTAATCAGGTAATCTGCATCAGTAAATAAATAAATAAAAATATAAACTTCAGGGCTGCAAAAACAACAATGACAATTGCAACGAGATCCTGACATGCTGTAAAAAGGTAATTATCAGACTGTCGAGCAAAAAGCCTTTCCCTACCGTTTTAGCGAGGTAATCTATGAGGTTACTTTTTTTCCCTTTGCTGCTCTCAGATTTTTGACTTCATCCACTGAAAAAAAACAGCATGCCACTTTCCTCCATCTATATCAGATCATTGTTTAGATAGAACACAGTGCTCCTCTGACTTACTGAGCGTTTTTCTTCTTCTATTAAATCAATAATAATAATATCATAAACTATGATCTTGGCCAAGTGTTTATGCATTGAGTCAGCTAAATATTAGCTGTGATTATATATTGTGTTTGTCAAGGGATTTGATATGATAATGCAGTCTTATCATCATTTGTACACACAAAGCGCATTTCTGGTGACGCAAGTGGGTCAAACCTCTTTGTAATCCGTTTAGCTGCACATTGAAAGAAAGTGCTATCACTTCAACTACATTTAACACTGGAAAAACAAGTCATGCAAGTCATGCCATGTAACTAATAAAGGCTTAAGTATGTTAGTCTAAAAAAAAAAAGAGGGACTCAGAGGCTATGGTCATGTGGCTCTTTAAGGCTGTTCTGAGGCACAGCAATGCTTTTAGCTGAATGCAAATGCTCACGATGGTCATGCGAACAAAAATGTCACGGCAATTGTTCGTTTTTGAGATATTTCACCATGGACCAAAATGGACAGACTGACCGATGGCTTGACATTACCGACACAAGTATTAATAATGTGTGAACAGATTGTCGTTTCATTTGTAAACAGATTTTTCCATGCTCAGTCATGCGTGCGTGTGGATATGCATATAGCAGAAATCCACATGGACCGTGCCTGTACAAACAGACACACCCAAATGATCATGAGATTATTCTATTAATCATGACGACATGCTGGCCAGGTCACAAATGTCTGCCAAGGCATGATAAGATTATTAATTAAGTCTCATGACTGCAAATGTATGTTCAGCAGGTGACAAAAGAAGCCGAGACAAACTACATTTGTCATCCTCCCAGCTCAGACACTGTAGCTTAAACCTGGAGACGCAGACAAAAACACAGACACGCATGATGTTCCACTGCCTATTCAATCTTGTCATTACCTATAAATATCCTAAATCTGGCAAAACTAATAAAAAGCCGTAATGTCTTTGTTACAGTCACAGTAAAAAATAACTGCATGAATATTGGTGTTTGCACTGTGGGACATGGGATTTATTTATGCAAGTGAAAATATTGTTTCTGCGGAAATGTTTTTCTACATTAAAATGTAGAATCTTGATACCTGATCCACTACAGATGGAACAGGCCTCTATGAACAGTCGTGTGGGAAGAACCCAATAAATGAAGTGACTATTATTTTGTGACCTTTTATAAGCTTGATCTCCCTACTGGAGTTGGGTTGAGTGAAGGGTGTTAAAGTGTTCAGCCTCATGTCCGCTCAGTGCTCCTCCAGCCTGGGTGCATCAGGAGAGCACCAGATGTTGGTCCCGATTACGGCTACATTACATTGTTAGAGCAGCTTTCCCTTTTTGCCTCGAGGCCCTTCTTTAGTTCTTACACCAAAAGATTAGAAGTGGTCACCAGAAAAACACTTGCTATAGAGGAAGTAGGAAAAAAAGAAAAACTTCCCCGAGGCCAAGCACTTTAATTTTTTCTGTTTGTGTAATGATCTGGCAAACTTAATTTGTGAACAAATGTCAGCGGAGATATGGCACAGTTGGATGTTCTGTGCTCTAAATTGTACTTTAATGTCCCCTAGGATAGGTAGGTGGTTTTGATGAATGAAATTCCCCTCGGTTTTCAATATCTCAAAGATATTAAAAGGGCCCTAGGTCATTGAAACAGGCGGGCCTTGCTTACCGATCTTTATTGGGTTACTCTCTATGGCTTTCCCTCACTCCCTGTATTTGAAGGCTTACACCAAAGCCACTGCATGTCTCAGGGAATATTATTTTCAGAACAAATTAAGCCTTTAAAAAGCGGCATAAAATTATTTTTGGCCACTTGGAAACATGCGTCAAACACAAGTTTGACATTTGCAAACAGTTGAGCTCACACACCCAAAAAGCATAGAGCAACATTAGTCTTCATCTGGAGTCTTGTTTCAGGCAACCCTGACAAATGTAAATGCCATGCTCGCTCTCCTTTTAGCTCTGCTTTCCTCTCCACCAACTCCAGAGGGAAATATTTGGCACTTTAGCTGCTAAACGCTCGTTGCCAAACTTTGCCGGTCTACCATTTTGTTCTCGGCAGATTTGGGCTTGAAAACAGCTGCTTGCAACTCCGGGATATGAGGTTGATGAAATTAAGTCTTAGTCTATAAAACCAAATCGATGAGTTGATTGTCACTAAAAACTCTATGTAGAGCTCTTTGGAAATGAAAGGTTGCTGACCCCTGTGCTAGTCTATTCCAAATATATCAGACTTCATTCGGGAGCTGACTGTCAACATTTTGGGGCTCACATGTCATATGAAAATTGGGGAATTGGAAAGTCTTGTGGCCACTGTTTTGTTTGAGATGACAGACTTGGAAGAGGAGTATTATTGTGTCATTTGATGCCAAGGAAACAGTCATCGGACTCAAGTGAAAAATAATTAGATGATGTGCTCCCCGTGGCACAAATCAAATGTGGATTTATTTGCTGGTGTACTACCTTGGTTGTTCCCAAATCCTGAAGTTCAGTGGTAGAATTCAGATTGAAGAAGTCATTGGCCAAATCTTGGTCCATGTATTGCAGTTTGAGGTTGTCCTTTAACCCACAGGTAGTCTTTCACTTGCTGTGAAGGTCATCTAGTGACTCTGGAATGCCATTTGGAAGTGTCCGTTTTTCAACGTTGCTCTTCCCCAAAATCCCCTCGAGTCTTGCAGGTGTCGAACCAGCCATGGCAGTCTGCAAAGAGATCACAAGCAATTAGTAAGGTTCAGCATGTGAGGCAAATCCCCCCGAGGAGTTTCACTTTCTGATTGGGATGTCTACCTCCCTGAAGTAGAATAATATAAAAAGGGAGAATTTGTTGTAGGTAAGTTGTTGTATTAGAATGCATTAGTTTTAGTGAGGTGGAGCAAATAATGGCAATGGAGTGTAGATAATAAATGATAAGATAGGGTTAAGTAACTGTCGGAAAAACAATAATTCCTTACTATTCACAACATTAATTTATAATCTTACAAGCGCGTTATCCTTCAGACAGCATTTGCGGACTAGATTCTAGCGGCCTACATAAAAAGACTGACATAATACCTATACCTCATCATTATATATATATATATATATATATATATATATATATATATATATATATATATATATATATATATATATATATAAACATACATACATACATACATACATGTTGTCCCCTGCAGTTCAAGCTGGCATGGGTTACACTCTAAAAAGCCCAACTTCAAATTTGTTGGCTTAACAATTTTTTTTAAGTTGAGTCAACAAATACCTTTGAAAAAAGTTGAACTAACTCAAAATGTCAATTTTATTAATAAGGAGTGGAATCCACTGAAAATGTTAAGTTGAGAAAACTTAGTATAGTGGTTCGGGCATCTGCTGAGGTAACTAAGGCCACTGTGTATGTCAGTAAACACACACACACACACACACACACACACACACACACACACACATATATATATATATATATATATATATATATATATATATACACACACTACTTTAATCTTATATTTTAAATAATAAAATAAATATAAAAATATTTTCTTTAGTTCCTTTTTAAGATACATTGATTTTTGATACCATTGTTTGTTTATTATATTTAGATACCTTAGTTTTTTAGATTTCATTTGATTCTTTCAACCTTAATCTTAACCTGCTGAATGTCTGTGTTCACAATAAATGTTCAATAAAGAGAGAACGATTGAAAAAAAAAAACGCCAACCGCCGTAAAAGCAGCAGCAGAAGAAGAAGAGAGAAAAATCCGTTTACCACTGCGCATGTGCACTTCTGCATAAAATAGCAATTTCGCGCCGGTCCACGCCATCTTAAGTGTTTCTGCAGAATGCCGTCTACGTCCAGCACAACTTAACCAGGTAAGACTATGTATGTTCAGTGCGTTAGCTAACTGGCTAGTCAGATAACCTGTTGTTTTTTTAATGCAAAAGTTAACATTAAGAAGTTTACAACGTGACAGACCCCAGCCTACTTTTCACGTGTTCATAACGTCATGTGTAATTTCACGATAACGACCCGCTCGTGTTAGCTAGGTTAGCTAGCATGTTGCTGCAGTGCTTCTCCGTTCTTTAGCGTTGGTGGCGTCGAAACTGCCTCTAGTTCACTCATAAGTTACCCGCGCGTAGCATTCAGGTGCACTAGATACCGTCCAGGACCTGGACGGTATCTAGTGCCGCGGGCACCTGGTCGCCAGCAGGGACCACGTGAGTCACCCGCGAGGCATGTTCTAAAAATAGAACACGTTTTGAGCTTCAACCGACCTTGTCATGGAGAGGTGGCTTGAGTTGTTTTTGCAAGAACAGGTTGGTATTTTTTTTTTTGTGTTAACAACATATTTTGCCAAATGTTCTCCCTTCTTTTGAAAGAACTAACAACAAAGGTTTGAATCAATTGTACATAACATGAAAACTGTCACCTTTCTTATGCAGAATTCTTCAGACTTACACAAGTGGACCTGAAGAAGACCTTCCTGTCATCATTGGATGCACATGCATCGCAACTTTATGAAGCTGTACAGATTACGCAGCACATCGCTGACATGAGGATCCTTCTAGACAACTTTGATGAACAGGTAATCAATAAGTAGGAAGTGACTGTGGAATAACAGGGTTCTCAATTAGATTTGAACTTGGACCAAAAACTGGGGTACAGACGACTATGTAGTCTGACACAATACATCAATTATAAAGTGGACTGAATGAATGGATGCATCTTGTGCTGTTATGGTGACACTAATATTAGCATCGTATTATGTGTAGGTTTGGATATTTGCTGACAAATATGATCTGGTTGCTACGTTCCACTTTTTTTAAGAACTACCAAAATACATGAAATGTGTCTGTCACCAATGTGGTGTTCTACCCCTTTTCTACAGGACAAATGCTGGAGTCAGTTTGGCACTTGAGTAAACGGGTCCATGTTTACGCCAACCTAGGAGCAAGAGGCACAACATGTCAAACTATAGTGTGTAATGCTTTTTAAGAAGATTTAATTAAATAGTAGTAAGGCCATTGAAATTTCAGAGTTGCACCGTATAACTAAATATTAAAGGCCTATATGGTGTTTTATCACATTGTATTGGGGCAAGAAAACACCATCCCAGTTGTTGTGCTAATGTTTCACGATCCCTGTTCTACACTATGCTTTTGGAGCTGGGAAATATATTAAAATCAATTATATTTTTGCACTCTGAATGGCTTTCGTCTCAACTATGCAAACCTTAGCAGTGGAGCAGAGCATTTACCATCAGATGACCCTTTTTAATATTTCAGAGTTTGTCTTACATTATATATAAATACACGTTAATTTAAACGGGTGTATTGTATTGTTGGGCTTAACCGTCATTTCAAATTGGGGACTTCAGAGATGAAAAGCAAGAGAGCGTTATTGTTTTCACGCTTAAGCGATGTCCAAGAACATGGTACCCATATGTACAGTAGGAACATATGGGTTCATTTAGTTAGTGAATATAGCCGACCTGAAATGCATGCTACCATGCTGGAAGCATTTTGCCAAATTTATTTGAGTAATGCCTTTGTCTTTTAATAGTTTTTTTTTTTTTTTTATTATGTCAAATTTTTAATCTTCAATTTGTATTTTTCAGACGACTGATGTTCTTGCCCACAGAAAGTGTACAGCTCTGCGAGGTCTACCTTTCGTTGTGAAGGAGAAGCCGGGCGGCTTGCTGAAGACATGTCTGGTAAGACTAATTTGTCATTAAGGTTGCACATTCAGCAAGAACCCACTAATGCAAACTTTCATCAAACCCTCATTTCTACTTCACTGTTACGTGTTAATCCATCTAAATATTTTAATAAGTGTAACTTTATAGTTTTTAATTTTGATATCGCCAATACTGGCAATATTACTGTAGCATCAAGGTTGCAAGTTAGTGTAATGCCTGCATCACATGCATTTTGTAACAGCAATTCTCCTTCAAATTTACTGGTAACATTTATAATTCCAAGCCCAAATTGGTCATGGGTTTTGAGAATGATGCATATACATATTTTGTCAGTATTTTAATTATAAAGTTATTCTGTCAGTACATTTTCAAAGTCAAAATACATTTTTGTTGAGCTAATCTTTTTGAGAAAATAAAACTTAAAAAAACCCTACACACCATTAGCACCCTTTGCTGCTAAAAGTCTTTAGGGTAAGAATTTGGCAGATTTGGAATGATATTGTTTAATGGCAGATTTGTTTTTGTCACTTACTGAATTAAATGGAGCCTGTACCGTGGGAGCAAATGTTTCCCTGTATTTTGCTCAATTTATTTATTTAATTTAACAGACTATGAAGATTTAAATACTATAATACTAATGTGTAGGAGGTGACTCTTGTATGAACGTGGTATATTTTAGTTTTTAAAATGTATTTTGACTTTTTTAAATTGTATTGTTACAGAATGGGAAGGAAAAAAACAAGAAAACTCAAAAGAGGCGGTGAATATTTATTATAGTCTCTGTATGCTTGTTTTTGTGTAGAATACAGACCCGAAGGAATCTTATGTGAAAGGAGTTGCACTGGGAGTCCAACAACACTAAGCATCGCCCTGATTATTGAGGAACGGATTGTCCTGGATGATATATGCGACATCCCAACTGCATTTGCCCTTTTGTTTGGACTCATCTATGCTCTCAACCTGGAGTATCTGAAGGACTTGAGGTACACTTTCGAAGTAATTCATAAGTTGTTCATGAACCTTGGTACCCAGTGCTCTGCCCGGGTTCAGGCCTTAAAAACAGTTTGCTCAAGTAGCCTCAAGTAGCCTGCCATATTTAAACCCCGCCTATGGTCTTGGCTGGATTTTGAGGGGGGTAAGAGTTCCAAAAGGTTTCTGAAGGCCAATGTACAGGTTGCAGTTGTCTTGTTACAGACGATACGTTTTTGATGATGTCCATTCATTGTAAAAGCAATTTATGACAAATTGTCCCACTGTTGATAGTGTCTAGTGCCCATAATGATAAACTGATATTGGAATCAGCATTGTTACTGTGTATGCTCAAGAAAGCATAACTTGTACTAAATTGTTGTTTTTTGCATCTTAACAGTTCTTGTTAAGATATTGCAGTTTTAAACAGTAGATAGATGCTTGGATAAAATTTTATACCTCCCACCAATCTTTATGGTGGGGTCAAGCCGGCCTGACTAGACAGTCTAGTGTAATAACAAAATACAAAAATTGTTCCTGAATAAAACTGCAACCTGCACCAAAACCATCCTCAAGCAGCCCAGTTTCAAGGGAATGCCATTGTCCTTCTGTGTTGTATATATTTTCCATCATATACCATGTTCCAAAGCTTGTTTCAAGGCCTTGATTTTGGAGTCTCAAAACTGAAGTTTTTCTCTTTTTTTCTTTAAGCAGCCATTTGGATTTTTAAGGATGTTGACCCTCTGCTGTCTATGTTCAATTGTTGACACCTGGAATTCATATAGTTATGCAAACAAATGTTTACTTATTGTTAATAAACATTTCGTGTTTGAAGAAGTTTGTTTTCTTTAACTGTTGACTTTTCCAAAGAAAACTATGTACATTTTTAATTAATTTAAATGAAGGCAAAGTTGCAAAGAATTGAGTGTACTCAACTAATGGGCAGTGAAGTTCTCTCAACAAAACATTTTAAGTGCTGTTGATGTATGTTTTCAATCTACAAGAACACAATTTCAAGTTTCTCCAATTTAATATTTTAAGTGTTCTGAACTTAAGTACATGAGTAGATGTAACTATCAAATGCAATATTTTAAGTAGTGTTAACTTAAATACATAAGTAGGTCTGAATAGTAATGTTATGTTTGACAAACTTAAGATATCACTTTGAGTGAACTTATAAGTTGACACAACACATTAGCCCTTAGTTGAGTGAACTCAAAAAGGCTTTGCAGCTGGTTGCCTCACTTTTTTTTAAGTTCACTCAACTTTTTTTTTATTAGAGTGTACCAATGTGGGTGTTTTAAGATAACATTTTTGCAAAACTATTATAACATTAACTAAAGTTGTGTTGAAGCAACACAGCTTAACGCCTACGTTAAGCTAGCTAGCTTAATGTTAGCCACCACGACATGTCACTGTGGCGTTTCCACGCAGCGAGTATTTATCACCGCCGCTTACCTCATTTACAACGAAAACACGAAGGCAGCCCGATCACCGAGGCAAGCCAGCCGACCACCTTGTTGTCCCTGTATCGCCCACACAGCCAAGTCTGGTGTTTTTTGGTCGGCAACAGGTGTTCGAGGTTTAAAATATGATATTTTATGTAATAATTTGCGATGTTATCAAACTAACAAATAATGCTATTGCTGAATCCCTTGTACTAACGCTATGTTTTTTTTTTTAATTGTCTTTCCCAGAGAATAAGTTCCTGAAAAGCACCATTGACACATCGCCACAAGATCCATCTCACATCGAGACTGATGAGGCCCCGAAGACCCCGAAGAGAGCAGAGAGTGTTTGAGATGCAGCAGGAACTGGAAAGACTCCAGCTTTGACGTCTTATGCCCCCATTAAGCCCCAGAGACATCCGACTGTCCCAGCACCGACAGTGACGCACACTTGTGTTCTTCCTTCTATCGCAGCAAAGAAAAAGTCACCAACCCCTGTTAGGCCTTTGAAGTGTCCAACTGTCCCAGCACGGAGTTGTGTTCTTCCTCCAATTGCGGCAAAGAAAAGGCCACCAACTTTTCTTGGGGTTGCGGGAGAAGAGAAACATGCGCCACATCCACCACCCCTTAGATTGCCAAAACTGACCGTTCCTAGTCATCAAAAGGGTAAAGGACCCATTGATAACTTAAAGAAAATACCAGGAACTTGCCAGGATGAAACACTTCATAAAATATATGCACATGACGATCAAGTTGTCCAGGTGAAAAGAGGAAGAAGTGGAACGAAAGATTCATATCACCTGAAAAGCCCAGTAGAACGAGATTTCCTCAAATTTCAATCAGGCAGACAACACACGTCCTCATTCAGAGCATTCTACCCATGTCATACGGTACAAACGAGTGCGGGTGAGCTTACCACATTTAGGCCGTGAGAAAGAAGAGAAAGACGATGCAGGAGTCCCTCAGTGCTTCTAATGTATCTATACAATATTGAGAGAGTGACTCTGCCTCAATATTTGATAGAAAAATCTCAAATATTCAAACTGGAAGGCCTGACACTACTATGGCAAAAGAGTGTCAGCCAAGTTTGGATTCACCTAGAATGAGAAAAGACTGCAGACGACCGCTAGCTGAGTGAGCAGCAGTGGTCGAACAAGTATGAGAACAATATTGTTACGTTGTTCATTATGTACACATGATATCTATTGCACTTCTGTCCATCCGGGGAGGGTGATCCTCCTCTGTTGCTCTCCCGGAGGTTTCTTCCCTTTTTTACCCTGTGAAAGGTTTTTGGGGGGGAGTTTTTCCCGGGATGTCGTATGTGTACAGATTGTACAGCCCTCTGATGCAAATCTGGCCTGTACAAAAAAAAAAAAATTTAATTGAACATACTACTAAAATCCTAAAAGTACCAGTGCCACCAGGGAAAGATTCTCCTTTACAAGTGATTTGTAATACAGATTGAGCCCTCCGAGGCAAATTTGTGTTTTTGGGGTATACAAAATAAACTGAATTGAAAAATAAATAAATGACTCATTTGGCTTGATTTTGAGTGATCGGGTCAATATGACCCTGAATAGCAGAGGTGTCTACCTCTGCTATTCAGGGTCATATTGACCCGATTTTGTGTTGAAATGTTTTTTGGATTGGGTTATATTGACCCTATATTTGATGTAGATAAAAAAAATGGGGTCATATTGACCCTATTTTTATCAACATCAATCCCATGAAAGAAAGAGTTTAAAAATGCAAATAAAAAAAGTTAGTTATCCTATTTGAACTATGATCTATGGAGGGGTGAATAGCTCCATTCCACTAAATACTGATTTAGTTGTTAATAATGGTGTTGGGGACGAGGTACAAACTATATTTTTTAGGATTTTTTAGTTTCTGACAACTTTTGGATTATTAAACATTGACCCGGGAACATCATTGCTGTCCATGAGAAACATAACAGGAGGATTAGGCAAGCCGTCTTATTGTTGTTAAAAAAAAAACCACCTGTAATCGGCTGGGGGCTGCTGTTAGACCTCTGGTTGGGCGTTCTTTGGTTCCTGCTGTGGCTGTTGGGACGAGAGCCGGCCACCAATCTTATTCTTTCGTAGGAATGACCGATGCCGCTCCAAACTCATGATGTGGTTTTGTCTTGTTTCCTGTTTTATTTTGAAGTCCTTGTCTTGTGTGTCCTCTGTGTTCCCTGCACTTCCTGCCCCTGTGGTTGTCTGTCTGATTGTCTGCCCCTGGTCCCTGATCGTTTCCTGCTGTGTCCAATCACCTCCCCCTTGTATTTAAACCCTGTTTGTCTCCTGTCCTTGTCGGATTGTCCTGTTTAAAGACTGGTTTTGTCCTGTTTGATGTCCTGTAATTTTCCTGTTGAATCCCTGTTTGAATGCCCGTTTGTTTTCTGTACGTTCCTGTCTGTTTTTCATCTCTGTTTTTGTTTGTTCCTCGGCCTATTCTGTGTTATTCGGGAGAGATACATTTACTTTAACAGTTGTCGGCCTTTTGGGGCCTCAATCCTGACACAGCAAGTACCTTAAGAAGGTAAGAATTCAACATAAAGACACTACAATTATCGTACATTTTGTTGCACCTATGTCCTCAGGTAATTTACTTTCGTTCCCAGAATTACTTTTCATAATTATGAGAATATATGCTTTCAATCACGATCCAAATAGACAGCCGGTAATGAAGAAATCCAAGATGATTTTTTGTTTGTGACTGATAAATTATTATTCCTGTGGACAAATCATTTAAAAGTAGGACAACCACATAAATAATAATACAAAGGTCAGTGAATGTTGTTTAAAACCACTCAAGTATTCAGCATGACCCTCATCTGCCGTAGATGTATTTCTGCATGACTTCCTTTTGTAAACCCATCTGAAACGACAATGTAAAAACATACATCCTACTTTTACTACCCTTGTGTTTGTGGCAAACCTAAACAGATGCATGTTTTCTTCAAATTCAACTGTTCGTCCCATCAACCTGAGGTTCATTATGTGGTCTTCACTGTTTCCTCGGTTCAGGTGCATGTAGTCTGTGTAAAGCATCAGGTAGGCGAAGAGGAGGCTGACCACTTCGATTGACTTTTTCCCCACGGTCCACAAAGTCCCCGTTGAACACACATGGTGTCTCCGCAGAGGAAAGGTCATTCTGAAGGGCAGCGAGTCGTGAAAACGATAAAGTTAAAATCAGATCTAAGAGAAATCTTTAGTGCATGCTTTCAACTATGTTTGATGTGGCTTCAACTATCTTGCACGTTTAAATCTCTCTCTCTCTCGCTATATATATATATATATATATATATATATATATATATATATATATATTCGATGCATCTGCATGAAAAACGTGTAAAATAAAGAGTAATCCTAAGAAAATGGATTGTACACCTTTGTATAGCGCTTTTCTAGTCTTCCGACCACTCAAAGTGCATATCACATACTTGTCATCATTCCCCATTCATACCCATTGCCCAAGGACACATTGACATGGGCTAGTGGAGCCAGGGATCGAAGCGCTGATCCTCTGATTGAATGACGACCCTGCTCACCACTGAGCCACAGTCGTCCACAGGAAGAGGAGTCGAGTGCATGATCAGTGAAATAAACAAGACCTCCATTCAAGATACAGTAAACTGTATTTATAACACATTTACAGACATCAGCAATTGTTTAACTGGTCGGCAGGTTGTTCCACTGTGCCGTGCTATGTGGCAGGTGCACACGCAGCGGCATCACAGGATCACATTTTTGACAAATAACTTGGAATCTTCCATTAACATGAAACTGAGGTCACCGTTACCCACCACAAATAGTGATCTCATTGGTGTAGGATGTCGACTGATGGATGATGTTGGGCATCTGTTTGAGGAGCTTTTTGGTCTCGTACAGCAGCTGCAGAACATATCTGGCATGTAGAGTCTTCACGGAAGAAATGCAAGGAAGTCCCTAAAATAAAGATGATGGTGCAAAACATATGCAAAGCAGGAGGGTGAGAAAAGAGCCTCATTACTGTACCTGTTGCTCCTTAAATGCACTGAGGAGAGTGTTCGTACCGGAGACGGAGAGAGGGAACGAGAGCCGGGGTCCCGTGTACGACTCTGGAACAGTTTGTACCAGGTCTCTCTGTCTAACCAGGGGTCCACCACCGGGTCCAGCAGCTGGGAGATCAAGTCTGGAGGACACAGCGGGAGCAGCTGTGAACGTATGGTACTGAGCTCATAAAAAAAAAAGATACACAAAATAGCTTAGTGTAGCCCACTACCGTATTCCCTTTCATTTGCCTCAAGTAAACCTAAATGTAAGCAGGTTACAATCGTTATAGCCACATTCTGTAACTACCTGTACTTACATTCCCCCCGTGCATCATTTACTTTAAACTAAACTCCTTGGTATAGTTTACTTGGAGATAAACTCCTTGGTGTAATTCTGCTGTTGTTGATGAGAGACTTTACTTGGCAGAGTGAGAAAGCCAGCGAAGCAGCCTCCCCAAGGTCCTAGTGTCCTATGATTAAGTATGATGATAGGCTATTGGATTGTAATTTGAAGGGGGAGAAAACATACAAGCCAGAATGCATGCACAAATGTAGCATGTTAGAGTTATAAATAACTCCATGTGAGAAACAATAGTTTAATTTAATGATATCACCAAAATAAAAATAAACCGGCATGCAGAACTGGCTCATCTCGAACGAGCCTAATGTTTCATATCTTCCAGCTGATATGAAATGCTGCAACACCAGTTCGTGGATATTAATGGGTGTAATCACGTGTTTTGGACTACATCTTTTATGGGACTGGACTCTGGACCTTTTTACGACGAAACAACACAGTTGTTGTTGGAATGTTATCGATTTATGGATCAGTATGAGGCATCATCGGAGAGTTGCCTAGATTTTGATATCGTTAGTTTGTTTGTTGTTGTCTGACGTTAACGGTAACTGTTAGCTGCTGTGGTAGTCCGAAATGGTTATGATGGTTGGAATCCAAAGAACCGTAGCTTTCTAACGCACTACCGCACTCGTAGTATCGAACTATAAATAGCGATCGTCACTGTACGTACACGCCCCGCATACGGGACTTCGGAACTTTAAGAGATTTTAAAGGTACAGTTACTGTGCCATTATTAAGCCATTGATACAAGGCAATAAAAGTAGGTTATATACCTTTAATAAAACTCTCATCAGATCACTGGGTTTTCCATTCAACTTCCTGATACTACTGTTGGTGACCCAGCGCTGCACTGCTTTACGAGTTTATTAACTGCAGGTATGAGAATACATCTTTTTTTTATAATGAAATCTATATTGATATGTCTGAATTCAACTGAAGGGGAAAGATTGAGAAAATGAATTTGAACAATATCTGAATTTGAATATTCACCTTGGGTGTATTGTGGCCGACAGGATCAGTCTAGTGTCTGTAACCTCATTAGCCCACGCCCCATTTTTCTGATCTCACGGAAATGAGGAAGTGTGTTTTTTCAAAACTAAAACTCTACTAACTTCTCATCCACAGTTCCGATCTAATTAATTTCAAGTGCTAAAGTACTGTAACCCTTGTGAGAAGATACGTGTCCATTTAACTTATTTTTTAAAGATTATTAAAGTTACATTTTAATAATTTAGGAAGCTCCTCAACATGACTTGGCGATTATAACGTTTCACTGAAACGCTCCTAACAACTGCGGATTTCACTCAAAGTACCTTAAATGTAACCGTAAAAGCTGTGTGAGTCTAACAGTAGTAGTGAGAGCACTGTGTGATCAGTATTGAAGTCTCTGGCCCAATCCCAAACTCCACCCATACGGACTCACAGACTTTGAGACGCGCTCCCGCAAAGTCCTTGAGGGTTTAGGGCTGTCCCAATGTCACATCGTAGAGTGCTTGAGGGATCTATGGCAGAAATGTTGAGCCCTTTATGAACCCTTTCCGTAAGTCAGCAGATGCTGACTTTGCCTAAGGGAATTGGCAAAGTTCATAGCAATGTGACGTTAAACATGCAGTTCCCAATGGAAGCATGGAGACGTAAAAAACAAAGAGGCACGTGGGTGTTCAGCCCGATAAAATACGTTTACACTACAACATTACGGATTAAAGATGGAACATAAAAACACATGAAATCAGAGGAATGCAAGCAGAAAATATATATAATATTTTTTTTACATTCATCAAACATTTCGTTTTCACAAAACGAGTAAATAGATCATTTAAAAGGACTTCTCATCTCGTGAGGAAAACGTTCAAATCAGTGAATAAAAAGTATAAAATAAATAGACAATTGTACACAATATTTTTTTATATAGTCACGTGATATGTTGCAGCAAAGTGCTGTCCCATTAATATTTACACATTCAGCTCAAAATAGGTAATTTTTCTATGTCTGAACTGAAAAACATGGTTTTTGGACTGAAAATGCTTCAAACCATATCAAGGCTTATGTTTTTTGTGATTAGTATTGCAGATTGAGATGATTTAGGTCGTAATCTTTCTAAAGAGGTTTAGTATTACTCTGGGGGATGATGGGAAGGCACCGAACAATACAATTAAAAAACTCAGCAATCGAGGAGTCATCAGACTCTTGAAATAAGTAAAATAATATACGTTTATATATTTTTTATTATTAAAGGCAAGGATTTGCGGATTCGTTAGAGATCAAGGATAATAGGGTCTGATATTCATATGAAGATCATATGAGCTGTAGAACACCTAGGGTCCCCTAATTAGGGGGCCGTAGAGCCAATACAAAATACAATTCAATCCAAATACTGTAACAAGTAAGTTCATTCACTTCACCTTTACGTTGGATAAACACCTCTCTGACACTATAATGCTATACAATATAGAAATATATTTTACAGCCCAAATTCTCGTCTATACTCTTGGCTCGCGAATATCCCATTGATAACCACACCTACTAAGGCACTGCAGGTTTTACTATTAAACACACTTACCATAGTTGTAAAGAGTATCCTTGTAGGACATTAATACTTCTTGTGACATTCTTATCATTGTCTTCTCTTTAGATGATGTAGCCAATGTATTCACTTGAGACTGCAGACAGTTGGTTACAGTCTGTCCCACCGTGTCCCACCATGAATGATGCTCCCAGACTGGGACATGGTGAGTGTTACCATGTCTTCATTAGCTACAGCAGCATAGACCACCAGTGGACCCACTCCCTCATCGACCAGCTGGAGTCCTGTGGCTTGCAGGTCTGCTTCCATGAACGTGACTTCACTCCCGGCCGCAACGTGTTGGAAAACATGTCCGACTGCATCCACAAGAGCCAGAAGGTCCTGCTGGTTCTCAGCCAGGAGTTTGTGAGGAGCCGCTGGTGTCTCCTGGAGGCCAACATGTCTTTGTTCAGAGACTGCCTGGAGAGGAAACCCATCGTCCCAGTGCTGCTGGAGCCAGGAGTCTCTGTTCCTCTCCACCTCTGCCACCTCACCTACCTGGAGGCCAACGACCCAGACTTCAAGAACAAGCTGCTCAAGGTGCTCTGCACCCCCAACCAGCAGCTTCAAGGGTCCACTGTGGTGCCCTTCCAGCCTCCTTCTATCTACAACGGGAAGGCGCTGCAGCCTTTGATTGCTGTCAATGAGGAGGGACTCAACAAATGGGATTGTGGTCAGTTCAGTGACGTGGAGGTGCCGGACCAACTGCGTCTGATCATTCAGGACCACGAGAAGTACAGACAGGCTGTGAGGAAGATCAACAGTGTCTCTCAAAATAAAGTGCCCCCACTCTGGCTTAGAATACTGATGCTTGTGATCACTATGATATTATTCGTACTGATGTCATTTCTATCCTTATTTGCCCTTCGTTCTTTGGCAATTATTTCACAAAAAGACGTGAACATGAATCTTCTGGTGGTCACTATTGTTTGTCTCTTTTGTGTTTCATTGGGTTTGCTTATTGAGATTAGTCTTTGGAAAACAGATCAATTGAAGTACATTGTGAGGGAAATGCAGAGAGCTGTCGGCCAGGCAAACATAATCCTCTCTGAGGAGAAAGTGTTAATGGGCAGTTGTTCCAATTCAAAAATCTATCTGGTGTATGTTTCTCTGGATGGTTGCAAACAAGAGTTTGCAGAAACCTTTTCTGAGCAGGGTTGTGCGGAAGATATGTTTCAGAGAGCCCTGACCTTCTTCTCATCAGGTTACGCCTGCTGCCTTTCTAAAAGACACTACCCCTTTTCTCAGCCCAGGTCCACTGGTCACCTGGAGGGAGGAGTGTGTTTCTGTCAGTATGTCTCACAGCAGCTGAGAACAAATCAATGGCAATAGCAATGTCTACTGTAGATTACAGCTCACCCAGTCAACATGTAATGTCTGGACTAATACGAGCCACCGAGAGCCATTAAAGGCACAGTAACTTAATTCATGTTAGAAGCCCCTAATAAGACATCAGTGCGGAGGCTGTCACTTTAACAAGCCTGAAAGCAGAACAGTGAGAATGCTTCACCCCCATTTCCTCCTGAGTTTACTTTCAGTTCTCGATCATCCACACTGTGCGATCCCTCTTTATTATATTTGCTGGAATTTACTGTATCATGAGCAGGTATGAATGTACATTTTTCTGTGCACTGTATGTTGTCCTTTTGTGATGATGTTTTGAGATTAAAAAGAGCAGTTGGATTCTGTTGTTGTTTAGCATGAATTACTTCACAGATAAGGATTCAAAGGAAGTGAAGAAAAGTTCAGTTGTAATGGTATCCACGATCCAGCTTCAGTAAGCTTTATCCAGCAGCCAAAGTGAACTGCGATCAAAGATGCAGCCGCTGTCTGCCAGCTGCAGACAACATGCATTATTCTGCAGAGCGCTTAAGCTCTGCTCTCGCAGCTGCAAAGAGCAGCTTGTTTACCCACAGTTTAAAGTTTGATATTGAACATGTCGCGTGTCCAAAGTGCACTAAACTCAACGAAGCACTCCCTTGGGTCCCCAGCAATACTCCCGCCAAGTGTGAAGTAGATTGGATGAGCGGTTCTCGAGATATGCAAAGAACACACAGAAGGATGCACAGACAAACAAAGATTCACTTGAAATCATTATTTTAGTAACATAACTCATGTTTGCCACAAACCTAAACTTCTTTGAGAATCATTTGTACTATTTAATATGTGGAAGTATTAGGATGACTTTGAGAAATGCTATGTGTTTTGAAACTGTCTGTATTTGTAAGTTGAATGTAGGAACTGAACAAGACATAAATGTACTACTGAAGGTCAGAAGGAAGGAACTAATAACACGTGGTTTTACATATTAAAAGGTATAATATGTAGTCTCATTGTCGGTTGCTGTTTGTAAACACAGCTGTCAAACTTTGCTCTTGCTCTCCAGCTCAACAAGCGGGGGAGAGCGTGCAGCGGGGGTCGAGCAAGCTAGACATGGCACTCTTTGCTGTGTTTTAATACTGCAATTCATGATTAATTAAGATAGTTACTAGTCGTTAGTTAAGTATTTTGTGTGACCCCGTCTAAAGTGAGGACTATTTATGCTTTACAACGCATTTATAAATGACATTGAAAGGCCAGCAATGCCTCAAAGTTAACAAAAGGCTCAATTATCTTCTCAACAGAAAAGGGAAATAGACACATCACACAACGTGATAAAGAACATCCATATGATGGTGATGGGGGGGCGATGCCCGTCAGTGGCATGAGTATTGAGTATGTTTTATAGTTTACCGGCACATACATATTATTGATTATGATTATCTAGCTAGCTAGCTGTGACTTGTGATGCTAGCTAGCCAGCTAGCAAGCTCATCACTAACTAGAGGTCCTGAGACAGCACGCGCCACCGCAGTTGTAAGTAGACCAATCCAGGTGATAGCTAGATATTCATAATCTCACTCTAGGACCCACTGTGTCCCACGGTGCTGGGTCAGAAAACTAACAACTAGCAACTACATGAATTAATCATGAATTGCAGTATTAAAAAAACGTGTATGAAGCACATGTTAACCATTAGTGCATCATCTATAAGTCCTTAATAGTTGGTTTGCAACATATATTACTTAATTGGTTTGCAATATATATTACTTAATTTTCAAATGGGGAATCCATTTATACAGTATGAAAACCCAATCATGAAACACATAATAGTCAAGCTTATTAAATCAAGAAGAACATATTTATAACTGTGTTTATAAATTGCATACTAATGAGTTACTAATGAGTGTTCATGTTGGAACAATACTTTATGAATTATGAATTAAGTGTTTACTCATGTTTTACTAATGCTAAATAGTGTGTAGTTATTAAAACGTGCCACTGTTTTTTTAGGATACTTTTGTGTCTAAACCACCTGTGAAAAAAAATACACTTTTTTTATGTTTTACTCGCTGTCCTCCTCCTTGTGAAGCATATATTCTGCTTGTATCACACACCAAACACAAAACGCTCTGGAAACAATAAATTCATGAAAAGGCAATTTCATTGACTTTATTCTTCTTTACCTTCACCTTTAAATCATATTAAAAGTTATTATTCAAAGTAAAATGTTCCTGCATATACATCATATCCAAACTTTAAGTGACTTTAAGGAATTATGCTCCCACTGTGATTACTGAGCAGTAAGATGACCTCTGAAGATGTTTTTCAATGACTTGAGGATATATACAAACATAAAACAATGTGTATATGAACTATTTAGAAAGGATTTCTAAATCATATTTTCTTCTCACTTTAGTTTTTTCATAGATGATGGATCCAAAGAACTGCAGACTGCAGACATTCAGTCACAGCCTGCTGTCCCACCATGTCCCACCATCAATGATGCTCCCAGACTGGGAGATGGTGAGTGTTACCATGTCTTCATTAGCTACAGCAGCACAGACCACCAGTGGACCCACTCCCTCATCGACCAGCTGGAGTCCTGTGGCTTGCAGGTCTGCTACCATGAACGTGACTTCACTCCCGGCCGCAACGTGTTGGAAAACATGTCCGACTGCATCCACAAGAGCCAGAAGGTCCTGCTGGTTCTCAGCCAGGAGTTTGTGAGGAGCCGCTGGTGTCTCCTGGAGGCCAACATGTCTTTGTTCAGAGACTGCCTGGAGAGGAAACCCATCGTCCCAGTGCTGCTAGAGCCAGGAGTCTCTGTTCCTCTCCACCTCTGCCACCTCACCTACCTGGAGGCCAACGACCCAGACTTCAAGAACAAGCTGCTCAAGGTGCTCTGCACCCCCAACCAGCAGCTTCAAGGGTCCACTGTGGTGCCCTTCCAGCCTCCTTCTATCTACAACGGGAAGGCGCTGCAGCCTTTGATTGCTGTCAATGAGGAGGGACTCAACAAATGGGATTGTGGTCAGTTCAGTGACATGGAGGTGCCGGACCAACTGCGTCTGATCATTCAGGACCACGAGAAGTACAGACAGGCTGTGAGGAAGATCAACAGTGTCTCTCAAACTAAAGTGTGGTTTCGTCCACTCTGGGTTAGAGTACTAATGTACGTTACAGGCATAATATATTTTGTAATCGTGACAGTTTATTCTACATTTTTGACAGCCGCATTTTGTTTTGGCCAACCTTTGACCCAAAACCATTATGCATACCTTATTGGAGTACGGGTGATCACTATTTCTAGTTTCTACTGTGTTCCATTGGGATTGTTCATTCAGATTCTTCTCTGGAAGAACGGTGATGTGAAGTACATTGTGAGGGAAATGCAGAACGCTATATGCCAGGCAAACATAATCCTCTATGAGGAGAAAGTGTTAATGGGTTGTCGGTCCAATTTAAAAATCTATCTGGTGTATGTGTCTCTGGACGGTTGCAAACAAGAGTTTGCAGAAACCTTTTCTGAGCAGGGTTGTGCGGTGGATATGTTTCAGAGAGCCCTGACCTTCTTCTCATCAGGTTATGCCTGCTGCCTTTCTAAAAGGCACTTCCCCTTTCCTCAGCCCAGGTCCACTGGTCACCTGGAGGGAGGAGTGTGTTTCTGTCAGTATGTCTCACAGCAGTTGAGAATAAATCAATGGGAATGAAAATGTCTACATTTATGTCTTTACTGTACATTACAGCTCACCCAGCTAGTCTGGACTAATATGAGCCACCGATGGGCCATTAAAGGCACAGTAACTTAATTCATGTTAGAAGCCCCTAATAAGACATCAGTGCGTAGGCTGTCACTTTAACAAACCTGAAAGCAGAACAGTGAGAATGCTTCACCCCCATTTCTTCACGAGTTTACTTTCAGTTCTCGATCATCCACACTGTGCGATCCCTCTTTATTATATTTGCTGGAATTTACTGTATCATGAGCAGGTATAAATGTACATTTCTATGCACTGTATGTTGTCCTTTGTGATGATCTGTTTAGAGATTAAAAAGAGCAGTTCGATTCTGTTGTTGTTTAGCATGAATTAATTCACAGATAAGGATTTTAGTCTGTTAATTACACTATAGATGTTTGTTTAGTTTTTTACACATTATGGCTTTATAACTCTCAATTACTTTGAACGTTTGGATTACTTCTTTATACACAATTAAGTTGCTTACGGTATATTTTAAGTAGCACGAAGTTCCTTCAATACAGGTTATTCTGCAGTAAGTGGTTCACATCATTTTTTGGGGATTTGTATATTGTTATACCTGAAATCAGCTGAAATGTTTTGCTTCACTTGACAGACATACTGTAGTGTAGTACAGGAAAACAATGTAGTACTCCATTTACTTGACTTGAGAGATGTTTAAATATGATGCATTATTATTCATTAAACTACCCAGCATCATTTTGGAATTAAAAGCTTGACCTTGAACAGAAGATAAGTACATTAAAATGGCATTGTGCTGATAATGTTATTATTGTTATAAATTAGTGGAAAAAACTAACTATTTGAGTTGCAATGGGAGGGTGGCGCAGTTCCTGTGGGCTTTCCCCTCATGATCTTAGAATAAGGAAGTAAAGAAAAGTTCAGTTATAATGGTATCCACAATCCAGCTTCAGTAAGCTTTAACCAGCAGCCAAAGTGAACTGCGATCAAAGATGCAGCCGCTGTCTGCCAGCTGCAGACAACATGCATGATTCTGCAGAGCGCAGTTAAAAGTTTGATATTGAACATGTCGCGTGTCCAAGGTGTTTTACGTGCTGATTTGCTTCTGTTAAGAATAACATTATTTTATAAGCAGGTCACTTCAGGGTGATTCAAAACCTGTTATATCCTCTTTCCAAAGAAGCATGCTGATAGACTAGCAGTGTTGCATAACCTACATTTGTTGGTCATCTTCCTTGTGAAGCATGTACATTCTGCTTATATCACACACTGAAAACACAAAGCTCTGGAAACAGTTAATAAATGAAAAGGCCATTTTATTGACTTCATTCTTCTTTACCTTCACCTTTAAATCATATTCAAAGTCCTTATTCAAAGTAAAATATTCTTGAATATACATCATATCCAAACTTGCAGTAACTTTAAGGAATTATGCTTAGCAACAGTGTGATTACTGAGCAGTAAGATGACCTCTGAAGGTGTTTTTCAATGACTTGAGGATATATATATATATATATATATACAAACGTAAAACAATGGGTATATGAAATATTTAAAAAGGATTTCTAAATCATATTTTCTTCTCACTTTAGTTTTGTCATAGATGATGGAGCCAATGAACTGCAGACTGCAGTTATTCAGTCACAGCCTGCTGTCCCACTGTGTCCCTCTATTAATGATGTTCCCAGACTGGGAGATGGTGAGTGTTACCATGTCTTCATTAGCTACAGCAGCACAGACCACCAGTGGACCCACTCCCTCATCGACCAGCTGGAGTCCTGTGGCTTGCAGGTCTGCTACCATGAACGTGACTTCACTCCCGGCCGCAACGTGTTGGAAAACATGTCCGACTGCATCCACAAGAGCCAGAAGGTCCTGCTGGTTCTCAGCCAGGAGTTTGTGAGGAGCCGCTGGTGTCTCCTGGAGGCCAACATGTCTTTGTTCAGAGACTGCCTGGAGAGGAAACCCATCGTCCCAGTGCTGCTGGAGCCAGGAGTCTCTGTTCCTCTCCACCTCTGCCACCTCACCTACCTGGAGGCCAACAACCCAGACTTCAAGAACAAGCTGCTCAAGGTGCTCTGCACCCCCAACCAGCAGCTTCAAGGGTCCACTGTGGTGCCCTTCCAGCCTCCTTCTATCTACAACGGGAAGGCGCTGCAGCCTTTGATTGCTGTCAATGAGGAGGGACTCAACAAATGGGATTGTGGTCAGTTCAGTGACGTGGAGGTGCCGGACCAACTGCGTCTGATCATTCAGGACCACGAGAAGTACAACAAGGCTGTGAGGATGATCAACAGTGTCTCTCAAAATAAAGTGTGGTTTCGTCCACTCTGGGTTAGAGTACTGATGTACATTACAGGCATAATATTTGTTGCACTCTTGACAATTTGTTCTACACTTTTGACATTCGCATTTTTGGGTGGCCCTCCTTTGCCTCCTGACAATTATGCATACCCTATTGGAGTATTGGTGATAAGTAGTTTTAGTTTCTACTGTGTTCCATTGGGATTGTTCATTCAGATTGCTCTCTGGATGAACGGTGATGTGAAGTACATTGTGAGGGAAATGCAGAACGCTATATGCCAGGCAAACATAATCCTCTATGGGGAGAAAGTGTTAATGGGTTGTCGGTCCAATTCAAAAATCTATCTAGTGTATGTTTCTCTGGACGGTTGCAAACAAGAGTTTGCAGAAACCTTTTCTGAGCAGGATTGTGCGGAGGATATGTTTCAGAGAGCCCTGACCTTCTTCTCATCAGGTTACGCCTGCTGCCTTGCTAAAAGGCACTACCCCTTTCCTCAGCCCAGGTCCACTGGTCACCTGGAGAGAGGAGTGTGTTTCTGTCAGTATGTCTCACAGCAGCTGAGAACAAATCAATGGGAATAGCAGTAACAGTAAAGACCTAGAATGGGACAGCTAGTAAATCAGTGCTAGCACTAGCAGTGTTTCAAGATCACAGAAGAAAAACAATCTAATGATATTTACATATAATACCGAGTCCCAAGCATTTAATTTCCTTTTTATGACATTTATTTCCATGTTTGATCTATCAAGTAGAGACCAAACACATACAGGATGAAAAATAAATGTGTATGTAAACATTTTATACAATATAGTTTACTTGCTTAATTTGTTTGTGTTAATCATGCTGCTTCAATTGTTAAGTACTTCAATATAATGATTTTCCCAAGGCTCCAAGCTGGTGACTCTTTTGTTTAAAATCTCCAAGCTCCCACTATGTCAAATTATGGAAAACAACTAAATTAGTTATACCGATGACAATCTAATTGATCTATCCATTTCACAAGGCGACTATGGTCCAATACAAGTACTAAGTAAATGCATTGAACAAATCAACATTTGGATATGCCAGAATTTTCATCAATTAAACAAAACGCAAAAGAGATGACTTTTTTTGTGGAGACAATTAAAGGTCTTTGATCAACTTTAATCGGCAATGTAAAAACCACAGACGTAGCTATACATCTTGGTGTTGTCATGGAATCAATAATTTATAATAATAATTATAATAATAATTTACAATTACAAAGTCAGCCGTTACAATTTATCAAGGAATAATTTAGTTTAGTTTAGTTTATTTGATACGGACATCTCAGTAGCATTACAATTGTGAAAACAATTTACAACATCCGTCCACAGGATTAAACACCACTATTAAATACATTATAATTGAGTGGCATTTTCAATTCAGTTGTTTGACAGTTTCATGATTTTGTTCCTTTAACAGAGAAGACAGATTGTCCAAATGAGGTTTTATGTAATATGACAGTTACCGCTTATTGAGGGCTGTGTGTTAATTATGTGTGCTCGTGTCTCATAACAAATACATTAAGCAGGGAAAGAGCACAACCTTGTAGCTAATGGGAAAAAAATGCTTTAAATTGAATAGCTTATGAACCTTTAAAACTGAATAGTTTTTTAAGATGTGACAATGGTGCCACCTCATTATTTTTTTTAAATAATTTTAATTGTCTGGTTATATGATGTGTTATGGTTGATTGTGAGGCTTATGACCAAGTAGTGATGCATTATAATATGTGTGAGAATATCATGGCATGCATATTGAGCTCGGCTGTGCTGAATGGCAGATGGTCTCTGGTGAGTCTGAAGTAGTTGAGTATCGATTTAACTTTTTTGCAGACATATGACACCTTATTATCAAATCTTAGATGTCAGTTTCCGATAACTCCAAACTACTAAACATGGTCAACCTCACTGAATACCTCCTTTGTTAAGTGTGAGGACTCTAGCCATTGCAATTCAGAATGTAATTATTCATCTGGTCAGCGGCATTGCTGTATGATCTGCCAGATACATACATGACAGCATCATTGGCATACATTTACCCTGAGCCAACTCTCAGGTAGGTTGTTGATATGCTAAATAGCAATAGACTTCGAACTGACCCCAGGGGCATCCCCATGCTACTGGGACGGAGGGTGGACTGTTCCCCATTGACTCTCAGACATTTCACTTTTTCCTTACGAGTCAAAACATTGTGAGACACGATCAGAGAATTGAAATTTGGGAAGTTTTGATATAAACACAATGTGTTTAAATGGTATTGAAAGCCTCTTTTTTGTTTAAGCTCCCACAGTGATGTGATGGCGGACAGATTAAAGTACTTTTACTCAGCAAGATTTGAAAACACTCTATGCATTTATTTTCGGTAGACTCGACTACGGTAGAGGTGTCTGTTTTATCCATCAGGATTTCCTTTGGGTTTGCTCTCAGCACGCAAGAGTGGTTCGGTGTGCAGTCCTAATTTAATGTGTTTTTCACACCGTGGCAGAGGCCTCATAGTTACAACTGGTTATATAATGTCTTAATATAAGTTATGTCCGAGGGCTTAAAACAGCCTGAGGTACAAGATTATCTTATCTGTTGCTGTTTTGACATCATTTTGTTGACCTTTTCCACTGATCCCACCTTATCAGAAACAAAGACTTGTTGGAGATGTGAGCGCATCCATGTACCACAGAAGAAGGATCAATATTTGCTGTCCTTTACAACACTCAGTGGCGGGATTCAGGATATGAAACAGAGACGTGACACCGTTGCACCGGCTGGGAATATCAACCAGACCAAGATTGCATGTCAGCGAGGCGATGCTTGGATCACACCGGACACGTTCAATTCCCACTGTGCCCGAGGAGCGATGGAAATGTCCTCCCACTGCTGCACTACAACTAAAACTGAATTAGGATGGATTACGTGTACTCGTCTCGAGTAGAAAAAAGTACCTCGCTGCTGCCATGTAATCATGTTGTGTGCACGCATGTTGAAAGTGTAGTGTGGCGGTGTAATTGCACACAGAAGCGGGAGTCATAACGAGAACAATCTGTCTAATCCTCAGCAATGACTTTCATACTGATTTAGCTCAATCCTCTCCACTCCTGTCACATCTATTCAAGATTAATTTCTTCTCCACACGGCAGTGTTTGAATGCATCCATGTGCATGTACAGCTATGCTTATTCCAACATAAAGTTATTTCCTGGAAAAACACAACTGCATTACTGTATCCGTTGCAACGCAAATGCTTCTGTAGTCAAGTTCAATGAGCCCTAGATGCTGAAAATTATATAGTTTCTAAGTTAGCGACTAAAACGACCTCTTACACGCTGCTGTTACACAATGGCATGTTTTGAATTTAAATGGAGTTAATTAAAGAATTCCTCTGTGTTAATCTTAAACTAATACATTGTTCAATTGCATTGAAAAAGAAATGGCATGCACCTCCTGAAGCTGAAAGTTGGCACCTAAAGACATCTCCAGATGTTCTCAGCATGAAGTCAGTTCATCCATTGTCTTTAGAGTTGTGGATGCACGCATCTTTATGGAGGCACTTAAATTCCATTTCCTATGGAGCGGCTTTGGCCGGCGATAGTGCCGTTGCCACAATCTGATCCAGTGAAGCATTATGCGGTCTCAAATATACCTCTGCATTGAAATACTAAGTAATTATAGAGTTTTTATGAAATTAAATTGCCACTGGTGATCAAATATGCTACTCATATTCAAATGGCGAAGAGAAACAATTACTTTCAAAGTGTCTATGAATTCTCAGCCACCAAGATCATGGGACTGAAAGGAAGTTCAAAGCAACTGAACTTCATAAGTTTTAGAAAGGAGAAAGTTTCTAGTGGATGACTGAGTGTGAAATTGAAAGAAGAAGTCACTGCTCTGACACCACAACTTGAGCCAGCATGCACAAAACCAGCCCTCCTTTATGGAACAGGGCCATAATTCATATTTTCAATCACACCTGTGTTTACCCTGCAATTACATGTCAAAATGGCTGCTGTGAAAAGGGCCTGCACAGAGACGTCTTTGACATAACGTCAACACTGTATGGTGATAATATTCATGGGCCTCTGACATGAAACAGTTCTGTGATAAGCAGAAGGAAGCAATCACATAAATGTATCTGCCTTTAGAAATACAGGTGAAGCAGCACACTTCACTACAGCGTGCTTATTTCCTCCTCGCCATATTGTGTGGTTCTGGAATGTCAGGACAAACATGATAAGTGGCCTCCTGAGGAAACATGTCCCGTCAGCTGAGACAAGAATAGGAGTCTTTCCATCCAAGTGCTGTTGTGTCGGGCTGCCTGTGTCGGCATGATAGGCAAAGGGGAGCGGGATCAGTGCCAACAGTGGTTATTATTGGGTTTCATTTGAATTTGGGATGCTCACATTGAACCACTGAATAAATAATAGCAACGCAAGTTGAATAAATTAGCCTGAGTTGTAAGGAACATTTTCCACGCTGAATCAATGACCATAATATTGCCTGGGTGTAAAGAGGCCACTTGTATTGACAATGTGTGTGCATCCATGTGTAGAGGTTGTCAGTTCAGGTTGTGTGCTTACATTTTAAAGGTATCCATACCATGCATCTCTGCGCTACATACATTTTTATTGTCATGTATAACGTGCAGTGAGACACTTGGGTCAATAATCTGAGGTTAAAACAACAGAGGTTTAAGCAAATGGAAGCCGACCGGGCAAACCAAACCCAACCCCCTTTAAAATAATAATAATAATCTCTTATCAGCAGACAACCTTGTGACATCGCCTGCAAGACCCTGAAAGAAAACCATAAAGATAAAGAGCACTCCGACCCTCCGGGACCCTTCAGTTAACTCTTGGCTACAGGTCTGAAGCATTTAGAGATCTATTCCACCTGGCAGTGACCAAATGCAGCCACTCACTCTGTAATGTTCGGTTAGTTGTGACTTTAATCTGAAAGAGCGTGAGCCGTTCAGCACTTGCCAGCTATCAACATTGCTCGTGCCAGACAGGGAAACCAGAATAGGAGCAAGCGTTCGGTCCAGCTCAGTTGGGGCAAAAAACTGAAAACAATATTGTATGTTTGAAGTGAAAAGTATGTGGAGATTTAACGCATAAGAAGGAGAAAACTGAATTGGTTGTATATTAGTTGGAGTTTAGAAGATGGTAGGACACTTTAAAAGAGATTAGATCTAAAAAAAAAAAAATAAGAAAAAAAAACAACATGCATGAAACCATGATGATAACATCACTTCTTTGGCTTTTATTTAATTTGACCATTTTCCACTTAAGGGCCATCTTATCAGGTCTCTGGCAGATTCCTTAAGAAATGGTTTACATTTGAATTTATAGACGCTGAGATGAAGAGCCCATCGATTGCGACCCTTAAAACCTCTTTAACCCCAGTTGAGCCCCAGGCATTTTTCTCAAAAATTCCGAATGGTTTGCATACCCATACGAAATACAGAATATCTCCTCAACCACAAGGGCTATTTGAATATTTTCAAAAGGTATACTATACAGAAAACATGTGTGAGACTAGTTAATATGTCCATATGGCAGTATATGTGTTACTGGTGTATTGGTTGATTATTTTTAGTAATTAATTTAGTGCACATTTCGTAAACCGTAGTTTTATATCACATGCAAGTCCTCTCAAATCATATTTATGGTTTATGTTCATATTTATGGTTGAATTTATTAAGAATATGGTCTTTTAAGGCCAGGCTGTGCAGTTTATTTTGCTATGTCACATCAGTGGCTCTGGTATCGATTAATGGGAGTATGTGGACATGGAGAGTGAGGAAGACCTCCTGATGAAGAATTCAGCCCCCATTTTTGGGGGCTGCCGGGGCTCATACCGCTTGCAGACGCTTTTATATAAGTTGTACGCAGATTCAGACACAGTCACAATAAGCAACCACAGAATCTTAACAATTCGCTGTGTAGGCCTACCTGTCGCACATATTTAAAAGCTCCTAATGGAAGTATAAAATAAAGTAAATCCTACAGACTCTCAGGTCTGTTTAAGGTTCCCTCAGATAAAAGGCGCTTAAAAAGGTCTGCCACTGAAAAACAAAAATAGGAGGAAAGCAGCCACATGAAAAATCCCTCTGAACATAGTAATACAATAAATGGACATTGGATGCATTTTGCCACCTTTTTGCTTTGTGAGCTCTCCCACAGACTCAAGTCAAGGTCCCACAGAACAGCCTGCTGCTTGGCAGGAGGTGCATCTTGTCAGCTTTCCATTGTAATCTTTGGGGTTTTCTGGAAGCTACATTCTGCAGTAATTGTCTTGGCAAGCTTAGATCCAACTCAGTGTGGTTAGACAGAGTGAAAGAGACCTTTTCAAACTCCCCTTGCACTCACTGAAAAGCCCACCAGCAGCAAGCTAAGCTGCTGCAGATCTAAATGGCAGACGCTACAAAGGAACTTCTTGATCCGCGACTCTCACGTTTCTCTATTTGCGACAGCCGAGTCTTGTAGCGTGAGACAACGCGACACCAGTAAAGCTGCTCGCCTGAGAAGACTTCTGTGTGGTTTTCAGGAACATCAACAATCGTTCTTCATCTTGACTCAGAGAGCTAGAATGTGCCTCGTATTTTACTGTCAATCTGCTGTGAAACTGTTCCACACTGCGCCATTGGAAACAGAATAGTAGAAAACACTCGGGTGGACTGGCCACTTGGTGCTGGAGGAATGAGAAAAATGATTTAGGAACAGAAAGAGTTTGTTCTTGCTTGTCAGCTGACAAGTCAGTGTCTCCAGCTGGCTGACAAGGATGTGGAAGTTGAGAAATGAATGGTCTGTATGTGTGTTTCTTTTACTCATATTTCAGATTTAAACACATTTTTTTAACTCTCGGAAATTCATCATTTATATAGTGTCCACATATTTAAAAAGGGACATTTCACCCCAATACATATTCTTCCTCTCACCCGTAGTGCTATTCAACAATCCTGATTGTTGTTTTTGTGCAAGTTGCATAGCTTTGGAGATAATTCACAGACCATCATGATTTCTGGAAAGACACATTGTTGTTGTTTCTCAGATGTCACTTTTGGTGCTTTGAGCAGCTCGTTATACGGTACCATAATATTTGAGAATGCAGACATCTCTATAGATAATATCTCCAAGGCAACTCACACACAACCCAATGTAGTTTGTTAAATGGCACTGGAGGCAAAATATTTGATCAAATAATCCCGCCGGTGCCTCAGTTCAGCCTCACAGAGCTGCTAAGGAGAGTGTACACAGAGTTCTTATCCCATAGCTTTCAGTTTCCGTTTTTTTTCGAGAGGGACAATGTGCATTGATGAACACTTTCAAATTCACATTCATCATATTGCACACAGATATAGCGTATTCCTCTTCAAGAGAATGATGAGATGTTCTTCTCCTCTGAGGATAATGTGGGGTGTGATTGCTGAGCAGTTTCCTCTGTGAACCGGATCTCTGGGTCATCCTTGATGGCCAACAGAGTCACCGGGCGGAACGGCGGCTGCTTTTCCTTTCACTGTGTCCAGCCTGGGTCCAGTACACCTCGCACCGGCGTGTTTACAATTTCAACCAAATCACTTGTTCTGCTTCGTTTTCTATATTGGAATAGCATGTCCGTGCATAAATCAGAAGACATAGATTAGTCTCGTGTTTATAGGCAGAAGAAAAGTGATGCTGTGCTGCCATGATTGGTTGGGAACATCACAGGCCGAAGAGGGTTCAAAGCGCTGTTGGATCAGGATGAAGAAAGGCCAGTAAAGGACAGACCTGTGACACTTCTAATTCTAAATATATAATGTGATTAAGAGCTGAGCCAGTGGAATAAAGCGTTAGAGTCACCAAAGGCCCAGTGGGAGCTCGATATGATACGACTGTCTCATATGTTGAACAGATGTACAAAGAGCCAATGGGGGGAAAAACTTCCTCAGGAGATTGTTTTTCTTTTGGCTAATAGAGAAAGGCCAGACTCAAGAAAAACAAACACGGCCTCTGTGTCGACACCATGTTTCTGAATATGAAACTACTGCTTTATTCAGTTAAAATAGTTGACCCCAAAACAAAAGTAAGTACCCCCTAACCAGCGCAAAGCATTTTTGGTTGAATAAAAGATGTAATACACAGCGCTGTGATTTAATGTATAATACATACAATTCAGTTTATGAACTTACATTTATATTGTATTGAATATGTATTAAATAGCTATTTTTAAAGGATTTTTTAAATGGATGCTCATTTTAAATATATTTTTAAACAAATCTCACGTACCCCCTGGGGGAACCACAGATCTAAGCATGCTTTACATTTGTGTCTTACTTATGAAAGTAATGGCTCAACCTCTTTGGAAATAAATGTTTTGCTTTCTCGCAGCAAGGTTTAGAAGATGTACACCGCTCTGTATTTACATACAAGGCTCCTTCATAAGGAAGCAACCACCAAATTGTACAATATAAAGTATTGAAATCTCCAACTGAGACTTCTTCAAGAGAGAATTTTGTGGGTTTCCTGTTTTTAACTGTAGAAATCATTAGAGGAACTGCTTTACTGTCGGCTTTAACGCTTACCTGTTTTGTTAAGGAGATATATTTTCATATTTTCTTTTTTTGCATGCACTCATTGTACAAAGGTGTCTACAACACACACATGGGTATGTGAAGGTAATGTAAAGGCTGTCAGTGAAAACAGTAAAACAATTAGTAGTATTGTAGTAACCATGGAAGCAAGCCGTAGCAGAATAAAACAATCAAGGGCAATATAAGATGAAACACCACAACAATATTTTTCTATTTTCTTAATTCTGAACAAATGTTTTGTAGTTTGAATAATTTAAACTTCTGGAAAAGTTTGAATTTTACTTTTTCCAGAGACCCTCCCAAAATGTTTACCTTGCAGCAGCTGAATTCTGAGCTGTAATGAGATGCCGCTGCAATTGCAGAGCCAAAACCATGATTTTTAGGATTTAACCAAAATCTTTCCATGCCCTTAACCATACTATATGTGTGCTATTGTAGAAAGTATGATTTAATAAAGCATTTGCATGGAATGTTAAAAAACAAGACATTGGCATTAATCTGGCTTTGCAGACTCGTCCAATATTGATCTTGTTTGTTCGGTTATATGAGATGACATCTTTCATTAAACGGGCCACAATCCTGCAGCTAACAACAGTCCAGCTAACGTTTCCGAAAGTCTTCAACTCCATTTAGGACTCCAACTTTTAACATATTTCACTGTATCCGAACCTGGATTGGTTCCATATGAGTGAAACATCATGTGTATATATAAATACTTCTAGATGGGAATAAACACTCAGACATTCTGTTGGTACGCAACACCAGTCCGGTATTTACCTTAGCTAGCATGGATGGCATGCAGTAGCTAACACAGTGATTCAATCAAACATAATAACAGCGAGAAGGAAAGAGAGGGAGGACTGGAGTTGGGTAAAAGGCCAAGCTGGAGTGCTCTTGTGTGACATTATCAGCAAGGTGGCCTCAAACTTAGACACGTCTATTTCTGTTTGCCCTTCAACTCTCTCTTCAGGGAAGGATAACTCACAGACACCTTTTTGATTCTGTGTATTTCGCAAACAAAATTAAGCAGGAACTTGAAGTATGTACAGTAAGGATGTTCATTCTACATTTTTAAAGTGATTTAAGTTATCGTTTATTTTTTGTTGTCTATTCTCTTGGCTCTTAAATTACATAAAAACAACTAAGGTCGCACAATAAGACAATAACGTAGATATGATCAAGGCGTACAAAATGTTGAAAACAAAAACTATTGACCAAACATTTCACAGTGAGTCTAACCTAATTGTTGTGACAGGCCTAATTATATTGCTGCAACATTTTGGTGTGGTACTTACTTTCCCACCATTTTGCAATCATATAGATTCACGTGCATGTTATAATACCCAGAGGTATTTTAGCTCTTGGGCTAAGACATTTGTGATACTGAGTACCCTCAGACATGAGAAAACAGGAAAAAGATCATGAAAAAACATTTTGTTTGGGCCTGTGCCCGTGTGTTCGTGGTTCTCTTCCGAGCTGCTGCAGTCGTACGGCAGGAAGCTGCTGTGAGTCTCCAGAGAGACGGACGGGACTCTCTGTTTCGCCACCAGCTCAGAATTGAGATTGAGGCTGAAATTCACTTAGTGGCAACATCTGTTACTCCTTTGGAGTCTGGCCAAAAGAAAGATAAGATAATAGGAACTTGTATTCTTATTTAATTTCAATTGTCAAAGGTTATACAATTTTACTTCCTGCAGCTGCTCAACAATAAGTGAATTGAAACCCTCACTTGTGTCTGCATTGGTGGCAACGTACGCTGTATACAAACCAGGGTGTGTGTGTGTGTGTCTGTGTCTGTGTGTGTGTCGGTACCGTAGATGTGTGGGATGCATGGACCATCTGTTGCCCAAAAGATAATGATTGTGAGAAAATAAACACAAACTGGGAGGTTTAGTGGTGCTCCATCCCAAATCTATTTTGAGTATCAACATTTTTATTTATCTATGGATGAATCCTTTCAAATAAAAGATTGGCCAAAATGAACTCTTAGTCGCAAAGATTTCACACAAAAAAGAGGATAGAGTGGGATGCAGACAGAGAGGACATTTTCTTTTTTTGATAACTCTACTCAAGAGTCAAGTTGCCTCCTCTGCAAATGAATGGATGAGATCAGAGTGAGGCCTGCATGCTCCCAAGAGAGTTGATCCTATTAGGTCACAGTGTGGGGATTCACAGAAAGTGCAGTGAGAACATTGCTGTCTAACTCTCCTGATAAATGTTAAGTCATGTTGATGCCTCCGAGTTTCCCATAAGCTCTGATTGCAGGACACGCATGCACACAGGAACCACCACATGTACGCACATCTGCGCAGATGAATAAGCCACACGCGCCTTTGAAATGTCAACTAACGAAATCTATCTTCTTATAAATAACTCTTCATCATTTAACTGTTTATATTAGAAGAAACTTTCTCATCAGAAAAGCATGAACCATCTCCAGATTTAAAGGCAAACTTTGTACCATCAGTTTAGTTCTCCTAATCATCTGTAGATGATTCAGCAGGTAGTAAGACAACCAACCGCCTGACGTCTCTGTGAATGCCTGGATCTTCCTGTTCTGCTCGCTCAAGGCCGGATGACTTGCCCTTGCTTCCCTTGTAGATCTTGTCACAGGAACATTGTAACTTGGGAAGATGTTGACGTTGTAGTTCCTCACGATGCCTTTACTGTCAGGATTCCTACTGATGACCCTGCCAAGCTTGAATTGCCCCCTTGGTGCATTTTGGTCACTTAGCCAGACAACGTCCCCAACAGTAACGTTTCTTTACTGTTGGGGACGCAGACGGCGCAGACGGACGCTCCAATGCTTCCAGAATTTGGTCGACCCTGACTGCATTGCTCTGAGTCTTTTGTAGGGGTAGATAGCAAAGTCAAATGTTT
This sequence comes from Taurulus bubalis, assembly GCF_910589615.1. Taxonomy (NCBI): domain Eukaryota; kingdom Metazoa; phylum Chordata; class Actinopteri; order Perciformes; family Cottidae; genus Taurulus; species Taurulus bubalis. Next base: position 21,761,282 of record NC_136597.1, on the reverse strand, counting down.
GGACATCCACGTGTTGACATGCCCACCCAAGAAGGAAAGTGTTGGGTGTGATATATTGGATAGAGTCGGCTCTGCACTCTGGCGTCAATTCGGTGCTCATTTGCCAGGTTGACTGCTATGTGAAGAGTTGTCTGGAACCCGCTGTAAGTGAGCTCAGACTCCTTCCCAAGCATCTGGAGTGCTCTCTTTACGATGCGTACTGCAGCTTCTGCAGCACCATTTCTGTGTGGAGAGTCGGCTGGGTGGATTTTCCACATACACTCTGTCCCATTTTTGGCCGCGTTCTCCTGCCAGGCTGGTTTGTTCAAGCCATCCAGAAATCGGTAAAGCTTCTCCAGAGACTGGTTTTGCTCCAATGGAATTGGTGCCTGGAACTGACCAGATCTTCCTTGGATGTCCCCTGATCGCCGTGAACCTTTGGTAGGCCTTCAGGAACCCTTCTGTCGATAGTGTGTTTACCAACTCTGTGTGGATGGCTCTACTGGCCATGCAGCAGAAGACCACCCTCCAGACTTTTAGTTTCACCCTCTTTTTCACGTCATCTCTGACTTGGTACGGTCCAAAAAGGTCTATGGTTGTGAATTTAAATGGCGTAGCAGGTTTTGTTTGTTCCGGCGGCAAGTCACCTATTACTTGTTGGTATTTCCTTGTTTTTGCCTTCTTGCAGATTATTCAGCCATCAACAACCTTTTGGGCAATCCTTCTTCCCCGTATGCCCCATGCCCTCCTTCTCATCTTGAGCAGGGTGCAAAGGGCGTTCCAAGAGGCAAAGACTGGACAATCTCATGAAATGAGCATAATTACAATCAATATGAGGGATCACATGCTGCAGAAATAATTGTCTTTCACATTTTGCTTCAAAGATCAAAGTTATGTTTATTCCTCCAGTTTAATAATGTCTTTGTTCAACCAAAACCTTTTAATTAAACAGCCGTAGCTTTTTACCAGTGGCAGCGGTTTCAAAATCCTTTCCTGGGAAATGTAATAGTGTTATTCATGCAGAGAACAACATGATGGGATCTCAAAACAGATGTTCTCAAAGATAAAAGTTCAAATGACTTGACCTCCTAGTTTCACAGAAGAGTATATAATTTTCTTATCCATCTGCTGTACTAATGTGACAGTGGGTCAAGCGCCTTATCAGACTGTTATTCACTTGAAAGTGCAGTCAATCTAGATCACTGTTGTGTTTTCCTGTAGCAGTAAATCAGATTTAGTACTTGAGTTTGCCATGTGGGCGGTGCCCTGGTGAGCCACAGTAAATCTAACATAAGATAAACATTTCAGAGAGATGGCTGTATGATATATACCGCATTGGATTTACTGTATGCGTCATGTAAACACACTGTGTAGTTGCATCAATGACCACAATCATATTTTCCAAGTGGTATTAAACTATGAAATATACACTTAACGGTCACATTTGAGATGCTGTTCTCTCTTTATGTACCCCATATTTCCTATAGGTTATTGGTTCTCATGACGGCCCTCAGAGTGTTGTGATGTGCGGCAGGTGCACTGAAGTTAGCGTTCATAGTGTTGAGTTCCTGTGACCCTCCGGTCAGTTCAGGCCCTGCAATAACCCTCGTGTACGGGTCGAATCACATGAACGGAGGGAGGAAAATAACTCTTGATTCAGCTGTTAGTGCATTTTACTTCAAGGATCTAATGATATTTTTTGTGGGAAATTAACTTCCCAATATAAATAAACACATGAATAAATCATTTTTTAATCGTCAGGTCCTAAAAGTTATAAAAAGCAGTGAATCCGGGAACGGGAATAAAGGCGAGAATAAAGAAACCGCTATAGTGCACATGCTCAATGTGCCCCATAATACAAAAGATCCCTGTATTTTCATATGACTTCTCTATATATTCTTTTTGTTTTGCTTCATGCGTCATTGAGAAACTTTTCCAGTTGTCTTCATAATGTACATCCTTGATGTATATGAACTATTTCAGTTTGCACCTAAGTGGTAGACCAGCAGATAGACTGACTCACAGATTAGCCCAGATTGAGTCACACTGCTAGAAATATATTTCTTAATGGAGCCTTGAGCAGGGTCGTGCACAAGGCCAGGCTAAAGTTGCCCGAGCAACAGCCTATTTGCCCTGTTTGGCTTATCTGCCGCTTTGAAGGGGGGAAAAAACATATATTTTTGCTGTTGGTTGCATACTGTAGTGTAAATACGAGTAGGCGAGTAGCCCATAATTGCTGGAGTTAAATAAAAATGTATTACTCTTTTGAAGGGGCTTAAGCCTCCATGTTTTCAAGAAAAAATCTAAACAATTCCATCTATTTTCCAAAAGAGAAGGAGGGTTAGGAAGTTGATTTTTGTACTTAATAATAATACATGAATACATGTCTCCTTATCATGATTGTTTCGTATTTTAGTCTTTACAAACCTCACATTGCGCAATGTTATGCCTCTATTAAGACCTGGCAAATATTATTAAATAAATTCAATTAACACCTGAAAAAGTAGAAAATAACTTGAGTATAATTAGTTCAAAATTGCACATTCCACCACTGTTAACAATTTAATAAATATGTATGATATGTATCACGAACAACTGCAAACATTTTTGATATCCCAATTCCTAATTAATCTGGACTGTACTCATTATTTTTTTCCCCAATGATTAAGACATGTAATTTAAGAGTATATTTACTCTTAAATTAGAGTTAGAGTGCATACAAAAAAGCATTCAAATAGAGCTTATTTATTAAAAAAAGCATCCACGGGGGCTTGCTTTTCATGATTTATGGCATTATTACTGTGTATTACTGTAAAAAATGCATAGAAATCTGTGAAAGTGATACTACTGGCCCGGGGATCTTGCATAAACCAGGATCAGACTTCCACGTCTATGTGAGAGCAGAACAGACGGTCATTAGAAGAGAACAAGTACATCTGTCTGCTGAGGAAATGGTCTTGAACATCTCTATGACTCATTGGGAATGTAGGACCCATTAGCTTCAGCATGGCTATTTTTGTCTGTACAAATTATCTACGGCACGGTGTTATAAAAAAAAATTACAAGTATTACCATTCACCATCATGTGATAAGACATGTTCAAATGTTCAAATGATATTGTCTGCTATGTTGTTAGTTTAGAATCACATATTTGTAGATTTTGGAACGCTGCACATTTTTATAATAGCAGAGTAAAATGATGTTGCTTTTCAACACCTGAAGCACAATCATCGTAAAAAACACTTTTCCAAAATTGGGTTAGAAACAACGCATCACAACTCTATGAGGTGGTTGGTAGATTGTGTGGGGAGTGGACAAGATCAGCCAACGATGTCTGGATAATCTATATGAAGAGGTCAGAGGTCCGGCTTTTGAGCTTTTTAAAACAACATTTACAACGGACCTCAGATACAAGCAGTCACTGGATGGAAGTCCTGTCATAAATATCAGCTTTGTGAGGGTCATAATTTAGAGTTTTTATTAAGATTGTGTAATTCTGTGCCTGTTTAATAAGGGTTTAGTTTTTGTGTGTTACAATTCTGCATGTCTTTGTTATCTCTGGTGATTGATGGTGGGTACAAAGCGCTGCCAACTATGGCACTCTGCTAAAGGTTAGGGAAAGATCTTGGTTTCAGTTGCGCCTCCTGTTATCCAAAAGTTTACTGATTTAAAATGATTGTAATTAAAATGGTTACCAAACTTTTTGTGTCACTTGTCTCTTTTTTACCTCCATTTCTTGCAAGGTAATACGTCCACAATGGAGGCTGAGAACAGAATGGGATGTCGGTTGGGAGACGAGAGGAAGGTCAAACCCAGGGGTCTCATTCTGTCTCCTCAGAGGAGGAAGCCTCATCATCATGGTCCTCCTCAACACTATTCTTAGTCTCAGACACAATCTCCTGGATGTCACTTTCACTGTCAAAGGACTTCGCTTAGAGGTTGTTTTCAACTGAGCAAGCTTAAAGAGAGAGCACACAGAGCCCCAAGAGAAATGGTTTAGAAGGCTGCCGTGCAATATTTTATGTTTGTTCACCAATGTGAACAAAAAATAATTTAGGCATGCTAAACACTGAATGGGATCAAATTCACCTTGAGCATAACGGGAGGGTTGATAGAGTAAACATATTGTGTCCCGCGCTTCAAATCCCTGTTGATGTTTCAATATCAAGCAAAAACTTCGGGAAGTTAAAAGATAAAGAGTTTGGAGGGGAACACAACCGAAATGCACTGTCAGCAAACATTTAGCTGATATGCTTTTGCGACTTGTCAGATTTCTTAATTAACATTTACTCATTTTGGTGATACGAATCATAATCACGGTGCAAAACATATTTGCTGTTGCAAATTAGTAAATCATGAAAGTCATTTCTAGGAGACAGCATTGGTTTTCGGCATGGTGGCAAGTTGAAACAGAAAAAGGGCAAAACCCGAAAGTGGAACTAAGGGGCCTCAACTCAAAGGGTTGTAAATAGAGGTATCAACATGTTTTTACCTCCTCCTGTTGCTTTGTATGATGTCTTTTACACAGCAGAAACCAGCTAAGTGGAACGTGATTGGGCCTTGGCAATTTTTGCCAGGACCGACCCCATCCCCAGAAATGAAAACACTCAAAGCAAACAGCTCAGTGACTACAAATAACAGCAACACATAATTTACAGCACAGAAACACTGAAATAAAGCCAACAGCACATCAAAAAAAACGTGCCCGCTCTAAACCCCAAATAAGAGACGACACGTTTCAGCCACCTGACTCATACAGCATTGGTGGCTAGCTAGCTAGCTCTGTTCACCTCCTCTTCATTTAGTCACACGTTTTCACTGATGCAACTAGCAGGATGGCATTATCAACGGTAACAGCATCATTTTTTTTTAATAATAAATATGTTATCTTGAAACCTTTTGCAGCATCAGCATCAGACTTTTTTTCCTTCTCTCTGACCTTTTCCGCTAGTATTTTTCGCTTTTTAATATAAATACATGCTAGCAGTTAACCAAGTTTTCTTTTTTGAAGTAAAGTTGAGTTTTCCGTTATTGTATCTGAAATAGAGAAAAGTCCTTAACTTTTTCTGTACGACAGCGCCCTCTGGTGGGGCGGTGCCCAACGGGACCCTAATGTAAACACGCAGATCGTCGGTACCACTGCCTTAAATATAGTCAATTTACAATGTTGGGACCCAAATCAGATGCTGTTCCAACATCGAGTTGGCCTCGGCGCACAGAAAAAAATAATTGTCATACATTCAGGTGGCCTTGCGGCTAACCAGGTGGGCCGGCCCATCTGGCATTTGCCAGAATTGCCATATTGTCTTTCTGAGCCTGGACTATAAAGCGAACTGGCTTTCCTCCATTTTATTCACCCCCCAAAGAAAGATGTAGAATGAATTCATATTTATAAAATAAAACCAATACTCACCCACTACGCTTGGTTTGTAGATATATATTTGTAGACCACAGTGGTCTTTCAAATTCAAACACAGAGGCAAAGAAAGTGTCTTCGAACAAAAGCAGCTGCTCTGTAAGTTTTCAATATATCCTCTATGTAGGTTCAGGTTGCATAACCACTGTGTACTTGGTACGGATTTTCACGATTAGAAAACCTGCATGTCGTGTTTACTGAAGCCCTTATTTATTATCAGCCCCACGGCCAAAGGAGAACACTCAAACCTACATATAAACTTACATAACGAATGTATTATAGGTATAGCCTTTGCAGCGTTCCTGGTGATTGTCATAACTTCATCCATAAAGTAAACAGATAATTAAATGTTTTGTTTGACGTGACCTCTGTAGGCCTGCAGTCGCCCAAGAGACAAACTGATATGTGCTTTTATGAGGACTAAGACAGACGGAGTCAGGAGGTGTTGCTTTACAGCTTTGTTTCTTTCAGACTTTCTTTCAGACTTTCTTTCAACAGTTTTTCTTTCAGGTGCTCCTTCTTGACATCAGTCAGAAGCACAGTATATTTCATATAGGGAGCACGATGAACAATCTGTTATATAATATATTATAATGCATGAGGTGTTGATGATATTAGGCAGACTGAAGAAGGGAAGCATGCATACGATGCAGTTTGTTAAGAGCGGACATTCTTCTCAGGCATGAGATTACAGGCAGTGACATTAACAATGTATAGAAGCCTGTGGGACGTGATGATCAACTTTTAGAAACTTTTTTCTTGTAGCAGAGCACACATTGATCATTACCGACGGAGATTGAGTGTTGAGATAATGACCAAAAATAGTGAGGTTCCTATTCAGCTACATATACACCGTAAAAGTCGGGTTACAAGCCGCTACTACCTTCGGCTAGTGTCCCCGTTAGCTCCCCACTGTAGCCAGCTAGCGCTCCTGCTAGTCCTCCGCTAGTTTCCCGCTAACTTCCGCTAGCTCTCCGCTAACTTCCGCTAGCTCCCCGACAACCACAGAAGGTAGCGGGACCAGCCCCGGCTCTATACCCGACTTGGGCAGAGGGGACGCGGGCAGTAGCCGCAGCAGCGGGGAGCTAGCAGCAGCAGCGGGGAGCTAGCAGCAGCAGCGGGGAGCTAGCAGCAGCGCTAGCTAGACACTGCCCGGAGGTAGGAGTGGCTTGTAACCCGACTTTTACTGTAAATAAAATGTGTAACAAAGATGTTTTGATATCCATGAAGCTCTCTAATAACAAGAACGAAAGAAAAATACATAATGAAAGAATAAACTCCTTCACAAGATTATTTATCCCCAAGGATAATAAAAAAAAAAAAGCTGCCAGAGAGTCTGAGGACCTCTTACAGAACCTTAAGTCTGTGAGTAAAGGGGAAACATCACGGAAATGATTCAGACTGACTGCCCCGGCTACTGGAGACACAGCATGCATTCCCATGATTCCCGGCCCCAGACACACCGTCCGCAGTTGAGGATGATGAACAGAGTCTTCATGTCCTGAGACTGATGAGACAATCTAAGCCTGGAGCTTTAATAACAGCACAGGACGTCTCCAGTGAACATCTTCAAAAACAGGAGGCAAGGATTAAACGTGGTTCAGTCCAGCGTGAAGGGAGACTTCCGTCCTGTGTCCATCAAGCCCCAGGACTAAAGAAGGCCAAAGAAGGGGGGGGGGGGGGGGGCTCATGGAGGGAGGCTGGTTCCTGCATGGTCAACAGGAGCCCAAGGCATCAGATGCTTCCCTGGTTATGGTTCTGATGGGAAGATTAACAGAGGCTAGGATAATTGAGAAAACTTAATTATGTCACTAAGCCAGTTCAACCGGCCTGTCGGAAAAGTAAAGAGGCCCCAGTTTGCACTACTGACTATACGAGGGCCATCGGAAATGAAGGAGAGGCGATCTGGACAGTGACTTCCATGTGAACGCAATAAAGATAACTCGTCACTATCAGCACATGGATCAGATGAGCTTCATAGCTGCCGGATACCCACAGCTAGTTGGCAATCATGTGCTTTCGCAATGGAAACTGTAATAAGCAATTCACATTGTTACAGGTCATTTGGAAACTGAGGCGCCGCTGAAGATGCTGAAGCAAATAACTGGTAGACATGTGTGCAACCGCAGAGACTGGAAGGATGCTCTAAGAAAGGAAAGTTAGAGGAGAGACAGAAAACAGGCAGCGCACAAGGCTGGTGGGTATGTCAAATTAATAAATATTAAAAAGACATCCTGAACTCAAATGTGTTCTGCTTATTGTTAATTCACTCGGATGTTTGACATCCACTCTGCAGAATGATGTATGTGCAGAGTTTGACACGTAAGGCTGAAAGGGGAAAGAGTTAAATGGTATATATCATGAAAAAAATAATAATAATTGCTGTTTCAGTGTTAACATACAGTTGGGAATCTGGAGTTCCTGCCAACCCACAAATTGTGAAATGAGACAAACCAGTCAGTTTTTTTGGGCCGCCTAGACAACATGTGATTCAACAAGCCATTCAGATTGGGCTCCTCTATGTCACATACAGGCTCTTTAGAATATACCGAACCCCATCTGAGGGTCTCCACCCACGGCTTGAGAACTATACCTTTGACAGGTATATTCAGACGGACAGAATGAGAAAATGTTATGTGTTTTTTTAGCAATAAAGCAGGTATACATGTTCTAGTAGAAAGCAGGTGAACATGTTTGAAACCTAAAATACAAGTATGAACCTGAAAATTAGGATCTTAAGACGTGAACATTAATATGATTTTGGGACATCGGAACTAATTTGGAAGCCAATCGCAGTCCAATGCAATTCACACACATGTGAAAACTTGAAACCTCTCCCACACATACACCAAGAAAGGACTATATGGATTTTTTGAAATATTTTGGGGGGAAAAGAGCTGATGTAGTAAAATATGATAAAAGACAAGCATGTTATGTATGTTTTACAACAGATGGGGATATTTATGGGTTTCATGGAGATATGATTGAGAGTGAATTCATCCAAATACATGAGCAAATATTTTCTTACTTTCTTCCCGAGTGATCTAGTCCAGAGAAACATTCTGTTGATGTGAGATTTCTGCTTAGAGTGAACTTGGTGGACAGACAAAATAAACATAAAGAAACTCAACTTTTTAAAGGGAGGACCGCTTTGTACAAACAAACACTAAACACTTCATTTTATCATGACTGTTGTTAAAAAACAACTTCTTGGAGCTTGACTAGTCTATTCAGTGACATTTGACTTTGAAGACACACCCTGGATAAATCAGACCTGAGGATTATTTGAGCAAAGCACTCAAGATAAATCATTTAAAACAGTTTATCATTGCACAAGACCTTAAAGCAAACAACATTCCAGTGTGTTGGTCAATGCATTCCTAGTGCAGTAAATGCAGCATCACAATTAAAGAGCTGCATTAGAAAAGTGTTCTTTAATCACTTTGGTCACTTTAATTATACTCAACTGGTGTAATATACATACATTTAAATACTGTTTTATATACTTTTTATTCCATCTGTATATTTAATATTGCTATTGTATTCTTCTTACTGTTCTATTACTGTTTTACTGAATATTTAATTTCTTGATTTTTATTTACTATGTGTCTTTTTGTGTGCACTGCTGCTGTAATCCTGCAATTTCCCCACTGCGGGACAGATAAAGAATTATCTTATCGTATCTTATATTTTCTGACTTCATGGGTATCTTTAATGCAAGCTACTTTCCAAAAACATGGCCCACTTTGTGAGTGGAGGACTTGGGGTGATGGGGAGGTGTTGCACACTATGGGGTAGGGCTTGGCTGCGCACTGCAAAAAATACTTTGCCATCATAATGAATAAAACAAATGCTCAAAAGCAAGAAGAAAAAAGCAGTGCTTATTACTTGAATTATTTTCAAATGTTTTTGTTTATACGAGTTATTTGTTCTTGTCTTTTTTATGTTATGCTCTAGTGTCAATTGCAGTGCAATTCCATGATAATGCATCTTCAAACTCTTTTATTTGGACTGGAAACATGAAAGTCAAATATAATTCATTTAAAATGTTCCTTATTCTTTCCATATCGTAGGACGCAGTTGGAAAACATGTTATAGGACTTAGCATTACGCCAAAAACGTAAACTTGTTTTTGTATAGGTGTTTTTTTTTTTTTTTTTTTTTTACAGTGTTCCTCATTACGCACACGCTGGCTGAAATTCGATTCGAGTTTAAAAAGCCACGGCAGCAGCCACAAGTCAGAAAGCAGCGGGCTCGTCATTGTGCGCGTTAGGTAGCGCCATATACGGATTGGAGAGGCACCTCGCAGCCCCTCTGGCACTGAATCCGCTAGGGCGCACAGAGGGGCAGTGCCATGCACACTCCCGACTATGCGATGCTCCTGAGCGAAGGCAACCAGTATCTGGGTTTCAGTCCCTCGGATGAGCCAACGATGGAGGCGCCTGGAAACAACTCCGTCCACGCCAACGGAACCGACCCGTTTGCGCGTAACGAGGAGGTGGCTCAGATCGAGATCCTGGTCCTGTGCATCACCTTCGTGGTGGCTGTGATCGGGAACGTGAGCGTCCTGCTGGCAATGCACAACACCAAGAAGAAGATGTCTCGGATGCACCTTTTCATCAAACACCTCAGCCTGGCTGACCTGGTGGTCGCCTTCTTCCAGGTGCTGCCGCAGCTCTGCTGGAAGATCACCTTCCGCTTCTACGGCACGGACTTTCTCTGCAGGATAGTCAAGCACCTCCAGGTGATGGGGATGTTCGCGTCCACCTACATGATGGTGATGATGACCTTGGACCGCTACATTGCCATCTGCCACCCGCTGAAGACCCTGCAGCAGCCCACGCAGCGCTCCTACATCATGATCATCTCCACGTGGATGTGCAGCCTGGCGCTGAGCACTCCGCAGTACTTTATCTTCTCCCTGAGTGAGATCACGAACGGATCCAACGTGTCCGACTGCTGGGCGCACTTCATCGAGCCCTGGGGCGCCAAGACCTACATCACCTGGATAACTGTGGGCATCTTCCTCGTGCCCGTGGTCATTCTCATGCTGTGCTACGGGTTCATCTGCCACACCATATGGAACAATATCAAGTACAAGAAAAGAAAATCGACACCTGGCGCTGCGAACCAGAGTGGGTTTATTGGGAAGAATTCTGTCAGCAGCATTACAACGATATCTAGAGCCAAACTGAGGACCGTTAAAATGACTTTTGTGATAGTTTTGGCGTACATTGTTTGCTGGGCGCCGTTTTTCACGGTGCAGATGTGGTCTGTTTGGGATGAGAACTTCCAGTGGGCTGGTGAGTGCTGAACAATTAAGTGTATTAATAAGTGGATATAAAACTTTTACAAGCTTTGGGAATGATGCGGCATACTGCCAAAAAACATAGTTGCCAAGAGAAAGCACTTGATCAAAAAAATGCACCGTGCGCAAACACGTGCGCACAGTCTTTACGCATGGATGCATTTGTAAGGCAAACCCCAAACCATGCGTAAAGAGAGTCAAACATTCACAATAACCGCAAAAGGAAATGAAATAACCAAGTGCATCACTGTGAGACTCCAGAATTAAAACTGTAATGCAGAAAAAAGGTAATCAGGGGAGAAGTTAATACATTTTAGAGTTCCCTAATATATATGTGCCTTAGTTTTTTCTTTGTTGTCAGAATTTCAGCCACTACCCATCACCTCATCCCATGTTTAGTCTTATATTCTGTCAGATATCTTTTAACCAAACTACTGCAATTGGGTGATAATTACTCATGCTTGATTATTTTGCTGCAGACAGATACGTTCACTATAACAAGGAAATCCAACTTGATCCCAAAAATCTTCAAATTAATAACATTTTCATCAAACACAAAGTTTTTGAATATGTGCACTTGGTGGATTTGCTCTTCTGAAGAATACAAATTAGGGCGTTTCAACACCAGATAAATTGACTTGGACAGGCATTTCTGCAACAGATGTTTTGCAGATTAATCATCCCTTCCCTCCTTCCTCTCTCTGTTCTCTAGATTCTGAGAACACAGCGGTGACTCTGTCTGCGCTCCTCGCCAGCCTCAACAGCTGCTGCAACCCGTGGATATACATGATCTTCAGCGGCCACCTCCTCCAGGATTTCGTGCACTGCCTCTCCTGTTGCTTCAAAATAAGCACCAACTTCAAGAAGGAAGACTCAGACAGCAGTGTCCGCAGAACGACATTGCTGACTAAGATGTCCAATCGGAGCCCTACGGGCAGTTCTAGCAACTGGAGGGAGCTGGACAATTCTCCAAAAACCTCCATTCAGGCAGAGTAAACATGCAGTAAGGCAACTCCGTCTACTGAAAGCCTGTCTGAGAGTAGCATCAAGGTACACACAAGATATCAACTCATCTTAACTTTGAGCATTACTGAAATGACCCCCAAACTCCAAAACTATTAAGCAAATCAAGAAACGGAGAGATGACATATGGTTTATTCTTTGACAGAGAGTATGGACACGTCACTTTATGGCTTCTTGCTGGATTCTGTGTGCAAACATGTTCCGTTTTTCCCAACTTCTGCAAAAACATTAGAAAAACACAGAAAGAGGAATAGAAATTGCAAATCTTTGCTTCAGATTCGTCAAGTCCGTATATCACCACAGTTGTTCATGAAAGCGCGAGGTGCTGACAGCTATTCTTTTGACATTATTTTGTTGAATTCAATTGCAATTCTTGCAAATTCAGCAGCGCAAATACAGTCCAGATTCCAGATGTGATTTCTTTTTGAGAAAACCTTTTTCTAGGAATATTGATGCATGCTTTTACTGGTGGTTATGTTTCCCCCGCTGTGTGCCGCCGAACACCCTTTCCTGTGAGAGAGTTCCCAAGGATACAAACTGTACATAGCAGCCAGGAGATGTGTGGTGGTGAAAACGACTCTTCCAGACCGCACGGCTCTAAGCAACCCAGACAGCCAGCTCATCCTTTGTCTAGATTTCTTCTTTTTTCTTCTTCTTCTTCTTTTTAGTGGCTTATGTAAAGAAAGAAAAAAAAACTTCTGTTTGACCTATCACCAACAAACAAAAAAGGAAAGTAATGAGTGTGTGGGGTTCAGGCTACATCTATTAATCACGTTGTTGCGTGCATGCACATCTTTCTAATTATTTCATATTGCAGCTGGAAGTCCTTTGTGTTGGTCCCTATAGAACCACGATTATTTCTGTTCAGCAGAGGCATGAGGGGTCTCCTTAAAAATAGCAACACAAACACACACACACACACACTCATACATACACACACACTCACAGGGAAGGGGCTGGTGGGTGTTTGGATGAAGTGAGATTGGCCACAGTTGGAGGAGTCTACCTACATAGGCCCCTCCCACAGCTTTCACAAAATGTAAGGAGAAGCTCACACATTCCACACACTCCACGTCAACACACTTCCACTTCCTGATTCTTTTTTTCCCCTGACATCCGGCACCATTTTGGGGGGGGTCCTTTTTTGCCTTCATTTGCACGGCAGACAATAACAATCTCCTTCACATGCGATGTGCAGCACAGAAATGGGCATCAGGCCATCCAGAGAAAATGCATGTTATGACGTATCAAGACATTTCTATCTGACTGTAAAGAATATTTGTACATAAAAGGCATTTAAATATCTGTAAATAGGAATACTGTAAATGCATTGTAATGTAAATATGTTCATCACGAATTCTATATGTCTGTAATGACTTGTGTACATTGAAAATAATTTAAATATCCTATATGTTTAAATATATATTGATGCACTGAATACCCCACTGGCTTCGTCTCCCGTTTTCTCAAAAACATTTCGCTTGCTTTGTTTAGGCTTCGATCAGTTGCTACACAACCATAAAAATCCCTGGTGTTATTTTTGCAGAAAATTGAGCAATTTTGAATATCTGTAGCCAATCTAAACACAAATAACCTGCCAAGCTCTGGGATTCTGCCATAATTCAGACCTTCCACTTACTCACCCTAACCCAAACTGATGTGAAAAAGAAATCCTTTTAATGGAACGAGCTGTCCACCCCCCGCAGACCTTATAATATATGAACAGATAATATTAATAAAAGTGCTTGTCAAGCTTTTGAATTGAAATATGCCTGTACTGTGACTTTAAAAACAAACAAAGACATATCTCAAAATAATAGCAAATAAAACCCATGGCTCCACAGCACTTTAGTAAGAACATATGTCCTATAATGTGGGTGATCTGACGTCTCTGAGATTACATTATGAGTGCAGCATCAGTTTTTATTTGATAATGTTATAATACTATTGTCTAATTTAGTTATCCCATTATTCTGTTTCTTGCTGAAAAGATGCACTACGCCTCATGAAATCATAATTGTGTAATGAAATAATGCAGTGTTACTTCATCCAGCACGTCTTATCGTCTTGAGTGCGTCAATGGATAATTAACAATCAAAATAAATGTATGTTATGAGTAATTACACCAGTATGGCACAGTATGCCGGTAATGTACATCGTTCTGAAGCGCTGGAAATATCGACCGGTTTCCCTTAAAGGGATTAAACCCTCGCAGCATCATCCTCTATGGCTCAGTTTATCTCTGACCATCTGACCTCATAACGTGAGGGTCTGGTTGTCTTATCGGAAGACTTATGGGGAGAAGGAGAGTCCCACAGGAAATGATGTAACCCCCTTTAAATAGGGTAGAGAAAGGTAAGAACAACCATAAAGGATGGAGCTGCTCATTGTATGCAAAACACAAAGCTGACTATAACAAGCAGATATCAACTGGGATTATTACAATCTCCACTTCAGGCGGCATGCTGTGGCTCTGTTGGACGTAGTTCAAATTCCATGTCCAGCACTCGCTCTGCTTTTTATTAGACATGCCAATCATTATGAGCTAGGCTATAGGTCATCAGTCATAGTCTAGACTGAGCAATATACTTCAGGAGGCAGTGATTGAGTTTCTCCAGAGAGTCCGACTCCAATTCAGGGAGCCTGAAAACAGACAGATCTAATTGTAAAATGGCTCATAAAGCAAGTAGCTTTTCCATAAAATAGGCTCTTTTGTTCCAGTTCAACACTGCATGTTCTGCACATAAAATAAACACACTCCTTTTGTTTAATACGTTTCTGTAATGGAGGGAGAACGGGGACAAAACCTGTAGTCTCTTGTTCATTCAATGCGTACTGAGCTGCTCGTGAGATGAATGCAGGAGGAAAGACATGGGAGATCAGCCACAAGGTCCTCTGTGCATTTTGTTTTTCAATACCTCAGGAAAATACCTCAGGAAATACGATGATAATGGGAAGTGAGAGGTGGGAATAAAGAAGCAGATGTGAGCTGGACATGCACATGCAGGTCATTGTTCCCTACCGCACACCTCTGATGAATCACTTCATCACCTTCCCTCCATGGTCACTCAGTAATGAAACACCGCTTCAAGCTTCTTCCTCGGCAAACCCCGCCTCTTTCCAATTGGTTTAAAATGCCAGGAATGCCATTGCTCAAAGAAAGTATCTCTACCCCGAAGAGTTGGATGCAAGATTGCTTAATGCCGAGCTCTCCTGTGTATTCTTCAGACAAGAAAAACATTCTGATTGCACATTGCGTGGGACCAATACCAACAAGATTTATGCTTCCTCTCAGCGAGTAAACAGCTTCCACCAAGTTTCCCTCACAGGAAAGAAGTCCTGTTTTCTGTCTATCTGGACAATTGTGTCCACAGCTGGCTTCCCTCCACCCAACACGCAACAGCCTGGACTTTCTTTGACCCAACACAGACGTTCTTAATGGAAGGACAGCGTAAACGAGGAAAAAAAAGTGAACAAAAGTCACTATTCTGCCAAAAGAAATGTTGAATTTGTTGTTTTTTTCACATTTCTTGGGCTGAGTTACAGTATATTGATGTTCATCAGTGGTGACTCTGCGAGCCTCTTTGTTGGTTATTATGAGACTTGCTCTCGTCTTCGATACAGGAAGTTCTTCCAGCACTCTGATCCGATGAGACGGGGGCTCTCTGCCTCTCTGGACTCTTTCTTCCTGCTCCATTGTTCTCCTTCTATGTAATAATAATAACACATCTATTTAGTGTCGTGTTTGTTTAATCACTCCCGGGGGTGTAATCAGGTCTAAACAGCCTTGAACGCAAAATCTGGAACTCCATTAAACAATATATTGTTCCAGACTTGTCACGTCCGGCCAATGTGAAGAATGGAACGTTTTTTTGGAAGAAAATTGTATGTTCACAATGCTTGCCGCCCAGAGGAAAAGTGATAAGTGGTTTACTGATAAACAACACTCTTTTTTTTTTGGGTGAAATACAGCGTCATCAAAACGGGTTTCCTTTGCATTATCTGGAGGAGCCGGGAATTTTAATCTAAATATAGATTAGGACTGTAATGGGGTTGACAGGGTGGTAAGGACACACAACTTCCTGTTCTTCTTTGCTAATGGAACTATGGCTCACGACTGGAGTATTTATGAATTAAAGTGAGATACAAGTAGATAAATATCATTAAACAAGAAGCCTTCCTTTATCGGAAACACCAGAACACAATTAGAGTAGCGGACAACTGGGAAGACAAGAGTAATTTATTGAGAGTATTATTCCAAGTCCATCCTTACCAACAGTACGGTCTTAGAATAGTAAAAACATGTTAAATGCTGCATCTCAGTAAGTGGACCTTGATCAGTAAAATTAGTTTGTCAAACTACTATGCCCAATGTCAAGAATTTACAATATTCAATAGAAGTTTCAATATTCATACATATTCTACTTACCCTGGAACCATGGCTGCTGCAGAAATCAGTCAACTTTGATGTTTTGAAATGTATATGTTAAATAGACCAAACTATGATCACAAATAATGAGGATTTTCTTATGCTTAATGTCCACATGACCAATAGTCAACATGCTAATTTGGACACTGTACGTTTCTTTCTAAATGCCTGCTGAAAATCCGGAGTATATGAAAGTAATTTAAGGAGACATGGTTGGGGTCTGAGTAGTCCTCAACCATGCCCACTGCACAGAGGATTTAAAGGCCAGAGGGTGATCAAAAAGAAGCAGTTTATCTGAATGCTGAAGTGTTTTCTGTATAGCCGAAATACGTGAAAGGACCACGACCTCTTAGCATAGCAGTAGGTGCCCGTGGCATATTTGAGTTTACAATAACTAGTTTAGTTAGTTGGACTCATCCACCTCCCACGGTTTATAAATCCTTCACTCTCTCTGAGCGTTGCATGTTCACATGACTGCAATACCTTTGTGCGTCCACCACAACAAAGATTCCTAATTGACCATCCACTGGCATTGTTTCCGTGGTGCTCAAACAAGATTTTGAACACATTACGCATCATTACCACACAATGAGGTGTTGAGAGGCCGAGACCAGGCTGGTTCTGAACAGTGGGGTGGAAATAGAGAGCGGCGAGATGCAATGATTGTTCAAATATGGGGATAACAGCGCAGGAACCACTTCTGAACCATCCTTCGTCAAAAGGATTGACGAAGGGTGAAGAGATGAAAGCAGTCGCGTAAAGAATGAAGTGTGAGGGAGAGAACGTGGAACACTCCCACGCTTTCCTTTCTCAACGCCACACACCTGCCCAATCAGCTGAGGCCAGTTCAGTTGACAGTTGACAACAGATTCAGATGGCGTCCGACCATCGGACAAGCACACTCACACACACACACTACTGGTAAGGATCTAAATTAAAAAATACATATATTTCCAAAAGCAAAACCGGTCCCATCGTTCATGTCCGGGCTCTGCATGAAAGCTTCACAAAGCTGTTGGCATTTACAGCCTTTTAGACATCTTTTCTCCAAGAGGTCGAAAGGTCACATCGAGACCTTATTAATCAAACGTGTGCTTTGATGCAGCAGATTATAGATCTCTTCTGTGTACATCAAACCAGACGCCAGAGCCAGAGAGTTAAGATCAAAGGCTGCCGGACATCTTATCTACTGCTTCATCCAGCCTCCGAATGACATCATCATACCACACACAACATACACAACGCTCGATGTGTGACAACAAACATGATGCTGATTCTAAAAGTATATATATGTTTACATTCTAAATGTGTTTTATTTCAAACAAAGATGTCAAGCTTATTTATTTGAAATACAAGTGACTGACACACACACACACACACACACACACACACACACACACACACACACACGCTCAGCATAACCACTAAAATATGAATAGTATGTGATGCCTTCACAGCGAGAGTTGTTGCCTGGAAACCGGTAGCCGGTTAAATTGGCTCGGTGGTCAATGATTAATGAAACGCCACTGCTATAGCTTTCACTGCGTGCCCACCGCTCAGGGAGGTCTTGACCTTCTCTAATTATGGAGGCCTTATTTGTGAACAGTGATGTCACCAGAGATGAGACGAGGCCGATGAAGCATCGCTCCTAATGCCTTCCTGACAAGAGGCGAGCTGTTGAGGACTTTATCAGGATATCTCGTCTGTAGGCAATGAAGTAGCTGAATGTCAACTCCAAAGATACATCGTGTTGTGTCCAAGGAGAGCATTACTTCAAAAAAATCCGGGAAAAAACAGCAAAATGCGCAACAATTATAAATGACTGGATCTCAGTCAATTTACTTCCTGACCTGACATCATTAAAATAATGCCGGTGGATTGACGGCAGGCCTCCATGGAGCATTTTTTCCATCCTAATTACGCGGCTTTGCTGAGTACTCGATTCTGATTGGTCAATTACGGCAATCTACTGTCTGTTGCTTCTGTATAGCAGGCCGCTGCCATACAGAAGCAGACCGTTTCCATGGATGCAGATCTGATCTCTGTACACAACAAGAGGACTTTTCTTTTTTTTTGCAAAAGCAACACACCTTTTATTTTTAATCAATAGAATAATTTCCGAATCAATATTTGTGTCCAATTAAGCATCTCTTTAGGGAGTAGCCGTGTAATAAGCGGGATAATGGACAGCCAGCCGGCCATTATGGCAAAGTGGAGCCTTTGAGGTGATTCTGCTCACTCTGCCAGAGTTAATATTGTAATAACGGTGGACTGTTGGTCTACGTTTCATCTGGGAAATGAGGCCTCAGCCTCCAGCTCCTATTTGGATCGATATCCACGCACACCTGGCACATATACTCTTGATGAGCATGTTTTGAGCATGTTTTTTTTTCCTGTATTTTCAGTATGAAGTATTTAACCAGAACTGTGTGCGCGTTTTGACCAACAATTATAATTATTTGCGGTGGACAAACCCACCTGTTGTGAGACATGAATTAATGTCCCTTTGCGCTATGAAAAAAACAACGTGACACATTAGTACGTGATGCCATACTCTTCTTCTGGAGATCTACTTCATGCTAATGTCTGAACATTCTGAACTTGAGGTGTTATCATGTAAATGGGACACATTACACTTGACAAACTCAACATCTTCAGCTCGTACATTTTTTGCATCTCAGACACATTATAGGCCTTCAGTTGGGCATTTTAAGGAACATTATTTTGTGGACTGCATGCATGGAATTATTATTAAAGAATATATTGGTGCCGAGGCTCATTGAAAAGCAGGGTTCTGACTAAACACTCCAAAATGCTAATTCTGCTCTGTGTGCATTGATCTCTGCTCTTGTAAGCGGCTGTTTGTGTCCTTATGAGGGCCAATGACGCACATGAAGACACAAAACAGAACAAAGTGGAACAGGTACTGAAGTGATGACTAACAAAAGAAAACATTGAATTACATGAATATGAATTCGGCATACAAATCAGTATAGAAATGCACCAATTGAGTTCCCAAATTCCCAGCCACTTTCCCGACACAGATTGTTTCATTTAAAAAATGCCCTCACTGTTTTGGGATATTGAAAGCAGTTTGATGGTGTAAACTATACTCACTCATTTGGTGCGTTCTCGTGATGACTCACTATATCGTTGTTTGAGCGTCTCATAATTTAAGATACAAATAGACGCAGTTTTGGATGAGGCAGGCAGTGTTGTGACTTCTACAAATACCTTTTTGTCTAAGTTTCAAAAACAGTAGTGAGTAAAAAAAAAAAGGAAAAACAGGCTTTTCGATAAGCAATGTCCCTCTTCAGTAATTAATAATGAAACAAGACACGTGTGGTTGGTGAAAGTGCTCTACAAAAACAACGGCCTTGACAACAACTCATGTGTCCCTTTTCCCCCACTGGCAGACACTAAATGTAACTTCTCAGGAGAAAAGTGCTGTTAACTACGGAGTGAGGAAAGCAATACCAGAGACAACTGGTCAAAGCATCTTAACACCCACTCCCACTAAACCCTCTGATGGGACAAATGGGAATAGAATCTGGACCCTGCACGCCCATAAAACACACACATTCACAGTTTAACTCCAGCAGCAGACCTGTTGGTGGTGTGTGTGTTATTCCCTTATTGCATCACACAAAAACACATTGTAGATGAGTTTGGCAAAGTATTACATACATGCAGGAACGTACATTATTATACATACATGGACTTAAGGCAACACACACACACACACACACACACAAAAAGTGGTCAGATAGGGTTTCCCTTGAAAGGTTCTCAGTACGTTGGGGACATCTGCTGGTAAGAAATGAAAACGACAAGCTGCCACGAAACCTGATCAAATAGAATCAGTTAAACTCATATGTTTGAAAATCTTTGGTCAATATCTTTAAATTAAACTACAAAATAAAGTGCATACACCTCAATAACGGGGAAAGTTCCTCCTGGAGGATGCACCATGAGCATTTGAGCTTTTAGCATGTTAGCCACACCCAGCATGCACCTGTTGGGTGTGTTTGATCTGGGCCACTTAGTGTGCTGGTCGGTTGGTGCAAGACTTTGGTGATTCAACAAAGTATATTTACTCGAGTACTACTTGGGTACAATGTTGACAAACCTCTACTTACCTTGAGTATTTCTACTTTATACATCTTAATACTTTTACTCCAAACATTGAATGTTTGACTGCTACATTTATTTGACATTAACTTACTTTTTTAAGTAAAAACATATATATCATGCGTATATGACATGATGCAGTAGTATACAAAGTTTCTGGCTTCATACTGACATATATAGATACCAACAGAATAATATAATATTCGCTAATAACAAAACACTGTGCAAGGAACCATTCTGCATAATAAGTACATTTCATTTGGATACTTTATTTTGTTGATAATACTTCTGCATTTTCAGCTCAGGACTATAACTTGTGGAGTATTTTTAGACCATGGTATTTCTACTTTTACTCTTTTTAATGATATGAATATTACTTCTACCATGATCGTTTACAGTCTAAATGAAGAGTTTGCTCCAACTGTGTTACAACTGTTTACATTGACATAACACATTTAGATTCAGTGAGATGTGGATTTAACTTGGCAATATTGAGGTTGAATCTTTATTCCTTAAAGTTGGGTCAAGGTTACATTTTTTACAGTGTATTAAGGGCAGGATTAGTGGCAAATTAGATGTAAATTTAGTGGTGCAGTAGGCTATAGTAAAATAATAATAATACTGCAGCAGTGCTAGTAGCAGTACTGTTGTTATGCAGCATCGTGGCCAGCTCATTGCTTGTCTTATTTTCTTTATTTCATTTTTGACTCAAATTCTTCATTACAACATAAATATAACACGTTGCACTACAGCAATATGAGATCCCATAACTTGAATTCTAATAACTCAATCACTTACTTTCACCTGAACACAACCGTTGTGCTAAGTGCGATACCTGCAGTTTATGAGTCAAAAGATAAACGTGTGCGCCGCTGACGTGAAGATGTGTTGCACTATCTGTCTCACACAGACAAACAAACAGTCACCGACCTTTGTGATCATCCGCGCTCACACCAGATTATCCTCTGGTCCGAGTGTGTGTGGGCAGCCGTCTGTGTCCATCTGTGAGCCAGTCACCAGTTAGACGAGCAGACCGATTACACACACACACACACACACACACACACACGCACGTATGACAAAGACATTGTTCAAGCCATGTTGACTCCGTCATCACCGTCATAATCCTGTGAGGAACAAAGCAGAGCTGCAGGGAGTGGAGACGAAATAGAAACACCTCAGCATTCAGTGGACTAGAATTAGAGCGGATAGCCAACCAGCCCAACATTATTGAGCAGAATTATGTAATCTATCATATAGGAAAAGGTCTCAAAACTCATAATGACATCACAAAAACAACAACAAAAGAAGCTCAGGAGCCACACTCAGAGCTTCATGTACACCGACTGATCCACGCCACACGGCGAAGCCACAAACAAGTTCAAGTTGAAACAAGATTGCTGAAACAAATCCGATTTGGAACTTCTCTAGGCGGCCTTCTACTGACATGGTCAATAAAAACAAAGATGTGTTGTGCTCTTGCCTGTAAGCTATTTAAGTGATTTTCAAGGTACTTCCAATTGTTTTCAAATCACTTCCTCATAAGTTTTGTTGCTGACAGATCACTGCGTCCAACTCACTCTCTCACATTAGTTGTTTCTCTCCCGGACTGAAGCCTCTGGTGATGCTGCACTTAAATATTTTTTTTAAAGGGCTTTAAGTGACAATATACACTTTTGTTGGTTCGCCTATCAGGTTTTGGGGATATTTTTCAGCACAAGATTACTCCTTCAGGTATGTATTACATGATATGTCCTACATACAGAAAGGGGACCGTTAAATTGTTTGGTTTGATCTTACAGAGGTGTCTTAAATAACAATTGTTTTTCATATTTTTTTCTTCATTTTAGTAGTTTCTGTCTTTCTGTTCAACGAAAGTATACGACACCCCGGCTCTCAGACTGACTTGTTGTGCGTAATTGGGTCAGTAGATCTCTTTGCTGGCAAACTCATGAATTATTGATTGGATATAGTCTGCCAATTTGGCAACTCTACTTTCATTGGATTTCACTGGAGACATTCTGTATAATGAGTGAGCTCACGGTTTTAATGGACATGTAAACTTGTTTTTTTTTATAATTTTCAGAGAGTCGCAAGCTGTTCACTGTTAGAAACAATCAAGTGCAAACCCTCAGAAAATGCACATGTGAATGTATCACATGCAAACTATATTTCACGTGGAATAATTCACACATTGGAACATGCGCTTCAGGACATTTATCTTCTGAAAAATTAACACGATAGAGGCACACGAGATTTCGAGATAAATTCACATGTAAAATAAATGTGGGGTATAAATTGCTTGATCAACTGCTATACTGTATAAGCATGCATGGTTTCCAGACAGTTCACATGTGAAGTATAGTATAATTATAGTATTATATAGAGTTATTAAAGCAGGAGCTGGGAGGCCTAACAGCAATGTTTCGCTCTCGGGCAACAAAACGGATTAATCTGGCCATGCTAGCAAATAACTAAATCTCACATGAATGGAAAAGCATTAGAATTCACATGGACAGAGATTGTGAATAAAATAAAAAATAGACGTAACATCGTAAAAAAAAAAAAAAGCTCAAGAGACGTAATTAGTGTCTTCAATCAGTCATGCTTGTGATTACAACGCTATGTGAACACTGATCAGACGTCTGTCTGCCAACTTTCCATCGACCCGAGCAACATTTGGCTCCAGGGTTGTTGACAGGAGCAGACTGTCCAAATTGCAACATTTTTCTACTAAAAGGCTTTGAATAAATTCCCAGATGAGTCCAACAGTGCCAATTTGTGACAATCTTTCAATCACTAAAAGTAGTGCATTTAAAAAAACACATGAACACAAAGAAGCCTGTGAGTCAGATCTGAGGGTTGACCGGTATATAGACTGCGGTATTGTATAACAGATAACTTTATGCGGTTTGCCTCCCCAAAACGCAGCACTCACTCAGTGCGTTTGAGAGTTCAAGATGTCTAGACACGCATCCTGGTGGGCTGGCTGACCGCCCAGCCAAAACCCACTCAGAACAAACCGAAAAAATAAACAAATTTGAAACAAAGAGAACGCCAAAGGAACGACCAAAAGTGATATTCCACAAATCTGGCCAGATGTGTCATAACTGAGGTCACATTTCTGGTTTAAACTGAATTATTGTGGCGGATGTATAACCTTTCTGTTTAAATAGGGGGAAGCGGATTCTATGTGTTGAAGGAGTTTAAGCAACCTGATTTGTTACTAGTGTCAGTCAGTTTGAAGGTCCAGTGGGAGGAAATGAGACAGCTATTATGTCACAAATCTCTTCTCTTCTGCTTCAGCAGACTTTGACACCACTCTCATATCTGTACAGTAAATAGGAAGTCACCACCAGTAGTCGGCAAGATCCCCATATAAGCATGTGTCATTTTCAAACAGTGGTTTTAGCATGGATTACAACTAATCTAAAACAGATGAATTTGTCAGAGTAAGATTATTTTAAATCATACTGGGGATTTTTAGAGTTTAGAGTCTAATTTCTACTGCTTTCTCTAAGCAAACAGATTCACTCAAACGGACGACAGATTCATTGCACTGAGGGAGGTCTGTACGGCACTGCAGGGGAAGATACAACAAACTGATGGAGTGATGCCAACTAATGGTCAAAGAGCAGAGAAACTATGCAACTGCGGCCCCCTGTGCTGAACATAATTAGAACCAGACAGCTTACATGTAAATCAAGAAAAACACTACATAATGTAGACAGATTTGTACAATAATGACAAACGCGAGATGTTTTACATGCCAAATCTCAAAAGCTCTCAAACAACAGAACATACGAGTGCATTTTACTGCATATTATATAATGTCGTATGTTTATAATGATTTCCCTGACTAGATCTGAGTATGTTTGTGCTCTCCTGCATGTAACAACTAGAGCATTGGCTGATGGGCTGATGAGAGACAGGTAAGCAGACTGGAAGGGGCAATGAGCCGGTGATGGCTTGTGTTTGTAGGCAGCAGCCAGGCCCCCACACGGAGAGCCAGGTGCTGGAAACACAGGAAACACCAGAGAGATCTGCAGAGACACAGCTGTGATAGACAATATGATGGCACTCCTCATAGACACACATTAAAACCACACAGTGATTAGTATCTAGTCTCTCAGTCAAAGTTACAACTCTGGACAAACTCAAGATGTAAAGCAACAGACTGACTATTTATTAAATATTGAGTTTTAAAGTTTGATTACCTGGGCATACTGGGGAATATGGACGGACATTTCTCAGTAAATAATAATAACAACTTTTATTACAGCCAAAGAATGCAACCGTACCGTTTATTTAAAAACCTATTTCTCACTTTGAACTACTTCTCAGTCTCAAAAGCTGTCGCCACACTTAGAAGAACATATATTTACAATGGAAGTAAATTCATAGTCCTCTAAATAATTAAGATCAAACTCAAAGTAAACTTAAAAACAAAGCACAAACAATATTAAAATACATAAAATGCCAAATAAAGCAATCAAGAGGCCATCCAATAAAAAGTACAGTGTAAAAATATAAATATAAAAGTGAATGATAAATTACATAGAGTAATAAGAATGATAATTAAAGCCAGGGTAGGCAATCTTCTTCAATTTTTTAAATTTATATTTCTGTTGAAATTCTCACTACATGCTCTGATCGGCAGGTGTCCCATCCAATCATTGCATTCCAGCAAAATGCAATGATTGGATGGGACACCCGCCGATCTGCCTGTGGTTATTATAAAGGTATTATTATAAAGAGTTGGCGATGTTTTACAGTCCTCTGAGGTGTGTTATTTTGTATGTGAATGAAGTGGACAACACACACATTGCTACTAATGACTTATTACACATCTATAAAGCATGAATAAAGGTGTCCTATTGCGAAGTGGTCGTGTGTTAACTGTGTCTCATTGGGCTTGGCGATATCAATAGAAATGAAACTGGAAAAGTTAACTGAACTGAACATATAAACATACAAAGACAACTGCATGGCTTCACTTCAGAAATCATATCCGCAATAAAACAGGTATTACTGGTTGGGGAGGGGTCACATCCCCTGTGTGCATAGGTCGGAAAGCTCACCGCAGTTCAGCCTTTATAATAATAATAATAATAATAATAATAATAATAATGTTAATAATAAGAGCATCTCCCTTTTGCACTGAAGCCCTGTAGTTTTACTTTATTCCTTCCATTTCCCCTGGTTGAAGCTAGACGCCACATCCTGGGACTGAACAGCGGTCTCAGCTGCTCACTGCATTTAGTGTCAAAAACTAAAAAAGGAAAAAGGAAAATAAATGGGGAAAGACATAACAGGATAGGACTATATACAAGGTATGACTATTCAAAGTATGTTTAAAAGAAAAGACCACAAAAAAAAAGAAACATAGCTTCTCAACATTGTTGAATTTTGAAAATTGCCTACAAACATGATTTTAAACTGATAACATGTCTCAGAAATCTGCTTTAAAAAAAAATGCTTTGCTGGTTTGGGCGCTCAGGGACCCCAGCTGTAAGACATGGCTAAATACATTGACATATTATTAGATGGAGGTATTTGGTACCACGGTGTAGAACAAAGCTTTGTGTGCTTTTATCATCGTGTTTGTCTTGTTGTCTGTGTTGATCGTAATGTGTGTCGAGATGGATGCCTCGCTTTCTATTGCAAAGGGGATTTAGACCCCTCGGTTCTATAACTGACCTCAAACATAAGTAGCATCTCTCTGCAGGATTCCTGTATCATCGCCATCCTGCAGCCTACATATCTGAGTGAATGACATTTTGTCAAACCAAAGAAAATATTCCTGCATATCACTGAGATATGCAACATGATTTTTTTTTTTTATGATTCCGTGACCTTCATGAAACGAGCAAGGGGGTGGGCGGGTCCGACGGCAGCACCCATCTGCGCTGCTGCACCTTGTCCAAAGGAGGTAATTCGTCACTCCGGGATTACGCACCTTTGACCTCCAGCATTGTCAACAAGTAAGCTGCTCACTGTGAGATGCCAGTGCGACCAAATCCACCAGCAAGCAACCGGTTCGTCACGTGACTAGCGTGCAGCTCCCCGCTTTTGCCCCAAGAGAGAGAGAGAGAGACAGAGCGAGTATAGTGTCTTCTATTTCCGCGTTCAACCGAGGTGGAGCGCTGGGGCTGAATGCGTGTTCGCGGCCGCTCTGTGTCCACCTTTCACGCCGCGTAAACTGCGTCGCTCGGGCGTGGAGAAGAGAGAGAGAGAGAGAGAGAGAGACTCGCGCAATCGCATCGCCCCGGAGCCACGCCGCAGCACGGACCATGCTCACGCGGGTGAAATCGGCGGTGGCCAATTTTATGGGAGGCATGATGGCTGGCGGCTCTAACGGGGATCACTCCGGCGGCTCGGATCTGCCGCTGAAGTACCCGTACAGCAGACCGGAGTTCCTGGGACTGTCGCCGGACGAGATCGAGTGCTCGGCGGATCACATCGCGAGACCGATCCTCATCCTGAAGGAGACCAAGCGGCTGCCGTGGTCCACCGGCTACGCAGAGTGAGTAAACCTGTACGCGTCCATCTTTGCTTGGCACCAACACACAAGACAAGAGCATCCTTTTTTTAAAGTGCGGACCCCTGAGATCATGCGCTCATCAAGGCGTAAACATGAGCATCCAGCCGCTTTAGTTATGATTATTAGGATTATGGAGGGTTCTTATGGAGGCAAAATGATAAATAGGCCAAGGTGAAGCAGCTGATGTCTTCCTTCAGTGATAAACATGGGACGTAAACATACCTCCTTCAAAGAGGTAAGGTCGCTACAATGTAGGTCACAAGGGAGTGTTTTATTATTGTGATAGAGTAGTAATGATGCAAACAATATCGTCAGCTTATTATAGTTGCAGACTCATTGTGTGTGTGTGTTTTTTTTAAATTTATTTAATTAACATAATGAGATCAACAAACTGCACCCTCAGATCCAAGGTTTTATTTTGAATAGCAATGACCTGACTTGTGTGAGGCTGGACAGGAAAGCTCTCACGAATATAGAGAGAATAGTCCCTGCGTTTGTTTTATTGCTACATTGTGTGCATAGTATCAATAGCCTACAGCTACAGTTTCAGTAAAGCCGGTAAAACTTGACTGTGTACTTTAGATGTGCATTACAGGAGACACACACTCACTTGTGGAGATCCGGTTTTCCTTGTCAGACACTAAAAGTCATCCTCGTCCTTCTTCTTGACAACTGAGACCAGAATCACAACCGGACCTGAGTTCATCTGATGTATTATTGATATCACAGCTTATGTTTTGGGTGTTTCACAATCCATTTGGCTCCATGGCAGCTTTCTGCCTGAGGCTCTAATGAGGACATCTTATAAACGGCATCCAGCGCACTCAGCTTGACTCATGAAAAGCAAAGTTGTTTCTTTTTGCTTCTGTAAACTGTGTCGACAGCACGGGAGGGCCGCTGCAGAACGTGAGAAAATGCAGACTTTCCCAACGGCAAAAAAAACAGGAGACTGAGCAGGAACGACTTTGTTTGCATGCCGGTGAGAGCAGCGTGCCGTACACCTCGTCAGGCCTGAACCAGACCTGCACTATACAAACAAAACCCTTTTTTTTCACTTCAAAAGTAGGACAAACACTTGCCCTCATCGTCGTCTGACGATCCGAGAGCACGGAGTCACAATTACTTCTACTCATGCATTCCCACATCGAAGTGTCTCGGTGGCCTGGTGGTTAGCGAGGCTGTGGGTCACAGTTCAGTCCTTGAGGCGATCCCATTAGCACTGTGTGTGTGTGTGTGTGTGTGTGTGTGTGTGTGTGTGTGTGTGAGATCCATCCACACAGAAATTGCTCTGTTTTCATTCCCAGGACATGAAGCCTCATCGTCACGCTGTTGTGATAGAGCGCCTGCTTCCTGGAGCTTAATCGATGATGAGAGACATTAAGTGAGAGTGCGTGCTGACACTCCCCGAATCGCTTTGCATCTAATGTTTCAACTTCAGCCGGCCTGCTGTGAACCCGACTGTGTGCAAAGTCTCGGTCATCGGGCTTCGGCACAACTGACCCCGTGGGTCTCGCTCCCTCGGGCAACTGTCTGTGTTTACAAGGAGTGAACTGGACGGGTCGACACAATCGCTTGAAGCCAATCCTGTCTCATATAAAATGACGTTCCCATTCAACAAAACTGCACTCTCAATTACGTTTATAGAGGGAAACATGTTTTCTCGCCGAGCTCAAAAGGTGATGTCATCAAATTGCTTGTTTTTGTCTGATCAACAGTCCGGAACATCAAAGTTATTAAGTCTGTGTGAATGTAAAACACACACAAAAAAGCAGCAAGTCCTCACATTTCATAGAGTGGAACACAACAAGTATTCATACATTTTGATAGATTCAGTCCTTAACATTGTTGTTGTTGACCTTTTTGGCTAATTGACTGTTTCAGTGCATGATGGATCTATATGGTCTCTGCTGAAGAATGCCGCTGAAATGGTTTGATTCTCAGACGCGTCCTCCGCTATGCTTCCTCGTGCTAATCTGCCATGAATAATTTTAAATCTCAAGACGGAAAAGAAAGGAAACCCATCACCCACTTCTATGTTCTAAAGTAGGTTGCATAATTTTAGTGAAAATGATAATCCATATCTATATATAGCTAATTGTGCATTTCATTATTAATTCACACGGATTGCTAATTTATGATTAAAACTCAATTATTGAACCGGGGTTTTGGTTTCTTAGTAAAATTGCCATACTTAAACAGAATATATAATTCTACAGGACCGTGTGTGTGTGTGTGTGTGTGTGTGTGTGTGTGTGTGTGTGTGTGTGTGTGTGTGTGTGTGTGTGTGTGTGTGTGTGTGTGTGTGTGTGTGCGCGCACAGGGCTGAGCCCTACTGGCGATTTTGTCAGCAGCTGGCTGACCTGTGGGTTTTGTTGTTGTGAAATTTTCCTGCCAGTGGGTACAACCTGAGTCCATATGAGATGATGAAAGGGTTAACGGGTCAGATGTCTCCGGGACATTTCCACATCCCGACTGCTGAGGTTCTCCTGGCTTACAGAGCTGCTCCCTGTGGCGACGGGAAGAGAAGTTCTAGATTCTGAGTGGGTGCACTGTCAGGTCCAGTGAGCATAATCATCTGACTGGATCAGTGAGTATTGCTCACCGCTCTCTCTTCACCGGCGCACTTCTGCATGCTGCGTTTCCCGCTGCCTTCCTCCCGACTTGTTTTCCACCCATCATCATCATCATCAGCTCCCCCTTGTGCACCCTGGGAGGGGCCGACCTCGCTGTGACCATGTCCTTTCACAAAAATGCCAAGTCACGGTTAACATACCTTTTTAATAAGGTAATAATATTTCCAGTTCGTGTACACAGACAGCATTTTGTGCACTCTAAGTAAGCCCCTCCCACTTTAAACGTGACCTTACTCCGGGGCCCTTCAAATGAAGAAGTGATCGATTAATCACTGAAGTAACTGAGCGGTAAATAGATGATGATCCTTATACTGCCAGCCTGAGTAAACTTGGTCTAAGTTCCTGTATATGCTCATAATTTCTGCATGTTTCCTTTGACATCTGTTTGGGACAACTTGGTTCCAGCCTCTTCAACCTTTTTTCGTTACTTTCCAAGAGGGAGACCAGTGATGCGACGAGAGCGATGACCTTCACCTGATGTGTCGCTTTTTAGTTTTGATAAAAGTGAGCTTCAACAAGAATGCATCAAGGCCGGCAATGAGCATAAAAACATAGTCGACGGAAAACTCTCCAGTGGTGGAAAAGATGATGCCAAAGCCAATTCTTTTAGAGTTTCATTGAGAAACGTTAAGAGCCACTGAATGCAGCAAAAACACGCTTTGCCTTTCGCTTCACGTGTTTCCTCTCATCACCGCCTGCATGCTGTAATGGGAGAGCGGGTGGCCCTGAGCGGGTGAACGAGTTGTGACAAACCTCTCACTCTACTGACCCAGGACCAACACGGTCGGCTCAATACTGAATCGATACGCGTCTGTAAACTGAACACCAGCACCGCCGCTGCACAGCGTGTGTCTTTGTCTGCAGACTAGCGTGTGCAAGAGGGCATTCTGGGCTTTGGCTTCCGTGTGGAAAGCCTTAGGTTGACTTCCTCATCATTGAGCATAAAAGAACAGAGATAAGGAAGTAGACGTGAAACGGTGTGAAGCTTGCATTGTTCAATAAACTTAATGAATGTGTTTATCCTTCTATTTGTATGTAGGTTTATCCATAATAGCACTTTTTCCCAGTCTTTTCTGATATTTTTCACTATTACGTCATGGTTCCCACTCAGCTGTGGAGAGGGAGCACATGACAAAGCTCGCCACTGCTTACATCACATGTTCTTGTTTCTGCCGCATCAACACGCCACATCGCTCTGAGGCAGAAACAACGTAATGCGGCTGCAGTTCAGTGCCAGCTTTACTTAACTTGTAGCTATGAGTCACCCTCGAACAAGACTTGTTACGCATCAGGTCATCGTTATCCTTATCTAAAAGGACATGTTCGTGAAAACTGAGATGCTGCGGCAGAAAGTACAGTCGCAAAATGGATACAAAGGAATGTAGCAAACAGGGATTATCTAAACATTAAAAATGGCTAATATAGATACAAAATGGTGTATTTTTTTGGAGCAAAACGTGAGGTCAAGTGTTTTCCCCGAAAATGAAAAAGAAGGCACACGGTATAGTTCACAGCTCTGACGGAGTAATTAAGGTCACGCCATTGTCTCCGATGGGAAGAAGTGACATTGGGTAACCAGACATGACAGCCCTGCTCTCGTACACAGCGCGTGCCTCGGGGGCTGGAGGGCGCCTCGTCTCACATCAGGAGCCTTTAGTCTCGTGACCGCTCGGGGTCAAGTGACCGCCGCTCCCTGCGGTGCTTTGGTCTCAGACACGCATGATGGCGTCTGAGGTTTGTGGCCTCCATTCATCAGATGAAGTTCAGGGGAAAGAGTTGAACACATTAAGTACACATCGCATACTGTACACTAACATAACGGGACTTTTTTTTTCCCGGACCATACCATCATTTCATGGATTGATTTTAAAAAGCTTGTGTGAAAACTCAAACTGTGGCATCAACTTCTAACTGCTGTCTGGAAGTGGACTGGGTATGCTGTTTTTAGTAATTAAAAATAAAACCGATAAAGGTGTTTCTCTGTACAATGTAAGAATCCAGAATTTGTATATTTACGACTAAAGTTGCCACAGTAAGCAACAGCTTAAGTATAAAAGTTATTTCATCACCTTTTGCACTCAGAGATTTCACTGCTTGACTTGTGACAGCAGGTGGAACCAATAACATTAACGATGGTCGTGCTACAACCGTAACAAGGAGTAACACAGTTTTCCCGACCTTTGCAAATAAAATGGGACCAACAAAGCAAGAAAACGAGCGAGGAAATAACTAATATTACAGAAACTAATAAGGCATTAGGGTCTCCGAGGACAAAATACACAAAATTAAAGATATTTTTATTGTCACAGTTAGCAGACAGTTACTCCGTACAATGAAAATCTTGCTTTGTTAGTGCCTCCTTCCACACATAATTAATAGTATAAGAAAATATAATGACCCACACTAACTAGAAAATAAATTATGAAAATAAATGATTCTACTGAATGAATCAAAAAGACCCTACTAGCCACAAAACAGGAGAAAAGGGAAAACAAATAAAGAACAAGACGTCCTTAATAAAGTCACCAGGACTAACAGACAAAGGATCAAGGACTAACAGAGCTGTGTCAAGTTGCTATTAAAATAACTATAAAATAATACAAAATACCAGTTCAAGAACAGCAGCTACCGACAGCTCAGGCGT
Source organism: Taurulus bubalis (assembly GCF_910589615.1). Classification (NCBI taxonomy): domain Eukaryota; kingdom Metazoa; phylum Chordata; class Actinopteri; order Perciformes; family Cottidae; genus Taurulus; species Taurulus bubalis. The sequence goes on along the minus strand of NC_136597.1, from coordinate 21,729,175 downwards.
CAAGAAGGGGGAACATATTGTACATGTTTGAGGTCGTCGGGGGTCGCTTTTTAGTGTGCAACTAAAAAGCAGTCATTCCCAGATGGGATGGCGTCCATCGTCGGTGTGAGGTCTGGTTTACTGATCCATTCATCCCCATGAAGACGACAAGGAACCGGATTACGGATAGATGTGAGAGGATTACCGGATTATTAGGACAAAAGAAAAAAAGGGAGCAAATATAACTTTTAGAGATGCCTGTGTCAAGTTTTGTTTTGCCTCTGATACCAATTGTAGATCATCATACATTTATTTTTCACCACCATCACAAAAAATAGTTTCATCAGATGTCCTAAATGTTGTCCTTTTACTTTGCTTTAGTCATCTATAGGGGTTATTTGCATACAAACAATCATACAATGGTATGGAAATTATTATTATATTTTTTTTTTATAAGAATAAGATCTTGGAATTAAAAAAAATCTGTTTTAAACAATCTAGAACTATTATTAGGAAGTTAAAGAAGTCATAATTCCCTCTCATATCTATTTCATAATGCCGTGAAAACATTTCCTTCAAACAACTGTATTCACGTGTCTCGCCTAAAACCACATTTTACAAGAAAACATCATGCTAATGTTATAATTTTGTCTGTCTGTGACTATAAAGCATTAAAGCTCTTAATCACATATTTTTTTTGACTGACAATCTACCGATGCTGATCGTCAGTAAAGCTTAGTTTCCCACTATGGCGGTTAAACTGTAAAAACCGTGAGTGCGGATCCATGCGGCTCACCGATCCACTGCGGTCCGTTACACCACCGCCGAGTCGGCAAAATCAGGTGTTTTCATGTCAACCTGTCTGATGGCCTCACCGCAGGGAGTGTGCTATTATTAGTCTTCAGGACAGGGAAGGGGGCGACTAGCCCGTTGTGTAAGACTCCAATTAAAATCAATCTCACTGAGTGAAGGTCTGCCCAGTCAATATCCTGTCGCTTTTACAACCCACAGTGTTTTCTTAGCTGGAGACGGAGGGTCTGTGCTCGCCATGTTCATCCCCGGGACCAATTAGGATTACTTACATAAGATCCTCCACGGGGAAGTCTTCACGACTGGCTCTCATATCAACATGTAGCGACTGTAATGTCTCAATTATTTGATACGACTCTCACTTGAGACATCGCTTAAAGAGACACGCTACCAGTGTCTCAGTCTTTTTAAAGCAGAATAACTATTTTCATGACGAATGTCTGTTGAAACAAAAATACATACATCCCCATCTAACCTCTTGAGCTCTAATTTTGATAAGATACTATGTGCACAGTTTTAATAAAGCCACAGTAGACTTATCTCCTGCGGTGTGGCTAAATCAAGAATGGAGTATTGTGCGTGTCCACGACTGCAGCAGCAGCAGTTCACCATCTGCCAGGTGTTGTGTAACGCAGTATTTCTGTATCTTTCTGTCCTCTCACCTACATGCGTGGGTCTCCAATGGAAATGTGTATTCAAAGAGTGTGTATTTGCTGACTTTGTCTCACTTTGATTTTACAAAAAAAAGAAAAAGATATGCTGCCATGAAGGGGAAACTCTTCCACAGAAATTGAGTTTGGAAAAGGGTTTATATTCTCAACGTATTATGGGTTAAAGGTCACAGCTAAGAAGGCTATTCAAGCTCTTGAGTTACCTGCAGATGTGTATCACCTTTCACCGCCAACATTCAGGGAATTTGATATATTCGTTTAGTGATTATTAAAGCAAAGGTTTAATCTAAGGCAGCTGGCACACAACTGTTTTTTTGTTTCTGATGGAAGGGAGTGCTTGGAATGATGTGGAGATGACAACAGATCTCTTCAATAGTTCATCCATTAGACCTCCTCCCTCTCTGAGGCTTCATCTACCGTCCTCTCTGATACTATTAATGTCTTTTTTTCATGTACACTGCTGTTCAAAAGTTGGGGATCACCTTGTTATATTGATGGTTTTCTTCTTTCCTTCGATAATGGCGATTTTAACAGAGATTTTTTTTTTAAGAAAACTGTATAATTCTGACACCAAATTGAAATAGATTTGGTCCCAACAGAGGAAGAAATAAATAATTCAAACGTCCAATTAGGGGATGTGATGCAGTGTTGCATGCCAGGGGAGAATACTGTTATAACCATTTCTTCCTCTAAATACCCTTTCGATTTTTAATTTGTTTTCAAGTCCAGAAAAGCATAAGTATTATCGAACCACAATTGGACTCTAAAATATAGTGAGGACCTGTTTATTTGTTATACGGTTGAATAGGTTTAAACTGTGATTTGTCAGTCCAGTATGTGCAGCTGATATTCCATGATCCATATCCAATAGTGCTAACTCTAAACTAAAATATATTTATTTTCCTTTTTGAAGTCTTAAGTGGCTGGTGGTTTCTTCTTTTCTTATTTAACTGTTGCTCAGAGGGCTTTGTCTCTTTCTTAGCTTTTGGTAAAGACGACTTTCTACAACCTAGACGCGTTGAAGACCCTTCAGAAGTATTGAGTAGTCTTCTCAGCCATCTGACTTTTGTGGCAGACAATTCTAAACCGTTGAACGTCAGTGTGCATTGTATTTGTTATTCAAACATCTGTGTAGTGCTCTCATCATTCCACAAAGCACTACTAGATTTAGGGATTTCTTTCAAACAAATATTAGCACAGTTCATGTATATGGTCTAAGGCAGTGGGTCTCAAATGAGGGTACGCACAGGCACTCCAGGGGGTACGTGACATACGTTTAAAATTAGCATCCATTCAAAAACCCTTTGAAAATTATTATGTAACAATATTCGATCAAATATAAGTGTAAATTCATGAACTGAATTGTATATATTCTATGTTAAATTAGACACTGATGGCACAATGCTGTGTATAAAAAAACGTTCAACCAAAAATGCTTTGCGCTGGTTACATCACTGAGAAATGGTTGAGAACCACTGATCTAAGGTTTTGTAATGTATGCAGTACAATATGAGGCTTGTTAATGCCATATCTTCAATTTCTTTATTATCTTCATATATTGTTTCATAATTAATAATTAAAAAAATAAGTTATTATCGCTCTATCTTTTATCCTAGGCGTCCTGTTAAAGTAATGTTAAAACTCCTTGTTTTGTGTCCTTTTCTACATTCAGGGTGATCAATGCAGGGAAAAGCACGTTAAATGAGGACCAGGCCTGCTGTGAGGTGCTGGTGGTCAAAAGGAGACCAGCAGGAAACTCCACGCCAAACCGGACCCCGACGACCCGCAGGAGGTCTTCCCTTCCCAACGGAGAGGGCCTGGGACCCCGGGAGAGCCCGGTGAGTCACACACATGGGTCCGGCTCCATCAGGAAATATCCATCCGCCTTTCCACCATCTCTGTCATTCTGCAGACACATGTTATGACCACGGCAGGGCGATGAGATAGAACTGTGATGCACGTCAACGCAATAAACCAACCTTTACACACACATCACCGATGCTATTATCGTTCACAATATGGCCACTCGCACAATCGCTAACTAATTAACCAACTACACAGAATCCACACGGCACACGCACCTCACTCTCTCACAATTCAGTCTCAGCAAACATGTCGTAAAACATCATATTTTACCGTGGGGGAAATCCACTGATTTTAGGCCTTACCAGAACCAACCCGGTATTATTCAATGGCAATTTAACAGGAAACGCCACCATAATATCTTTCTGTATACATTTATATTTTGAGGAAAAAAGAAGTTGTCCAATTTGAATGATGAATACTGCTACTAATAAGTTATTAAAAGATGTTTGATGATTACAAGTTCATAAGAAAAAAATATTTCACATTGCAAAACAAATGCTAATCCTGAGCCATCTTTTTGCTAACGTGCCACAGACTGGAAGCTTCCACATTTTTAGCATTTCTTCACAGATGAAGTCCAGGTAATGGTCAGAGTAAATGTAGTCCTTGAATGCCCCTGGGGGCCTGCTGTTGGGCCCCTCCGTCCCCTCGTCCAGTCCCATCAGCAGTTCACTGATACGTGCGGCGCAGCGTCCTTCACCCATCACAGCCTCGGCCTCCAGCAGCTCTCGACAGCCACTAACATGGGCGGGGGAACACTCCCAGAAACACACACACACACACACACACACACACACACACACGCAAAGTTAACCACGTGTCCTTCTGCAAGTACAGTATGTTGTGTACAATAAAGTAATACTGCTGCAAACATTTCTCCTCAGCCCACCAGCACTTTGCTCAGGCCCAGCCAGAGCCTACAGCAAGCTCATGCAAGTACCTCGTGACTCACTGCTGCAGTGATACTAGAGCGATACGAGTAGTGTAGAGCCTTTGTAGTGCTTCTCTGCTCGCTTCATAGGCTCATGTGGTAGAACCTGCCTGCACTATATTTAGAAAATTAGTGCTTTAGTGTGTGCAGAAATATATGCCAGCAATAATCTACACCCAGTCACAAAAACAAATGCAGTAAAAGCCCTGCAGAACAAAGCAGCCCTCCATTTTTCACTTTACATACTTGTTTACAGCATGATGCAATGTACAATAGCAACTCAATGTCCATACTTGACATAGAAGGGAGTTAAAACGTACATTTTAACAGAATAGAAAATCACAGAATTGCTGCACTTTTTGAAGGAGCGGCAAACTCAAAGATGTACAATGATTGAACTGGATTACAGGCCACTTTGTCTAAACAATATGTGGGAGGTAGCACTTTGTAGACGGACACAGAAGACCGTATCCAGCTCTGGAACACACACCTCCACACTGAGGCATTGATCCCAGCGCACACATTAGCATCACAGTGGACCAGGTTGGGCCTCCGCTGGATGAAGGGCACTTTCAGATCAGAAGACGCCATTGAATGAGAGCCTGAAAGGAAAGCGTTCCCTCTGAACACCTACAGTAGGGATGAATTTAGATGCAGTGGCAATAGAATGGAGCTTTTGCCCATGATGTGTGAATAACTGATGTCTGTATGAGTCAGCTTCAACACCTGGAGCATGCAGTCTCCCTGCACTCGGGCTAAAGTTGGTCCAACCGGGTATTGAACAAGGGTTTCTATTCTTCTGGTCACCGTGACAATATACATCAGTGGTTCCCAACCTTCTTTTGCTCGTGACCCTCTACACAGCATCTATTCATTACCCGCTGCCACATGTTGCATACTAAATGTCGTGTGTTGTTCCCCTACCTTGTAGAGTGCTTAAGAAGTCAAACTATCCAGTATATCACAAAACATGGATAAGAGAAAAGCCACAACGAGCTGACACTTTTTTTTTCTTTTTTCTTATTTCCTATTTCTGAAATGTACAGTTTCTTGAGGTTGGTGGATCCCTCCAGGTAAGGAACCACGGCAGACATTTTGGATGATGAGTCCTTATGTTGCATTCATTTTTATTATAATGAAAAATACTCACACAAACAATGACGCCATGAGAATACTACTGAAGAGACCGAGATGGTGTAGTGCCAGTGAAATGTTTGTGGCTGCAGGAGTTAATACTTTCAAAGCTGTTTTATGTATAAATGTATCTGTCGAGTTAGTGACTCTGAAAATGAGATCATCTTGGTTTTATCAAACATAAAGTATAGTACCACACGCTATCAGACATTGGTACAGCTATCTATTTATAAAGCGTTGACAGGTCTATGTATTGTAATTGTGCTTTTATGTATTTTATTCTATTTATGTCTTTTGTATTATCTGGACCTTGAGTCTGTAATAAAAGTTTCATTGATTGATTGAAACCGAACTCTTGGAGTTGGATGCAGCTGTTGTTGCAAGCATCCGTTTAGATTGAGATCCTGATTAAATCTTAAAAATATTTGATTGGCTCATATCTGCTTCTGTCTGATTGTTAGAGAAACTGTTGCAGACACAGTCATTATCAATATGGAGACATGTAGACACTGGTTATTTCACTTTTTTTGTGGAATCCAGGTGACAATAAATCCATAGCTAGTGTTCTCAGCTGTCAAATGTATTGATCACTCACACACTACATGATGTTTCTCTGTAGAAAATCAACATATTTTCAGTCACTAGTTGGTTGAGAAGTGAGAATGGAAGGTCTGATAAAACTCCTCTGCTTCCGTGACCCATCCCCGCGGATGCAAATCTTGACACAATGGATTAAATGTGTCGTAGTCTGACGTGTGTTTGATTCCTATCTGTATCCAGGAGAGCTCTGAGAGCCTGACCTTCCACTACTGGGCGTTGTTCGATGGCCACGCCGGCTCCGGGGCGGCGGTCGTGGCTGCCCGCCTTCTGCACCACCACATCGCCCTGCACCTCCAGGAGGTGATGGAGATCGTCTGCAGTCCAAACCTGCCGCCCCCGACGTGTTTCGGGGAGGAGCCGATCAACCACCACCTGACCCCGACGTCCCAGCGCGCCCTCACCAGGGCCGCGTCCCTCCGCGGCGCCGCGGGGGCCCCCGGCTCGCCCAGCACCCCGCCCACGCGCTTCTTCACCGAGAAGAAGGTTTCGCACGAGAGCCTGGTGGTGGGGGCCATCGAGAACGCTTTCAAAGACATGGTAAGGGGACGTTTGCCATGGAAATACCGTGCGCACCACAGAAAACATGTTCCTCTTAATGTTCCCGAGTGCTACTTCAGTTAGTGATGTCCTATAATTCCCAGAATAACACTGGACATCCCGCTGTTATATTGCCCAGAAAAAGGCCAGGCATGCCCTTTTCTCAAAATAAAAAAAAAACTTTTCCGGCTGCCTTGCTTGGAAGCAAACGGTATACTGGAAAAATGAAAGACACAGAAATGTCTGTTAACTGCAAGCCTACAATCAAAACTGAGTATTAATCTTTTTGCCATTTCCTTGACACCCACATTATAACATAACTTGGTAATAACTGCACAATTGTATAGACTGTCGCAACAAATTGTGCACAGAATTCTTTAACCCTTAGACTCAGTAAAATGACACGACAAACTAAATCCAGGACGGCATTATCAGCTCTGACCAGTGTGTGAGATCTGTGATATGATTACAGTGAGATTACACATGGTACAGACACACGCGTGTACACTGACGCACCATGCTGCTTTCTACTGATGATGTATGACTGTTCCTCTCAGCCTGGAAGCACACGGTGGCAAATCTTTAAAGATATGAGCATGCACAATATGGTTTACAAAAGTGCAAAGTTTTTTCTCGATCTAACTTCTTAATTTTGCTCTGAAAGTGCATCAGATTAATGCATTTAGCTTTAGAAATGTACACAACTTTTTTTCAGTCTCACAAAGTCCTGAGTGAACGTCAATAAAACAGATGAGAGTTTGCACAAAGAGTGCAGAGAGTGTAGCTCCACCTACAAATCAACTAAACAAAGGATAATAATTATGATTCCAGCCGCACCTCACAATTGTTTTTATTGTAGAGTAATCCACTGATTATGTCTTGTAAGCCTTTACTATAACTTGCCCATCTCAAGTTCACAGAGGCCACGGTGGCCTCTGTGAACTTTTTGTTTCGGTAAAACAAAAAATGTATATATTTATTTCAATTGATTAGTTAACTAAAATACAAACATATACAATAAAGCTATATACAGAGGCCCCCATGGGTACGGCATAAAATAAAACTATTTTAAAAACTATTAAAAGAATGAATATCTATTAGATGGATACTTTTGTGTTTGACAAGAATGTAAGCTGTGATGTCCTGCAGCTGTGAGCCTCCCGGCCTCCACCAGACACTCGGCGTCGTCTTCCAGTAACCGAGGTCAACGCACAGCGTCCGTGTTGTGAGTGAGATCGCTTGAGGAGGTTAGATCTCGATAGAGGGAAGTGCAGCTCAATTTAGAGAAAATACAATTCCACAGTGCATCTCTGTGTTTCCACCTCTTCACCACTAGATGGTAGTGTGCGATTATATTCTTACCAAACTCCATGGCCATAAAAAAAAAGGAAATAAGAGTATTGGGGCACTTACAGCGTGTGTAGGTGTAATTAATGAGTGTATACGGATCAGTTAATTAATTGATAGGTCTATTGTGAGTTTATGGTTAATGATGATGGGATTTTGCTTCAGAGCCATGAGGATTATGTGTTGTGAACTACCTTTTCTGTTACTTGCAGAAATAGCATGGCTTTGTAAAACCTGATTCAGCATCTGGATTCATAGGTTACTGAAATTAGGATCTACTTTCAATAGTAAATAGTTTCTTTGCTGCGTCTGTGTTTTTCTCTCGACAGAAACCTCTCCTTCCACGACTCCTAGCTATCAGCAAAGCTCTCACTCGCTCTGCTTCCCGTCTCTTCACTCGCACTCTTTACCCTCTGTGTCCTCTCTCTCTCTCGGTCTTAAAGGGGAATTGCACTGAAGTCCACCATTCCAAACGTTGCAGTCACAGTGTACCTCAGTCCTCGCGGCTACGAAGCTCTCTAATGGGGGTCTCCAGTTGTTCTTCAGAGAGCTTCACTTTCCAGTTCATTGCTCAGTGTCTCACTAATTGTAATTAGAGCCCACAGGCGAGATAAAATGCTTTAACCACCTGGAAAAACAGCGTCTACTTTCCTCCACAGCTGCCATTTATTTTTATTTCAGTCATTTTTGTAAAAACTGCAAACTGGTGCACATGATACACATCTCCACTAGAAACCCAAAAAACTGTCACTTTTGCTGAGTAACTACCCAAAAGTCGATCTTGGCAGCATCCCCCCCCACTAAAAGCCCCCTCGTCTTATTTTTTTAATGAAGCTCATTCTTTAGGAAAATGGGAAGTGTCAAGAGAATCCTGGGAAGGGAACTCTCTGAATCTTTGTCTGAGAGTTCACCGAGTCTCTCTGTATCTTATCAGCAGGATCCGCCTTTAATTCTTCCTCTGACACGACTCGCTGCATTCCTGTGGAAGTGGCCGGTGTGTGTGTGTGTGTGTGAGTGTGTGTGTGTGAGGCGGCTACTGAAGCCCGACAAACACTCGGAGGGTGTGTAAACATCAGAAACAACATGTAGCTCAGAAACAAAGGCGGTTGGTGGGCCCGTTTCAGACGAGGGGAGAGGACTTCACTGTGTGATCGTCTTTAGTATAACACATTTATGTGTGTGTGTGTGTGTGTGTGTGTGTGTGTGTGTGTGTGTGTGTGTGTGTGTGTGTGTGTGTGTGGACTGCCACTTGTTGACATTTTACCACCATGTAAATATGCTACGCCTCACTTTATGATGTGGGTTATCAGCATTAGTTCAACATTTGGGGAAATGTGCTTATTGGCTTGTATTCAGCAGACCGTTAGCTTAGCTTAGCTTAGCACACAGACTGGGAACTGGGAAACAGCTCGTGTCTTGCCGTGCCTTGTTAAAATAATCTGCACTAAAACTCAAGTCTTATCCTCATGGTGAGGGCCATGCACAGCATGCGGGTGCTGTTAGCGTCTTGTCAAGGACACGTTGACGTGGACTAGCGGAGCCGAGGATCGAACCGCCGATCCTGCTCTACCAGTGAGCCACAGTCGTAGCCCAGTTGTAATCTCGTCAGATTCAATTTGTGGAGAGAAACTGAAATAAATACAATAGTTTGAAGAATATGCTTTCACAGCAATGTAAAAATTGATATTTTGAAGGGAATTATGACTTGTTTAACGTCCGTTTATAGTCCGTAATTACTATTTAATTAACTACTAATTGTAACTGCCTACGACTAAACACAGAAAACGTCAAACCTGTCAGTTGATCTATGCAAGTTGGCTACGCACTTCTTATTTTTTTAATAACAAACACATAATTATTTGGAATGAGTTCCTTATGTACACATAACAGATACCCTTTCAGTTGAAAGAAATCAAAAACACAAATAACACAGATGAAGCACCTTTGAAATATTAAATGACAAACAAATAAATTTCAAACAATCATATGCCTCTATTCAAATTAGCAAATCAATGAATTTCTGTAAAAGCCAACTGAATTGGCTTACCCCTAAATAATAACCACACACACACAACTTAACCACTCGTGTCTCTCTAGTAATCTCCCCTCTCACCACTTTTCCCCTTCAGCAAACTGAGCTTAAACACCCAACGAGACTCTTAACCTCCCAGAGGGCCCGAACCCAAACTCACGACTCGCACGCACTAAAATAAGAAAAGTCGCAGGGCGTTGCTCGGGTGCGGCCGACAGACGACCTAACCTCAATAGAGCGAAAACACTCGAGTCCAACTCGCAGTTCAGCGTCAGTCTGGAGAAACCAGACGCCCCAGAAAGCCCTCGTGGCGTCTGAGCAGCCCAACAGGTGTCTGTCTTCATCACAGGACCTTGAATCCAGCGCCGGTCCCAGGCTCACACTGGGTTTGTCCACTAGTAACACAAGTTAACTTAAAGAAACGGCTACGAGCTGATGCTACGTGTCGGTGTCTTATTGTCTATTAACGTTTTTCCTCCATTTTCTGGAGTTTTCTGTCTTGTTTCTCGTGTTTTTCATTTGTCCCGCCCCTTTTCCTGACCTTTTGACCAATTAACACAGATCACACTGACCGATACTTGCAGATACTGAAGGTTTTGTTTACCACACTTCACACCTTCAATGTTGTTTAGAACTGTTTACTCACCTATTTGCGTTATGCAATATCTTAAAGGTGCTTTATTTCATATTCAGAGCATTACAAACAACTATTTGCTGTGTGAAGATATAGAGTGCTGCAGGGATGATGCATTTTTTTTGCCGGAAGTTGACATCGCTCTTGTTACCCTTGACGAAAAGTGAATGGGATTTTTACCATTGGATTTTGAACTATTGCAGGAAATATGTGTGTTCATTACGCTCTGTATTAAAGGAGCATTAGCTGAAGAAATTTGCCCCATGGTCCTCCTGGCCCTCAAAAACAGGTGACGTGCCACTGATTTTGGTCATCAGTTAAAATGATGGATTCGGTTAATTACCGTCGGCTAATTAGAGTTTTCCATCTTTTCTGACGTTCGACCTGTTTTTCTGCTGTTGCTCTCAGTTTTTCTTTCTCTGTTTTCAGGCCCAATAGCTTTAGGCTTCTATTCTGCTAACACATAACACAGCAGACAGCGTGGAGGAGGCGTTCGGCCTGACCTGTAGCTCAAAGGTCGTACGCCGACTCAAGCTGCAGTCAAACCTTTTGGAAAGTGGTGGCCTTCAAAACAATATGTTGAATAAAATAGTTGATACAAGCTATTAAGCATTCACTCACATCTTCTATGAGCTTACCTTATTATTTCCATTTTTTTATTGGTTGTCTTTCACTGGTATTTAAAAGTAAAAAATTACTCTAATAAGATATTTGGATGAGATGTGTGCTGTTTTAGTGCGTAACTCTGCTTTTTTTTGTGTGTCTATGGTGTTTTTTGAACATGTCCCTGACTTTTTATTTCAGTTATAAATCAAGACTAGTTACAAGACTAGTTATCATTGGTCATATGATGTCATGTGGGACTTGGTCATTCCTGATCAGATTGTCAGTCCTATCTCATGGCGTTTTTTGTGCAGAAACCTTTTTGTCTCCACCTGCGGGTTATTTTGCTCAGGCGTTACTCGACTCCTCTTGGCGGAAGTGTGGAGCAGAACGGTGGAGCTGTTTATGCAGACATTTTCATTATTAAAGACTTTGCACAGGTATTGCACACAGCTAGTATAAATATGTATGGATTCATAATTCAATTTGTGGTGAAGGACACATTCTCTCACACGCACACACACACACACACACACATACCATACTCCCTCACTCTTGAGAAATGTGTGCAGCAGCACTAGTGGTTTGTATGTACAAGTGTGTGTTTTGTTCTGGAACTGGACAGGAAGAAGGAGTGCAGGCATTCAGGAACACGCATATGCATCCAAACACACACGGCAATTCTGTCTTGTACAAAACGCTCTGCACAAAAATGCACACAAGCGTATGAAGTCACACACACGCATCAGGTCGCACAAATGATTGCTTTCTATGCACACACATGCAGAACTGTCTACACACACTTGAACTCACACACATATGTCTTTTCTGCCCAGACACAAACAAAAATATATATATATATGTACACACACACACACACACACACACACACACACACACACACACACACACACACACACAGAGTTGTAATCTGACAGAGGCGACATGCTCTCGTTGGGGGTGACGTCCCTCTTGGGAAAGCAGGTTTGCAGGATGGCCTTGCTGCAAATGTGTTCGCAAGCATTTTCCTTCCCACTCAATTTGTTGATGCTTGATAGTGACGGAGGGATGCGAAGGAGGCGCCAGCGGGGTCGTGCATTTTTTCCGGGACTACTTCCTGCTTCTGTTTTGCCATTATAGGCCCCTCGGGAGCCGTTAGCATCAACAGTAGCCACGCAGAGCATCAACGGGTTAAACCACGTGTGAGCAGCTTGGTTAAAATTGAAGTTTGCCTTTTTGATTAATTTTCTGACAGGTTGATTATTCATCTAATTAATGAATTGATACAGTAGCATGGCTTTTTTTTCTAATCTTTTTTTTGGGGGGGTTTAATTAGCAACAAATTAATCTGGGCTAATTAACCGGTGTAATAACCAGCGGCCGCTCCAAACTTTCTCGCCAATCCCTTTTGGTTTGCATTCCGCTTTATTGCTCCTTGACTTATGACGCCGTTGATGAATTAATTAATTATGCTGCTATAATTAATAATAGCATCACGGTGGGTTTTAAGTACCAGTAATATTTTACTCGGTATCAGGTTCTTGCTGAAATGCTTTGTGGCGCTGCGTGACAGGGAAAAAGTTTTTAAAGGCTGTGATGATTAGAAACATGCTTATGTGCAGAGGATGGGTTTGAATTATGTGCTGTCTGTATTAATTTGTGTGTGTATTTGTATTTAGGATGTGCAGATAGAGAAGGATAAGGCCGTCTACAACGTCTCAGGTGGCTGCACTGCTCTGGCGGTCGTCTTCTTGCTCGGGAAGCTCTACGTTGGGAACGCCGGAGACAGCAGGTGAGACGCTGGCGTGGACGAAACAAGTGCACCTTTGCAATGACGCACCTGCATGAACCCAGTGTCCCAGTTTGAATAAACAGAGATGTGTCCTGTCCCTCAGAGCTATCATTATCCGGGCCGGGGAAGTCATCCCCATGTCAGCAGAGTTCACGCCAGAGTCAGAGAGACAGCGACTGCAGTTCCTGGTAAGAAAGAACCGTTTTCGGCACAGCTGCCAGATATTAGCGGAGCTGACCTCCCCTCCCGTCGAGATACACCAGCGATGCTTCGCTCCGTCTCTCTTACACTGCCTCCTCCCATCGCCAGCTTAATAGACTGTGGAATTGTTTTTCCTATCCCCTGGGTATGTCAATTTTCTTCTTCTTTCTTCTATTTCTAAGGCCTACATGCAGCCCCACTTATTAGGGAACGAGTTTACACATCTGGAATTCCCGAGGAGAGTCCAGAGAAAGGAGGTCGGGAAGAGGATGCTGTACCGGGACTTCACCATGTCCGGATGGTGCGTGACTGATTTGTTGATTATTTTTTTTGGGCTGATTTACCAATTTTAATACATCTTGTAACGTCAAATACAATGCACAAGGGAGGATACCACACTAAAACACATTTGTTAAAAATATGGTTGCATTTGTTTTACATCCTTCAACTTCAAAGTAACCATAGTTATTATATTCAAAAGATCACATTGTTTAGTATTATCTGTGTTTGAGTGATTTCCATTAATGTGCCCTTCATGTAAAAAGCCCATCTCCATCCTATTGAGTGTGCAGCAGTGTATAAAAGCCATTCAAAGCTTCACTGTCAGAAGGAGCTCCAAGCCGTGGCCTTGACATGTCTCCTTCTGTGCGTGAGAGGGAGGTAAGAAGGAATGTGTGGGCACATTAAGGACAGCTCTTTATCTTACTGGGGAGAGAGAGGTGGAAACTAGTCAAAGAGGTTGAGTAAAATAGTGTGAGAAGGAAGAAAAGAGTGTGTACATATGGACCGAAGTACAAATGGAAATGTGGAGGGGAGATAAAAGAGAAGGGAAAAAAGGAAAAGAGACGAGGGAATTGAAGTGAGGAAGGGAAGGAGCGCATATGCAGCTTTAAGTGTAAACTGTTTCCCTTTCAAGTAGAAAATTGGACTTTAAGGACTTTAATCTTTAAAGTAAGTTAGACATGCTGCTATACTGAGGTCATTCAAGGTTAAATGATTATTGGCCGCATTCTCAGCAAGCAAAGATGTTTAGCATTCAGCACTCCGTCTATTCACACATTCGACTTGGTGCTCTACCGCATAAGAAATACTAAGAGACAGTTGTAAAAAGTAAGTGTATATATTCAAGTAATATGTTTGCAGACAGATCGGACACTCGATATGTAGATTTCCTGCTACTTCTACTACATATCACAATGAAATATCGTACTTTTTACTCCACTGCATTTATTTGACAGCCCGATCCTTGAGGCCTTCTTCCAAAGCCACTCTCCCAAAATGATCATTATGTACGTAAACATATAATAACTTGAACACACACACACACACACACATGGCTATTGTTCAACGGGATCTCACAGAAATATGTGAAATGACCACAACCACCACAAAAACTATTAAACATTAGGTTCAAGCAACAAAACCGCTGAGTTAGGTTGAGGAAAAACATCATGGTTAGGCTTAAAAACAAAAAAAAAGGTCTGTACACAAAGCAAAATATGTAAACATGTCACAAGCGTAAGTAAGTCCTGTGTTTGTTTTCATCTTTTCTTTCTTTGTCGGAAGCATTTTACTTATTGATTGCTGTCGGCAGAATTAAAAAAATATCTAAAAAAAGAGGATACTATAATACATTACCGACCCTAGCTTTAAGCACAGTACTTTAGTACCTGCACTTACTGCACGTTTTTGCTCTGGTTATGAAGTTATTTAAATATTGAAGTTCTTTAGTCTAGACGTTTTAATGCGTTTTACTTTCGTCTACCTCATGTAGAACTAGTGTTACACACACACTTATGCTTATGAGTGGTAGGCGCAGGCCACTGAGGAGAGAGGAACAGGCTGTGCTCGGTTCAGCAGATGTAGGTCAGTCAGTGGCGGTGCTCCTTATCGGGCCCAGAACTCTCTCTCTCGCTCTCTCTCGCTCTCGCAGCAGCGTAGACGGCCTGTGATGTATTTTTAATCAGGTTCTACCCATAACCCAGCTCTGTTCGCATCACCCGGACTAAGTCTGGGTCTTAAATTAGCGCCCTGTCAGCCAGCGGGGCGGATTGCTCTGATGGTGCGTGGGTGAGACATAATTGTGTCATCTTCTATAGGTGCAGTTCAGACGCTCTATAGGTACAAAGGATCTTTTTTTATTTTTTCATGTCTCTGCAGCTTTCTGGTACACTCTCCTGTCAGTGTGTGTGCAGCCGACATGCTGCGTGTGTGTGTGCGTGTGTGTGTGTGGGTGTACATCCAATTCCCTCAAAGGCATCGATGATCAAGGCCACGCTCTAATGAAGGCATACAGGCCTGCAGCCCACCTCTCTCTGTCTTCCTCCCTCGCTTCCTTTGCCTCATCCTCCCTCGGCCACTTGGCCGCTTCCGCGTTGCGAACCGTAATGGTGGTCGCCGTCCAGGATGGCGGGCGGTGTTGTAGGGAGTGATGGATGGTGAGCGGTCGGCCGTGTTCGACGTGATCCAAAGAGGAGGAGAGGGATAGAGAGGGGTGGGCTTGGAGAGGAAAATTGCTTCAGAGACGGAGAGAAATGTGTAAGCTGCAACGATGGCGATAAAGAAGGAGAGGAAAATGACAGTGAAACGGCAGTGAACGGCGCTCAAGCTGTCTCTCTTTGGGCGTCTGTTCTCCTCCTGATCCTGTGGACAATGAAGGTCTCCTGCTCCTCCCTCTCTTCTTCCCTTCTTCCCCCATTATGCTTTGGTACCGATATGACCGATGCGATTTGGAGAGTCGTTGGATCGCTGTCATTAACTCTGGCCTCGCTTTGCTCCTGAAAGCACCACTCAATCTGCAAAAAAAAAAAGCCCATCACGGTTAGCCAAAAAAGTTCCTCTGAACCCAGCTGTCAATCGCGTCGATCTGTACGACTCATCCGTCGCTGACGCGGGCCCGCCACAATGTCACCTCAAAGTGTGTGTGTGTGTGTGTGTGTGTGTGTGCAGATCAGGTTGGCGAGCACAAGCTGCTAATGTTTCTCTGGCACCCCTCTTTGCACCGAGCGGAGGTGACATCACTCTTCGCTCCTGCCTGTCTGTCTGTCTCTTGTCACCTGCAGAGAGACTGATACATCCCTCTCCCCCTCCCTTGCATCCCTCTCTTCCTCTTCCTCTCCTCTCCCATCCCCCTCTCTCTCTCACTCGGTCACACTCTGCAACGTATCATCCCTTGGATGTGAAAGCGCTCAGTGTTGTGGTCAAACAGTTCGGCCCCTTGAGCAACTCTCCTTGCTGTTTTTTGGACTCCGTGTCCTAGAGCGGGAAGCAGGTATCATAACAGGATTAATGTGTATGCCTCTCTTTCTGTCACACACTCGTTATCTCAGGTCTGATGGGATGGATTGGCTGTAAACACAAGTCTCCAGAGGGAGTCTGTCTCCGACAGCAGGCTCTGGGGATTTCATCCAATACCGCTTTGAAATAATGACATAAAGAGAGTGTCTAGTTGTATTTTTTTTTTTTTCCCGGAGACTTCACTTCTTGAAGGTGAAATACTCAAATGAAAGAAGTTTTGAAGTGATGTGGCAGGAGAAAAGGTGTTTTATTTTTTTTCAATAGAGGGCGAGACCTGCACCAGATTAATTAGATCCTCCTTTTAATGCTTAGTTCAAGTGTTGATCATCAAACTGCTGTTTTGAGAGGTTTTTCCACACCATGAATATTGCAAGCATTAGTGAGGAAACTCTCAGCGCTCTGAAGAGTCTCAGGCCTGCAAACTGTATTTCTGTGTTTGGGCTGCGCTCGCTGCACTAGTCCTCGCTCTGCACACTGTTAAAAAAAGTGCTGAGTGCAGCAGTATAGTGCTCGCCTAAGGTGGAAACATATGGTCTCTCTGGGTGGAACCAGCAGTAATGTAAAAAGCATCCAGGTCCCTGTTAATCTGCTTTGCAGCAGCTGAAATGCATTGGATAAGGTGTGTGTGTGGGGTGAGTCTGGGTCACATGACATTTGCAAATGACTCTTTATTTGAATCAGCTTCTGAGAATAGATAGCTGTTGTTCCTTTTAACATCAAAAGCATACTTCAAAACACGTGCAAGCCATTTCTTCTTTCATTTCCTCCAGTCTAAAATAAAGCATAACCTGCATTTCTAAATGTCATTTGATCCAGGTAAGGAGGCCAGATTTTTCGAGTGTGAGGAAAACGTTGTGCTGGCAGCTCTTCTGGAAATTGGCTCAAATGTGTAAAGTTTCTGGTGCTTTACAGTAACACAGCTGCTCCTCTGAAGTAACACTGTACTCTAGCTGTGTGAGCGAGAGTGCAGGGTTTCTGAGCTACAGTCATAGAAGTGGAAGTGTATCTTAATTAAGACCTGGCATGAATACTTACAGCATTATACAGACTTTTTCCCTCTACTGCAGCTCTGTCTGGACCCAATCTGTAAAAGACTGTAAATTATTCATCAGTTGGGGAAGTTTAAACACTGTTCTGAGAGCAGGGGAATGTAAACGTGGATACTCTTGCATCATTTAGCTGCTTTACATCCAGACCTTCAGACACACACACAGACACACACAGACCTTCAGGCACACACACACACACACACACGGTCTTAAAAAAATCCAACCGTAAACCAAGAGCGTCTCATACATGCATAGACGTCTCTATTTGTCGCTGGGGAGACTTTTACAAGATCGGTTTGAACGAAAAAAGTTATGCTACGGCTCCGCGCCGTTCTCTGTGTGATGTCTGGGTGGATTTTTTTTTTCTTTTTCTCTTCTCCCTCCCAGCATACTCTTTCTCTCTGTGCCAGTCGGCTCGGCAGCGGGGCTTACGGGGGGGTGGGGGGGGAGTGTATCTCCGGGGCATGCGTACGCTGCCTGCCATAAACCAAAAATCCATTAAAGTGTCCTCTCTCCTCTCTGCGCAGGGCGTATAAAACCATCGAGGACGATGACCTAAAGTTTCCCCTGATCTACGGCGAAGGGAAGAAGGTAAGAAGTGCTCGGCGGCCGCTTGCTGACAGTTATTCCCACAGACTTGTGCCTGTAATCAAAGCTCACTGGGGCACCATTAGTCAGCCCACCCCTCTCTCACTGTGTAGAGGAGCCAGCCAGTGGAAGGCCTTCCCGGCCTCTTTTTCATCCTGCACCAATACGGCACAAAAAAATACCTCCACTCGAATGGACTTTGGGCTTTCATGTGCCACAGCAGGTAAAACGAAGCACTAACGCAGCTAGGAGTCAAAAAAGATTGGACTCCTGCTGGAGCCGCCCGTTCGATGGGATGAAAGGAAGATGAAAAGTGACATGTGTTAATTGAAATATAACGTGGCTGAAGCGCTGACTTGCACGACAATCTCGTTAGTCTCGTATGCCGCAAAGGAAAAGGTCGAGCTCGGCACACGGCTCGTGACATTTCCCTCGGTGATGCGGTGTGCACATCATGTCCTTGTTGCGTTGAAAAGGTCAGGGAGGAGCCGTGATGGATCTGAATGTGTTCTCGCCGTGGCCTTCTGCAGTTGTTCTATTTAACAGAGGCCGACAGTAGATTTATGCTTGACTGATGACGGGGGCAGATGTCGCGCCGCAATGCAACCGCATTGGGGTTTAACCCCCGCACGGTTGGCCGTGCCCACGTCGTGCTCCTCTCCCCTTTTTTTTGAAGTGAGACACGGAGATGGATGGCTAGATGGAGTGAGGGGGCTTTGTGCGAGGCAGAAGAACGCCAGAGCACTTCAAAGCCCGGCGTGCAGCCCGCTGGGCCCCAGCGCTCAACAATTAATCCCAGGATGTTTCCCTTTTTTTTTTTGAAACGCTCTCCCTTCACTCTGTCTCCTTCTCTCTCTCCCTCTCCACTGATCCAGGACCAGGCTTGACTCGCCCTCAAATTCCTATCCCCCGGCCTTATGTGCTGCCCTGTCTCATGAGCTGTACAGTGGATTCAATTAGCCCACTTCCCTAGCCCTTCGCCAGAAGCCTTTAATAGAGGCGGCGGTGGCGACCTGTGCCGGCAGTAGGAATCAAAAAAAAGAAAAAGGAGTTTCGCACAGCTTACAAATGAGTTTGATGGCGCCTGGGGAACAATCGCTCACAAAACTGGAAGATGCTGACGATGAGCTTGTGTTTATCTGCCTTAATGCTGCTCATCCATCCAGGTAACGGTTCCCGCTGGGAGCAGCCGGTATCTGTCCGTGTGATGCCGCTAGGGATGTGTCACGCAGGTTCTTCTTTACAATTATCAGGGATGAATGCAATGGGCTCACAGAAGGTTCACTGAAGCCATATTGTATTTTAATGAACCATGTCTTGACTTCATCCCAGGTGCAGTATATATGCTCTTAGTTAAAAATATCACTCAAAAGAAGTCAGGCAGGGCAATCAGATGAGCAGATTTTCAAAAGGGACACATCATGAAAAACGTTGACATGCCTCTGATCTTTTGCAGGCTCGTGTGTTGGCCACCATCGGGGTCACCAGAGGTCTCGGGGATCACAATCTCAAAGTGCACGACTCTAACATCTACATCAAGCCCTTCCTGTCCTGCTGCCCGGAGGTAGGAGGGAACTCCACTTATTCGCATGATCCTTTCTTCATAACGGGGGAGTGTGTTCGCTTGTCAAAACTAGCAAATTCTTAGTTCTTCAGTGAGAGATTTTACTTCATTTCCACTGTTTGAAATCAACTGTATCGATCTTCTATCGAGACAAAATGGATGGACAAATATCAGAAACATATGTCCATAAAGCAAAGTTTCAAAGTTGTTTTTTAAAGTAAAGTAAAGTAAGGATGTATAATTATTATATAATTATTATATTAACATTTATGCTACTAAACAACAGCAAAAAACACACGCACATTTGAGCAAATGAAAATTACAACAATTGACATCATCAATGGCGGTGCGGTGGATCGTTCTTTTTATTTCAGCTCATTACCTCGGCCTCCTGATAGTTTGAGAGCGCAGAGGTTACGATGTAGAACGCCGTTGGCCATTAACAGTCCACGCTGTGAGCGACGTGGGCAACATGCACATTAACATTCCCCACCAGCCGCCGCTCTCAAATGACTCCTTTGCTCCACAGCGTCCGACACACACGATCGCAGGAGTCGGTCACGCAGCGCATGAATTCTCTTGATCTTTAATTCATTGCCCTGTGAGTTCAGTCATAGTTCAGCCTCCTTTTTTTTTATGTTGTTTTGATACTTGTAGTCACTATTGTTTCAGATAGTTTCAGAGTATATGTAAAACAAGTCAAACCTGAGCATTCAGTCCTGCTGGATGTTAAATACAGGAGGACAAAAAAAGACAATTATTATATAAAATGATTTGAGGGAGAGCGATTGTGGAAAACTCCTCCCTGCAAACATGTCAAGTTAGAACTACTGATTGCTCTCGGGTTATAAAGAAAAGTCTCAGAAAACAAGCCGACCTTGACACTCGAGGTCGTCAGAGCGTGGGATCAAATATTCTCATTCAGCGTCGGAGATCAAATGGAAGGAGCGGTCATGACGGAGATAATGTATTGCTTTTGAAATCGTTTCTCGGGAGCTGCATCAGTTCTTCTCCCTCTGAAAATCAACTGAAATCACTAGGTTTTCCACAACGTGGAGGCTCATGATCCACGCGGAGGTCATTCTGATTCCTTTGCAATGGCTTTCCGTGAATAGGCGCACGGTAATCCCGCCCCGTGGCCGAGGAATTACTCGAAGCGACCAAACTAAGGCTTTTTTTATTTATTTTTCAAAAGCCAAGGTCAATTATTTAGCTTGCTATCTCGGGGTATGCTTCTGCTCAAGCATGGACAAGCGAGAGATTGTGCCAGAAAAGAAAATTCACCACGGTGACATATCTCTTTTGGGTTTTTTGATTGAGGGCATCAATGACTTCCAGAGAATGTAATTGAGACAGACGTGTCAAAAAACAGTTTTCCCCCCTTTTGTTGTATTATTTATGGTGCTCACTTCTATAAAAAAAAAAATATATATATATATTTTGAATGAAAACTGTCCACAGTAAAATGTGTGGATTATTCAAACTACTTTCTCAAATAATTAATCCCCAATAAAACAGTGACAGTGCAGTCTGGATTATCCCAGATACCAGGAACCCTGATTGATATTGCGGTCTAATTTTGAGACTCAAGGTAAAGGACCTTGGTCCAGACGGAAATATAACATATGTGAGCGTTCAAGTTCCCCAGGTGATGAATCATTATGCTTTTGGTGATTTTAATCCGTCGAATACTCCATGCAAAACTTTAAACCCCCTCTAGCTGTACTTGATGTTTAGTGATAATTAGCAAATGCCAGAATGCTAACACGTGAAACCAAAGTGGAACCAACAATAGTCTCCTATGCGTCAACTTCATAGAAAATTCATATAATGGGCCTAAATGATTCCTAGAAAGCAAGCAAGCATCCCTTGCCTCCCCCCTTCACCCGCAGGTCAAAGTTTACCCTCTGGCGGAGTGCGAGCACGGAGCTGATGACGTTCTGGTGCTGGGAACCGACGGTCTGTGGGATGTGCTCTCTAACCAGGAAGTGGCTGAAGCGGTCACTTCTTTCCTGGCGAACTGCGACCCCGACGACCAGCACAGGCACGTTCGCTCATCACACAGCTGAACTTCCTCTCACCCCGCGCTCACTCTGAGAGAACGAACGCTATTATCTTGTTGTAATTATGCAAATGTCCTACGCAATTTCTCTAATGTCGAGGAAAAGCTTATAAGCCTGTTAAGGAGGCGCTCTGACTCCAAAGTTGACCATTAGGTTTTATTTTTTCCCCCTAGCTGTCTGATCTCAGATGTACTTAGTTAAATATTGTGCTTAATTATAATCCGATTTGACCATTTATCTTATTGTTCATCACCCTGCTGTGACTACGCCTTAATCGTTCATCACTTTTGTTATGGCAGGTACACAATGGCGGCCCAGGACCTCGTGATGAGAGCGCGGGGGGTGCTGAAGGATCGGGGCTGGAGGATATCCAACGACAGACTGGGCTCCGGAGACGACATCTCCGTCTACATCATTCCCCTCACGTACGGCAACAAGCAGAACTAGCGGAGCTACGAAAACACGACCACCACCGAAACGTAACCCCGACCTCGACCTCCGCAGTTCCCCTCACCCCTCGTGCTCTTTTTTTTTTTTTAAGTGCTCTAGTGTGGACTTCCTCCTCCCTCTGCTGACGGATCCTAGATGTCTCTGGTCAGAAATGGGATTTTTTTTTATGTTCTCCCGTTGATCATCCTCAATCAGTGTGATCTCTTTTTGTCTGATTTCCCCTCCCCCAATCCAGAGGAAACCATCATGAACCTTGTTACAGGTTGAGAGCGTAGACTCTCATGGATGAGATGGTGATGGGCATCTCAGGATTGCAGTTTCTAAGTAATGCACACTATTTATAAATGTGAAAATGTAAATACTCCAAGGTACGACATTTGATAAGTGTGTTTGTTTAAACACCTGTACAGTGTAAACAAAACAAAAACACTAATCTGAAGACGGATGCCCTGCATATATGAATCATACCTCCTCTGTTCCATGTAGAGCTTTTAAATTAGCCGCGTTCAGTCGTCTGCAGTTGTGTCGTCCAAAAGAAAGGAAAAAAAACAAAAAATGTGAAAGCCCATAGATGGTGTGTCAGCTGTTTTTCCCGATGCTGTATTCATTTGCACGCCTCGTATTTGCAGTACGGTACTCACTACTGAAGAAAATTCCTTTTTTGAAAATGAAGAAACACATTTATGAAGAAAAGCTACGAGACCCTGCTCTCATCATAGCATTACATGTAGCCTGTAGCTTCTACAGTCATTCCGTTTTAAAGGTGGAAACAAAGAAGTCTTGCTGTTGCACTCATTCCCCGTCAGCCATCTACCTCATCAGTTACTTCCTTTTTAATGTACTACGCATTACACGTTGTACTCTCTGAGTGGCTGTTTTTATGCTACATCAGTGTGCCATTATTCAGTCATGATTTGCTGTCCCTGCACGATTTGTCGACATGTTTTCAGAAAAGCACTGAAGGGAGAATAAAAAAGCCTCACAAGGGGCTGTGTGGTGATAGTGTACGAAATATATTTATATTTGTATACATATGCTCAAAAACCCCTTTGTCATGCACTCGTGCTTACCTTTTTCAGTAACAGTTGGATATGTCGTCCCTATTACTATAAGCCCATTCTTATGAATAACACGACCACTTCAGAGAATTAAATATACAACGCTTATGCTATGTGTCTACAATCAATATTGTTCCCTGATTCATTGGTTTTCCACATTTTAGGTTTGTTTAGTTTTAGATTTCAGCTTCTACTAATTGTGGCAAATATTCTAACTTAACTGCTGTGCGAGTGGCTGAAGCTGGTGACACATGGAACCGAGTGACTTAATTTAAATGTAAAAATGTAAATAATGTTTTCAGTGGATACTTCTCTCCTTTCTTTTGCTGAAACAAAAGATGTAAATTGCACTGTTTTGGAAACCAGGAAACAGTGTAAAAAAGGCCTAAATGTTTTCTGCTCTATTAAAAAAAAAAAGTCCCTTTTTTTGTCATATTACTATGCTGTGTTATTGATAAATACTTGGTGTATTCATTGTATAGTAGACAGAAACAAACTGATACATGATTGATTCTGGCTCCAGGATGCACTCAGAGAAAGACAGACAAATGGGGAAATGTATTTTATTTAACAATTCAGTGTCCTGGCCCAACAACAGCAATTGGACTTAATACTATTTTAAAGCTTCCATGAATACAATTTTTCTAAATTCCTAAAGTCAAGGCCTGCCAGCACTGTGATAAACTGCGATTTACGGTAGATTTATTCAAATCCAGTATAAATCAGATTTGACGGTCAATTCTAAAAGGCGGCAAAAGGCTTAAAAGAGAAAGCCGGACTTGCGAGTGCTCGGCTTAGACTTAAACTTAAGTAACTAAAGAATAAGACCATCACTCAGACTTAAGTAACTATAGAATAAGACTATCACACACACTTAAGTAACTATAGAATAAGACCATCACACAGACAAACTGAGCCCCAGCGCAACATGATGAAGGGTATCAGTTTGCAGAATAGCCCGACAGAGGATTTCACTGTGGAAGCTGCTGCGAGGGGCGGAATTGGACACTGAAGCGCGCGTACACACACACACACACACACACACACACACACACACACACACACACACACACACTCTGTGGTGAAAGACAACATGAAAAGTGCACAAGCGTGCGTCCCTATTTCAACTGGCCTTTCCCCTCAACGTCTCACTTGAAGGTTCTGTACAGAATAGAATATCAGAGCATGTCTAGACACGGCTGAGCTAGCGAACGGCTGAGCTAGCGAACGGCTGAGCTAGCGGCCGGCAGCTAACGGTGCTAACAGTGCTGACAGAATGCTCTGAAAATCAAATTTAACACCTTTTTTAAATAAGTAAAAATGCGTGGCAACTTCCTCATTTGTTGGTGAAACTTTAGGTGCAATACTTTCGTGATACCAAATACCCGAGATCAAAGAAGTGAATGAAATTGCTGGCTAAAGCTTTCAGAGTTCATGACACGGCGGAGGTATCATGAAAAACTATGTCTATGGGTTTTGAGTAGTAAAAGGAAACAAGATTTTTCTTTTTTTGGGGGGTGGGCAGCAGACTATTTTCATGATTGAAAACAAAGGTTTTGTGTGAGACAGCAGGATTCATGTGCTGATTGTGGCAGTAGCTGGTAGAAGTGGGCCTTCTTCACAGCAGACATTTTGACTCGTGGGGGAAGCGGAGGTGTTGCACATTAACGATGGCTCCGGTACTGCCGAGTGTCCCAGTGAGCTGTGGCGGTGTGACGGTGACCCAGCATGCACAATACCAGGATCCCCTCAATGAAGCAGCTACATGGAGTTCAGCTGGCACTCATTTAAACATTCACACCCCTGCTTTGATACCTCAACATGTCTTCTGTTATAAAAGATGTGTATGGAAGAGCCCTTTGTTTGTTTTACTCCGAGCAGAGATATTTAAAAAAAACATTATTTTTTTATGCTGGGGAAGATTACCTTTCAAGTAGTCCACACAGCAGTGAGCCTAATCAGTCAAACTGTTTGCACCTGAGACCAATTAAGAGGCACCCTGCACAGTACAACTAATTATGCGCAGGTGTTACTGAATTTTTAAATAATAAACCTTTACCATTCATATTTCAAAATGCTTTGTTATATTTTCACCCCTTTAGTTTATCAATTATGTTTTTATCTTCCATTTATTGATTTTCCTTGTTCACATTTTGCCTTTTTAATGAAATTAGTTGGCAAAAAAAAGATGGAAGAAGTTAATTCTCTGAGGGATAACAGAGCAGAGAGCCAATGAAAGGTTTATGGACCACACATGTATATCACAACAAACAATCCCTTTTAATAATGTGCTCGATCTCCTATATCCGCACAGGAACAGAGTATGAGTGCATCACACAAAGATACACTAATGGAAGCATTTACACACTAAAGATGGCCACAAAGTGCCGTCGTGGGAGTCTCCCACTCCTGGGTCCTCCGCAGGAGCCGAAGGGCCATCTGGTCCCCACAGGCCAGCGCCGCATCCTCCTCCAGTCGGGCCAGCTCTGATCAGGCACCCCACTCCTACTCGCCACACGTGTGTGTGTGGTCCAGATTGCATGACGGCAATGATGACACAGTCATTCCTGTGGGCGGCTGTTTTTCTCCCAAGGTTACAGCACTCCCACCCCTCCCGTGGATAGATCTGAGGAGGATGCTGAGTGGGCTTGCAGAGAGATACTCATCTCTTGTGCTGGAAAGGTGAAGTGCAGCTGTGGGCCACAGTCTTCAAGCCTCCTTTCATAGAAAATATACTATTCTTTAGACCAGGTTTTTTTTTTTCTTGATGGATTTTTCTGCTAATCTTCCTCTCAACATTTATTTGTATTGGTCTGACTGACTGTTCAGAAACTAAAGATATGTAGAGAAAAAAAAGATAAAGCAAATCCTCACCTCAAATGTTTGGTATTTTTGACAACTGTTTCAGTTTGATTTGTTGGTGATTGTTTACAATTTGATTAATCACTTGGGCTTGTGAAAAACAACCATCCCAATTTGTCCGAGCCGGAGGTGACGACTTCAGACTCTTTCACAATGTACAAGTAAGGCTGCAAAGATCAGTTGATTGAAAAGTAAATTAGTTTTAAATCAAACTGGCAGTTTGTAATATTTCACTGCTTTTCTTGATCTTATATATTATAATTACTTGAAATATGTTTTGGGTTTCTGACCGCTGCTCAGATAAAAGACGACATGTAATGTTTGACCCACCAAGTTCTCTAGTCTAGGATATTTAAAATGAGCAATTTTCAGTTTTCTTGTGTTTTATAGACCAAACTATTAATGAATTGAAGAAAAAGAATTTGACAAATTATACAATAATTAAAATAGTTATTAGATATAACCCAATTTGAAATCCTATTAAAACAAAAAGGAAACCAGCAAACTCATTTGAAAACCGGAAAATATTTAGTAAATGGCATGACTATTACCGATTAACTAACTTAATGTTTTAGAAGCAGTTCCATGTGAACTCGTTGGATGACAGAGGCAGCACGTGTGAAGGTATGCGAGGGTCGACGGACGAAGGGTGCGGCTGCTTCAGCGGTGCAGCTGTGATAACCATCAGGCGGGCATTTTCCACAGGGGGCTCGAATTAACTGCTTTGGGGCTTTTCAGCTGCCTGAAGTTTGATTTATCTGCGGCCCCGGCTCAAACGAGAGCTCTGACACAAGATGGATGAGGACAAGGGAGCCCTGCCTCTGAGCTGCTCACTGGCCTCGGCTCTCTTCACAGTCAGGGTTTTGATGAACGATGTTTTGGAGGCTGGATTACTTGCATTTCTTAAAAAATGAGGCAGGCTCTTATTTGAGTATATGCGTGATGCGGACATGCAGGACTGCTACTCAACGGAGTTGACAATAACCACAAGTCTGTGTTTGTGCGTGTGTGAGTTTAGCTTGTGTGCTTCTTCTGCAAAAGAAAAAGGCAACCTATGTGCATCTCTGGAGTCAAATGTATTGTTTGATATCAGCGCAGATGCTCGTGGGCAGAGCTGAGGCCTCAAGATTCAGAACTCTGCCTTAAAACACACACACTATAAAGTGTTAACTTTTAATAATTTGTGCGCATCTTCTCTGGGAGGTCAAACGCAGGACTCACTCTTCAGTCGGTGACCAGCGAGCTCTCTTCTGGGCCGTGGGGGTCTGACTCTGAACTCAAGACTGCAGGCATCCCCCCCCAAAGGTTTCATCAACCCAGGTTGCCTGGCTCCTGCAGCCAATTAAAGCTCATACCCCCCCCTCCCCTCATCACGAGACCCCTGGCTGGCCATGCCATTCAGAGCAACCAGATGCTGCTGGGCCGCAGAGGGAGGATTTCAAAAGGTTAACCCTCAAAGCGTGACCCACATCGGCGCTGCACTCCCAGACCGCTGCTGAGGCGCCCGTGGGGGTTAGGTCATGTGGCGCGTCTGTCTGCGCACGCCATACGAGTTCAAATACACGCACGCACATCCAGATTTAGCATAATCAGATTATTACTAGGACAGCGCCAACAGCGCTGCGCAGATTTATGTCTGAGCTTTGCCCTGCACAGATGAGGCGTTCAGGTGCAGGCGGAGCGCACGATGTCGGCTCCGGTGTCTGGTGGTATGCAGCCATTATCAACAAAGGACGACGGGGGAAGAGCGATGTGTGTGTGTGTGTCAGAGCAGATGTATTGTCGGATACCTCTGTGGGCAGCAGGAGCCACGTCACTCCTCATAGCGACAGTACTGTTGACCTACATGCTTTTTTTTCTGTTCTCCCTCTCCACAGCCCACTCCGCCCCGGGGTGGTGAAAAACTAAGCAAAGCCAGACAAGATGTCGACTTCCTCGTGCATTTCTAAAATGTGCATACAGATTACATAAACTTGCATGTCGGATATCCTGCTAATACGTGCAAGCTTTCTGCTCCATCCTGAGAGAAGAAAAAATAAAGATAAAAAAAAAAAGACGGGGGGGCATAATGGTACCAATTAAATTCACATGCATGTCAACGAGTCAAATCTCACGTCGTAAAAATTAAAAAAATGAATACAAAAGTGCTTTTTTTTCTTTTTTCCACGACCACTATTTTATTGGATGAAACACGATACATATCTCAAACGGCAAAAAAAAAATGCAACAATGCAAACCAGACGAGCCGTTTCCCGGTTTAAAAGCAGGACATTGTAGCTTTTAAATACAACACGGTGGCTACGTGCAGCAGCAGCGACGTGCATTACCTGTTAAAACCGAACAACAGCGGGCTTTTTTCTTTTCTTTCCCTCCTCTCTCTCCTCGGCCGAAGTGGAGGCAACCAGCACTAGCAAGGCAGTAGCTTGCGCAGTCATCTCCATAGCGGGCAGTGTCACAACCCAACCAACAGCACAAACTACTACCTCAGCCAGTACGTGGTCGAAAAGACAGGCGGAGACGACAAAAAAATAGGCACAAAAAGATGGTGATAATATCTTGAAGCTGAAGAAATGCGCCGTCTCGACCGTGCAGCGCCATTCCCACGCAGCCGGAGACGGTCCGTCCTCTTCCGCGCCGCTCCTCGATCTGTGCAGACTTGAAATAAGAAGGGAAACCCCGCCCAAGCAGACCTGCTCCCTCCTCTTCCTCTTCCTCGTCCTCCTCTTTTTTTCTAAAAACCACAAAACGGTCCATTCCCCTCATATGACCCACTGGATGATCCAAAACTCGGGGCTCGGAGACCTCCAGGGGACATTTGAGAGGGAGCCGAGGGGTCCCCAGCAGTTCATATTTCACCAAAAATCTTTAATAAAAAAGGTGTTTTCTATTACTGAGAATTCCCTGTAAAGTATCAAGGAACTCATGACCTTCATTGTTCAAAATGGGCTCTTTAAAAATGACCCTCGACTTTAAAATTGGATAAAATCTTAACACCTGGAAATACAAATAAACGGCATCCTTCTGTGATACCACATCTTAACACTACATAGTATTCATATCATGTGGTGGCAATTTGGGGAATTATATCAGTGTGTTCATTAAATAACGATGGATGACAATAGCTTTGTGTTACGCACTTGAGGCTTAAATCCAAAGTGTGGGCCTGGTGACGATATGGTAATCAAATTGTAAAATGTGTTTTTGTTTTTGTGGTGCGATTAATTTGCATGTCACAATATCTTTTTAAACTGTACTTTGTCACGAGTAGCATTTTTTCCACTCAACACATTATTTGGGGAAAAACCGTCACAATTATTTTCAGAGCGAGATTGATTTTTTTCCGAGCTTTTCGCTGCAGCAAATAGTCATCAACCAATCACATTGTGCGGAACGATTACCTTTATTAATTAAAACAGGGAAGCCTTATAGTCCCAACCAATAAGGCTAACTTTATTATGCCTTCCAACCCAAGCAAACCAGATCCACTCCTTCTGTTCTCACCTTTCACAATAAAAGCCCTAGCCATAAAATATTCAGTGGCGAATTTTCCGCATTCTCGTGTAATTTATTCGTCACACTGGTGCGTAAAGGCCTTCGTCGCAAACTCACCAATTCAAACTTGGCAGGTTGCACAGTCTCCACAAGGGGGAGCTGTTTCGTTAGCGTCAGACCAGTGCTACACATGCCAAGCGACACATAGGACAAGTAGGCAGCAATTCGGTACAGCAGATACGGGAAAGCAATAAAGCGGCTGCAATTTCCACCTGCAAGCAACAGCGGTTGTAGCAACATTTGTTTTCTGCTTGAGGCTGCAGCTGCAGAATCGTTCCGCTGTAGCGAATGTAAGCATGGGCAGTTTTTGTGGGATGCTGTTGCCAACGACGATCCAGATAGAGCTTATCGTTGTGGTTCCTATGCATGAAAGTTTTCCTCCTCACTTGGACAGAGGTGTGTTGGAAACCTCACTCAGGATCCCAAAGATAAAACAGGAAAAGACGAGGCGGTTTTTGTTACTTTCCTTTTCTAATTTAATGGTCTAAGAAGAAGTGAGAGCCTCCAACGAGCCGCTGCAGAGAAAAACAGCGGGGAATAATCCATATTTTCTCATCTTACTCTGTGAACTAAGGATTTATTTCAACCAAACCAGAGTTGCTGATTGTTGGAAAAGTGGAAAGAAGTTGTCTTTGGCGAGTTTCGTTTTGCTTCGGTCCAGTTTGAATGCCGCGTCTTTAATGACGAGTCAACAAGGCGATCAACGCGGTCTTAGTTTGCTGGAAAAGAGAAACTTGAATAAATAAAAAAGGTGTAAGGTCGTATTTTTTAGGTTTAGGTGTAAGAATATTTCCTTCATTGATGGCGCAATGCATCCTGGTACCTGTAGGCACTGCCTGCACATCTCCACAGCAGGAAGGATCAGTCAATAAAGCACGCACCGGGGGAATTTATTTCTTCAGCGGACTACATTTACCATCAGCACTGATTGGACATCCACATAAAAACAAAAAAAAAAGGTTGTCAATTGTCCCCATTGCCATGCATTGTAACTGAGAACACTCAGAGCACAGATCATAGAAGTGTCCCATTTATTTTATACAGACAAGTACATCCCTTGTCACATGGCTGGCTAAAGATGACATGGAATGTTACAGCGAGATTTGTTTTCTTGCATAAAATCCTCACCGTGGAAAATGTTGCAAAAGTCTAAGTGTTCATTTTTAAGATCAATAAAGCCCCGTTTTTTTTTTTTTCGCCGTTTTTTTTTCTTCTTCTTTTCGTTAATTACATCAACACTATCACCACACACTGTACATCGACTCGGCCTCATCAGGAGAGAGAAACAAACTAAACCCAGAGGCAATACTGCAATTTTTTTTTTTTTTTTTTTTAAATCTTTGAAGTTTAACACAAGAGTGCAGTCAGTCAGTATGAGAATGCAAAGGGGGCAGATGCGTAATCAGCTCACATGAGAAGCATACGATGATGCGTATGAAGGTCGGGGGCGGGGTCATCGGCGTGTCCCAGCGGGCCCCTCGGATCTCCGTTCGTCGCGGGTTGCTTCATGTCACCGTAGAGGGGATGGGGGAGGGGAGAGTTCATGTCCGTGCACTTGTGAAGCACGTGGGTCCGAAAAGACACATTCAAGATTTCTTCATTATAAAAAACAAACAAATTTGAGTGAGCCTGGTCAGGACTCCCCGTTCTGGACTCTGGAGACGGGCGGCTGCATAAAGTCTTTAAAGGGCCCCAGGGCCTCCTTCAGGGCCGAGCTCACCTCAGACGAGGAGCACGTGACGCACTCCACCAGCGTGGGGTACAGGGCGATCACTTGAGCCCAGGTGTTGCCGTCCACTGCAGACGGTAAACAAAAGAGGAGGATAAAACACAGAGGAGGATTGGGGATTGGAGGGAGAGGGAGAGGAGAATGTGAATTGTGATAGAACGCCATCAGAGCAATCACTGCCTCCATAAAATCCCCACAGGCGTATGGAAATGAGTTTTGCTCCGACGACGTAATGCAAACATCCTGAAGGGCACTTCCGAAACATAATTTTAGAACGTCTCACTTCAATCTACTGCGGTTAAAAAACACTTTTCTTGTAATTGACCTTGCTGGAAACGTAAACAGTTCCGCCCTGATTGGAGATTAAACTCATTTGAAAAACGGTCCCAACTGTACTCTGACACATTTATCTGAAATGAATAGATCGCTGCACGGTGGCATTGTTGTATTTGTCAAGTTTTGCCACCGTGCCACCTCTTTTCAAGATCTATTTAATTAATCCTTGACACAGCTTGGTACTCACCATTTTCTGGCTGCGTCTTTTTAAGCGAGTCCATCAAAGTGCTGATAGCTTTCAAGACAAAGATGATCTCAGTCACTTGTTGCCTGAAACGAAAAATACCGTATTTGACTACAAAGACTTGTACAGTTCAAGGATGGGTTTTTAGAAAAAAAACAAGATAAAACAAAGAAGGAGATGAGAGGCTTTGAATGAAAGGTGTTTGCTGAATAAATGACATTCAAACAACAAAAAAGCTAACCGGCAGAAATCAACAGTTATTCAGAAAAAGTGAGCAACCAAGAGACATTTGATCTCCTCTATACAGAAGAGAGGAAGCAAGCTCTTATATTTTGTACATGATGAAGCAAGATATTTATCTCCGGCAAGAACAGCAATACTCAAAATGCATTTAATTAATATGAATAGGTGTACAGAGAGCAGTTTGATTAAAGTGTGTTCATGTTGTCAGATTAAAAAAAATTGGGGTTGTGGTGTTGCATTACAGCCACAGGAAAGACCACTTTGTTATTGTTTGCATCTTACAAATCAATTTAGTGTATGCAATTAGTATTATTTGTTTGTTATTTTGTAGTTTTCTCCCACATTCACAAATCCTCATAAAAGAACACTATATTTTTCACATTGCACCCCAATAACACTGCCTCAGTGGTCAAAGATCAAATGGATGCAGTAGAATCTGAGGTATCGTATTTTTTCCATTCTAAACAATAGATTTTCCCGGTAACCATTACCCACAATGCAACTCTGCCTCGGACTGTTTCGGTCAAAGAATCAGGTGTGCTAGTAGCAGCTAATGTCGTCTAAAGCCGCCAATAACGGCAGAGGGACATTGCTTGTAGACATTTGTGGAGCTCCTCTTTACATCCAACACAGATTTGTACAATGACTGTGAAACCATTTCTTACTTTTTGAATCTTCATATATATATTTAGCTCTTTAAGTTCTGCTGTTTTTTTTAACATGTTCTTATAATGCAATCCATGATCTTCTTATTCCTTAGTTTTTAATGTGTATGGCTTTGTTTGAAATTAAGCCACCTTGCATTTGCTTTTCATGTATTTTCTAATTATCGTTTTTCTCTGAACTTCCCCCTTGCCCCCATCCTTTTGCCATTTTATGTGCTAATGGGGCAATATCCCCTCGGGGTATCATTTAACTTCCACCGTGTCTTAGGGGGAGGAAAAGAACGCACTGCAGAATGAAGTGTTACAGCCAAGCCTAAAATGTGGTGCCAGTGTGTAAAACTGAGTAAGTACACTGGTTTTGTGTTGATTACAAATAAATAAAAAAGGAGAAATGATGGACGCACAGCTGGAGCTGAAGCGGTCTTGGCTTTGCGTTGCTAAATATCTGAGTGGTAAAATGATGGCACTAACAAACACCAGGGGTTTGGCGCTGAATTTCTGATTAGGGCCATACGCCTAAAAACATTCAAAACCAGCTGTCTGTGGCCAAAGCAAGGGCACCATTTTTTTAGGAGGTGTACAGCAGGGCGTACCTGGGCAGGGGGCAGCGTCCGCTCAACCTCTCATCCTCTACGTAGCGCCGGAGAACATCCTGGGATCTCTTGAGGAGCACAGAGAGCGCCATGCGAGAGATGTAGCCCTCCTGCGGGGTGGACACCTTGTTGCTGAAGGAAAACTGCAGCAGCGTCTCAAAGCACACCTTAGAAAACTCCTCCCTCATCCGCACGTCGATCTCTGCCTCTGTCGAGAGGAAATCCCTTTACATGTTAGACATTCTGCTGACGACCGCTCTGCAGAGTGATTTACAAATGAGTGGACAGACAGGGATTTACTGTCTTGAAGCGGTGGACAGGAGACATGGTTGGTGCCGAGACACAGGAGGGCGTTGGCAACAATTACCGAATGGTTTACAGTGGGATTCCAGCACTTGGCCACACTGATGTCCCATCAAAAAACATTTTACCTGCCAAAAGTACATCTTACCTGTGAACGAGGGAGACTGTGAGTGAATGGAACCTCTATTGAGCATCGTCATGATCTGGCCAACAAAGTCTTTGGGGATGAAATTGGCAAACGGTAAGATCTCTGTGCTGATCAGCTGGACCACCTAAAATAAAGAGGACACAATGCTGATATCGGGATTCCGCATAAAAATGAATAAATCAATCAAACTGATGGACTGGAAACAAGTATCTACCTCAACATCAACGGCTTCATTCTTCTGAAATTCTTGGATGGACAGGTTATCTGGAGGTGTGCTATGAAAGGAGAACCACAGAGATAAGTGAGTTTAGTACTCAGAGCTTTCCAAATTGTGCGCACTGAATTCTACGCTGGTCTAAAATCTGTACCTTTTGGTAAAAAGAAAGTCTTGAAAGGCATTGGCCAGCTCCGGCCACATAGTGTCGAACTTTCCAGACGAGGCGTGCTGGCGCGCCACCGGCAGCCCGATGGACAGCACCTTGAGCAGAGACGAAACCGCCAGCTTCCAGGTGCTCTCAGATGGACAGGAGTACTTCAAACCCAAGGGCATCCGTAAAGTCTTGAGGGTGAAGGGGAAAACAAACGGAGGAGATGGCAACAACAATACATCATGAGGCGGAAATACAGAGACAGACTTCAAGGTCAAATCTATTAAACTAACTGCAGTAGCCTGAATCCCCTTCATCTCTTTTACACCAAAATGTGGAGAGACTTTAAATCTGAGAGTCATCATCAAAGCAACATCAAATGTCAAGACGTGTTTGCACCAGGCAGAGATCCTATTCATCCTACAAAACCAGTGAAAGTAAAACACTGTCTTTTTTGACAAAGACAGCTGGGCTGCCTTCTTGTTTTGGAGACAAAAAAAAGGTTGGGGGTCAGATTTAGATTTCTCCAAAGGGAACCTTCATAATAATTCCTTAGTTTGTGGTTTCTTATTAAAACAGACTACGGAAAAGAGCAGAGACTAGATAAAAAATGGCAGATTCTGTGGCTTTAAGGCCTTTAAGAAGTTAAGGTTTTCTGTGGAGCTGCACTGACATATTGTTGTGCTTTCAGAAAAGGCTGCTGATATAATGTGCACTGTAAATTGAAGTCAATACTATCAGACCAGGGTGACAAGTGAAGGGAAAATTGCTTAGAGGATGTTAGACTCTTCAGACAGCAAACAGAATATACCACACTTATGATATACAAAGCATCTCCTGGCCTTTTTTTATATAAAAACATCTCTTGGAAAGTAACTCTCACACACACACACACACACACACACACACACACACACACACACACACACACACACACACACACACACACACACACACACACACACACACACACACACACTCCTCTATTGAGTGTCGGAACTTGCAATACTCTCCCTTTAAAGATGTTCATCCACTGTTAATATAAACATATTGATTATCGCAGCTTAAGGAGGAAAATCAACTGTGATGCCAAAGTTGGAGCTCAGCCTTCGTCCGCTAATGGAAAACACCTGGCGTGACATCATTGATCGGGTACGTATGACAGAGGTTCAACTCACACAGACAGCAGCAATTAGCCCGCACGATTCTGCGTTTACACTCTTTAAATTTAAAAACCTTCTCATGACATCACACTTTATGACCGCATATGGTTCAGCAATAACTGGCGCTCAACAGGCGGCCAGTAGAATGCACATGTGGACCAAACTTTAGATGGGATTTCATATTGGTAAAAAAAAGAAAAAAGTAATAAATGAAGACTGGCTATATCCATAAATTTATTTCCGTTGCTTTTGACTCTATTACATTTTAATTACAGTCTTGGGAAAATCAGTGCCAGCCCTGGTGAAAATACCTTGATTATGTTC
Organism: Taurulus bubalis; assembly: GCF_910589615.1. Lineage (NCBI taxonomy): Eukaryota > Metazoa > Chordata > Actinopteri > Perciformes > Cottidae > Taurulus > Taurulus bubalis. The sequence continues at coordinate 21,693,499 of NC_136597.1, read as the reverse complement.
TGCAGAACTTTCTCATTGATGACAGCTTTGTGGCACGCCGTTTTATGGTACAGGTCCACCACCACCTCCAAGGAGCGCTCAGCAAAGGGCACGTAGTTTAAGGCAACCCACTCCGCCTGCGGGGGAGGGGGGAGACAGGATTTAACGAGAGAAAAGAGAAACAGGAGCAGATATTAGTCAAACAAATCTTAGAAGCATTATCTGTACTTTTTGGCAGAGCCACATTGAAAGCAGTTTTTAAAAAAGGCACACTTTGTATAAGTGTGCGTGTAAAAGTAACACGCACACTTATTTAAAATTAAAATAAAAAATAAATAAAAAAAGTACAGTGAATATTAGTCGGCTTCAAGTTTTGTTAGGCTTGTATGAGTACCACAGCTGAGATGTTATAGCCAAACAAATGACTTGATGCTACAAAGTGTGTCTTTAAGAAATATACACAGAACCACACGGTGCATATGAACGTCACCAAAAACACAAAATCAACTGATATAATGGAACTGCACAGGGACTGTGCACACAGAAGGCATAACCACCAGTTAGTGGCAGGCAGAGAAGAAGGGGGAGCATGGAGTGAGGAGACGCAGATGAGATGTGAGAGCCTGCCATGCGGCGTGATCTACCGCAGAGGGTAGGCCGTCACCATTCAGCACAGCTTAGTAAAACTAGAGAGGGGGGTGGGGGGGCTGAAGGAGATGACGGAACTCACCGGTGCAAAGAGCTGGATCTAAAATGGTAATCCAGTGAGTAGTCCCAAGAAACAGAATGAGAGAAGATCGCAATTAAACTGGTGTTTGAGTTGTATCCGATTTTTCAGTGGCTCGTTGGCTGAATGAGATTCCTACAACCGGGACTGATTTTGCGGTGGAACGTGACACTCCTAGCACCAGAAGTCAAACAGGGAAATAAAGACCACCCTTAGGATCTGTTTGGATTTGTGAATTTTGTTTTGACATTCGCACTTAAACAATTTAAAGTTTCCGATAGTCTGGACCCCACATGCAGGACTCGAGGATTCGAGACGTGAAACGTGCCGAGCTAACATTTCTTGCCAGCCTGCCAGATCGAGACCGCTGTCGGCAAACTCTCGAGACACCTGCTAGGATTGTTCTTTTGTAAGCTGTAAGTCGTGAGATGTACGAGTAAGAAAGACACTGAACAATGTTGTGAAACGACTCCCCTGTTTGTGGGTTTATAACTGAAGAAATCGTTATAAAAAAAAGGTCACTGGGAACTATGTGCACTGGGAATCTGAACTGTGTTTGAACTGAAGAGAAGTGAAGTTTCTCTGGCGAGCTGCCAGCAGGATGAAGTGTGAGGGAGGGAATATTTGGAGTGAAACTGGCTTGGGGCTACTAATGGGGGTCCAGAAGAACCTGTCAATCTCGTGAAGGGCCACGATCGGGGCTTCACAAGGACTAGACTGAAGGAGCGAGGGGGCGGGGCTTCATGAGCTTGTTGGAAATGGCTGAGGGACGAATAACAGTGTACACCGTTCAACGCTTTAATGAAACAAACTGTAAAAAGACGGAAATTGAAAATGAAAACCGAGCAGTTCCGCGGCCAATTCCATTTCCCCCTACCTGGTTGTATTTGGCATTGGCCACGTGTTTGGTTTCCATCCTGCCGTACTGAGGAGGCTTGCAGGAGAACTCCACGAAGAGTAGCAGCTGTTCAAAGATGGCCGGGTACATGACCTGCAGGTTCTCCGGGCCCACACAGATGGCCTGCAGCAGGGAGGGAAGGGAGGAACAAACACTGCTGTCATCCACCACGGGACTGCACATTGCATAATTTAGCAGGCTGACACATTGTTTCCTGGACTGAGTTGACACAAAATGGGTAGGAATTACTTTTAGTTGACAGGGAGAGTAAGGCTCTGCTCTTCTCAAAGACATGGTTCTCATAGCAGAGAGGTCTGGAGTTGCGATATCAAGTCAAGGCTTCAATAATTAAAAAAAAAAAAAAAAGGTACATGGAAATGTTTTGTCCAAATTAAATTAGGTATATTAATCCAATGCAAACATTGCTGAAATGATTGACTGTCACATTTGCTGGTTCCACTTTCTCAAATGGGAGAATTTGCTACTTTTTGTATTTCATTTGTAAAAACAATGTTGGACTGTTTGATGAAACAAAACAAGCAATTTGAAGACTATCAGAACAATCAATGACAAAAATATTAATGCTATACTATGTATAGGCTTAACACTGGAATAAAGCATTAGGGCTCCTCTAGAGGATAACTATGTTTTCTTCTTTTCATTTATCCATTTGGCTCTTTTAAGATTGTTTTTGCCATTTTTTTGTTCAGAGTGTGAAGTCAAGAGATACGCTGTGAATTTGGAAGACTTCCTGCTGGACTCAAAGTGGGGACATCACCCAACATGGCACCCCACTTGGCTCTAAGCTATGTTCTATGGTGCATAATGTATAAGACATGTTCTCTTTGGTACCCATCATTTTGGTTTTCTGACAGCACATTTTGCTTTGCCCACCTTCTGCAAAACATCCAGAGCGGTGAGCACAGCTTCCTGCAGGCTGGTGAGCACCGCCTCAGTGTAGGAGGGGAGGATAAAGGGCGAGGCGTCACTGCTGATGGGCACGGACACGGCCCCATGGAGGATGACCCCCAGCTTCTTCAGATCCTCCATACTGAAGTTGGCTTTTATGTGCTGGTAGAGTGCGGGGAAAATCTGGATCAATGCGGTGAGGAAGGGCTGGCTGGGGATGAAGGAGAACTTCTCCGTCGGGCCACTAGGGGGTCTTGTGCTGTCCGTTCCTGTTCGATACCACGTGTTCCACGCCGACCACCATAACGCGGCATCTTCCAAGGCGGACTCCTCCCCTGGGGGCGGGGCCTGCAGCTCAGCGCCGTTGTACCGAGTCAGCCTCTCAACTAGCGAATCCGAGCGCACCAGGGGTCTGCCAGGGCCGGACGCCGAGAGGGGGTCAATGAGCACTGGAGGGACGCCCATAGCAGCGAACGCGTCAACTGCTCTGTCCGAGTCTCTAACGGGTGTAACAATCTGTAGGATCTCCTGAAAGCTCTTGAGGGCAGCCAGGGAGACCTCGTTGTTTTTGCTGAGAGAGGCTGACTGAATGTGGTTAAGCAGCACCTCCCAGGCCTCGAAGAAATCACCTGCAGACACACAGCGCAATGATGGGATCAGCACCACACTGTCACTAACTGCAACTCACTGAAAAAACATTAACTGAATTTTTTTGAAAAACCAAAAAAGCGATTTTTAGAGAGAAGCAGACAGAAGGGTATGTCAAACTGAGTCAGCAGCCAAAACATGGTTGGTAAGATAAAGATAGAAGCGAAAGCCTCCAGATCACAGCGTGAAAGTGAATCACCACATCACCTGGCAATGATATTAAGGAACAACACCGTTCCTGTAAAGCTAAGGTATCTTTATTCACTGTTCCCATCAATAAAAAGCGAAAGCAGCATGTGTACCGAGTATCACTATTACACAACATTTAACCAGGACTAGCGCAGAATCAACACAAATCTGAAACGATCGCATGAGAGTCTAGTTTTTGGACCCCTGGCCGGAGCTGGACGCTGCTATGCTGTGAATGGCCAGTCTACATTTGAGAGGCGGGACTTCACAGAGGGTCAATTAGCTGCATGCGTTATCTGTTTCCTGTTCACAAATTGTCAATATTAACATGAAATACGTTCACCCTCTGAGGACTGTACTGTAATATTATATTGCCAGAAACAGTTATTTATTTGATCAAGGCTGTCTGTAGGAAGAGCAGCCGTTCTCTTCGTGAGCTAATGTGTAGTAAGCTGGGAATGTGTTGTATATTATGAGTCACCTCTTTAGTAATTTGGCACTAGGTAAAATGTTAAGAGGGATGAGTGCAGTTAATGAGGAGCTCATGTTTTATCATTCATATCTCCCTGAAATGTTAATCCTGTCCACATGGGGCTTAGCATGACTAAATGTGTCGAAATATAGCAGTAAAAACATCAGGGCTGTTACTGAACTTTTGCTCACTTCAGACTTATATATACACATTTCAATATGTAATTGACATAATTATGTGGCGCTGCGGCCAACCTATGTACAACTACCTTATGTACAACAGCATCAACTATCTGAGTAGATCATGCCTGGCTCACCTAACTGCTGGAGGAGATACCTCCTAGTGTTGAAAATACGCGCCACTCCGGCTAGCGTCAGCACCCACGTCTCCGCCCACTGTTTCTCGGCTGTGTCGCGCGAGTGGTGGATGAGGATGTTCCCGCCGCCGGACTCAATCTTCTCCTTGTCGGCCGTGGTGGACGACTTCCTCACGCAGTTGAGCAGCGGGAACAGCACCTAGTGGTGACACCAAGGTAGTTCAACCAGCAGAAAAAGCTCAGAAATAAATGGATAAAACAAAAATATGGGTGACAGCCCTTTCTAGTTTAACTAAATCAAATGACAAATTCTTCAATGTTACCTTCCAGACCACGATGTGCCATGTTGGCTGCTGCAGCAGCGTCCCGTGGGCTGCTATGGTGGAGAACAACGTCTGCCCGGCGCTCTTACGCACAGCGGGCCGTGGGTCCACACACATCTCGCCCAGCTTGGCATACAGGCACAGCCACAGGCAATCAAAGGGAGGGGCGGGGTGGAATGGCCTGTTCAGGGTCTCTCCTTTCTCCTGGGCCTGCTTCTGCAGGGCCTCCTCCTCCCTCTCCAATTCCTGTATGATAGCTTCGCCCCTTTGGAAGAAGTAGTCCGAAATGTTCCACTGTGGGTAAAAAGGGGAGGGGGAGGTGCAGGCACAAATTGAAGGGGAAGGTCGGTAAAATGCTTGTGGCAGTTTTGTTATCATATTACCATAAAGTAATCTCGCAGGAACAGCTACGCTCCAAGAGAAATAATCCCGCAAAACCACAGATCAATATCGAGTTTTGCATGTCCTGAATACTGTGCAAAGTATCAATGAAATGTCAGCAGAGTGCTAAAGGGCTGTTAAATTAGATTAAACGATGCAAAAACAAGGAATTATGTGACATTGTCAATGTAAATCATATTAAACATACTATGTTTAAGCTTTAAAATGACTGGAAAAGAAAACATGTCCAACCTGTCAGAGTCAAATTTCAATAATAAGCAGAACGTTTCTTTTATCCTCATTTACACGCATCGTTCTACTGATGGCTTCGAAAAGCTCAGCAGGCCGGTTGTTCAAACGGGTTCTCCGAGCCTCTCGGCAGAACACGACACCAGAGTAGAGAGGGAAATACTTGCAGGATTGTGTGTCGAAGCAGAACGCTAAACAGAGACCCCAAAACAAGTTCTCTCACCAGCAGGCCAATGGAGGTGAGGCTGATGTTGAGCTCCTGGTTCTGCAGGCCGAAGCTGCCGGCTACATCTACTACGATCTGGAGGCACGTGCAAGGCATGGTGGGTAGGAAGTCCGTCACCACCAACTGCAGGCACTGGAAGGCTGTTCGGATCAATGACTCGCTGAAGGGAAACAAGACACATTTGGTTGGTTTAGGACGGCTCCCGCGAATATAAAATATTTGCTTTTAGCATAAAAACAAGAACTATTTCAGCCACAGCTAAATAAGTTGCCCTGTCTCCTTTGTGCGCTTACCCTTGATCATTGCGGATGGCTCCTATGACCCCTAAGACGAGCGGCCACCCGGGCCCCAGGCTGTCTCCCTGGCTCTGGAGGATCTGCAGGACACTCTCCAGCTGTTTCTGCCGGATGTCTGCATGCAGCACGTTGGACAACTCCTTCAGGGGGTTCAGCAACAGAAGCTGCAGCCGCTTGGGGACACATTTTAATTAAATTAACTTGGTAAGATATGCTACAACACCGCATCGTACACATACACAATTAATATATTCAAACTTTGTAACAGTTGCATCTTCAATAAACTCATTTATTACATAGACAGATGTCTCTTGTTTCGCAAGAGTTAGCTCATTTCCCAGTCAGGCCATATATGTTTGCGCTCCTGCTGACAGAGTTGTTAAATGTGAGTCATCATAATTGCCTTTTCTTTTTTATGCGTTCAAACACAATGGATTACTCCCAAAAACCCAAGTTCCCTGATTAGCATGATGACATACAGACATGTACAAAATAAAAGACATGCCTGAATAAATCCGTGGAGAAACAGAATGTAGATACTTGATGGATCACTGTTATGATTGTAAACATGTGTAAGTGTAGCACACTAAATGTCTTTTATATAGTAGCCATTAGGGGCCCGAGGAACGCAGCTCAAAAAAGGTCTTTTCATATATTTTGTTTAAAACATTTGGGTATACGGTAGAAAATAAACCATTTAAATGGCTGATTTAACCCCAATTTTATTATTTTCTTTTTTACAACACTTTCAGTATATTTAAGGCGGTGAGTTTGAATCAAATGTCCCTGTTTTTATTCCTTTTCTATTATGTATATCATAAAGAAAAAAACATTGCTTCTGCAAAAACTCCTGACGTTTACACAGAATTATTGTGTATTCTATCGTTTATCGGGGTGCATAATGTTTATTTTGTCTATTCAATGTGCTGCTTAGCGTTTCGTGACTCCCTCTCTCTGTGTCTCTAGCTCGTCATCCATCAAACCCAGGACTAAAACTCCTTTGATCTTTAGTCACAAACGTTAAACTGATTGACACAAGTGTTCTGCATTAAAGCTAATCAAGTGATGTTCCTTGAACCGCGTACGGCTGCATTCACTTGCTTGGTCGCCTGTTACAAAGAATTTTGCACAGATTTGCGTGCGCGAATACTTTTTTTTTTCCTTCACACCGTTATGTTGTATTTTCAATATTGTAATACGACAACATACAATGGTAAACGCTTGCCCACGCTGCAAAAAAAAGAAAGAAAAAAAAGGCCTTGAAGAAGCGATCGTATTGTGTATTTCTGCAGGACAACCATCATTCGTATGGCTTCGTGCTGTTTCTATAAACCTCCACACGGCTCTTTCAGATAAGCCGTGTGCCATTCCCTTTATCTGTCGCACTAAGTTGAAGGTCACAGACACTGTGCTTGTGAGTGGCAAGAGAGAGCGACTGTGACATTTCTGTTTTCCTCATTTTAAGCATTAGGCGCACACACACTTTTATCTCTCGTGGCATACACTGCAACAGTGGAGCAGCTTTCTCAAATGTCAGCGTTACAAACAAAACGATGTTAAGGAGCGAAACCCAGGGAGGACGAATAACACATCCATCTAATTAAATACTCCCTGCAGTGGTCATATGATAGAGAATGGTGGTCCACGTCGTTTTATACATGCAGATGTTTGCTTTCCTGTCGTGTTACCTACCTGGTTTTGCGCCAGCGGAGGGTCGTGTTTGTAGGCCAGGCTAGCCTTGATGAGTGCCGTCAGCGCCTCAGCACCCCACTCTCTCATCCTGGAGTTTGGGTGCTGGCAGACCTGCAGGACACATCACAGACGCACAAATGCAGACACATGCACACGATGACGGATCTGATGCAGAGGCTGTTCAGAGCAGTGTTTCCCAGCAGTGTTCACAGTGTGTAGGTGTCAAACAAGTGGGTGAAATGCACCTCGGTCTGTAGGATAAAGACCGGGATCCCCTGTGATCACAAGATGTGCCGTGACGGTTGCGGTGTAATCATCAAAGCTAGAATCGATACACATGAAGAGGCCAAGCTCGACAGAGACGAGTACACTGGTGTGATGCAAAACCTGTCGTCTGCTCTTAAGATCTTGAGTGCATTTGTGTGCCAAATTAAAATCATCTTTGGTCTTTAGGGAAATATGCCAAACACATTTCCACTGTTGTCCTAAGAGGCTTAAAGGCATAAAGAGAAACTGCTAAGGAGATACTGCTTCCCTTCAGAGCCCAGATGGTCCATGTGTATCCATTTAATCATTTGGCTTCCAAAGCCCTGCATGATCAATAATGTGTAATCTTAATGTTTATCATATTGTACATCTGCGAATAAAGATATCATGAATGTGACACCGTTGTCGCATTTCCTTTACATTCCAAAAGCGTTAAATTCGAATTTGAAGTCTGCAAAGAGAGAGAAGCGGCATTGTATCTCAGCGTGAAGGATACTTTGCAGGCGTAGCTTCAGATTCGGCTTCTGTGACAAATCAGAGCTTCGCATTGCAAATTGCGCACAAGAATGCAAAGTAAAACACGTGTAGCGGAGAAATGCACATTTTGACACAGCGACCTCTTAAGTCCAACATGTTGAAAGCAGACAGAGAGAGAGAGAGAACAGATCGGGGGAAAAGAGAGGAAAGCAAACGATTATAGAGGAGGGAATCTCAGCTTACCTTCTGCAAAACAGACAGGAGTGCAAAAAAGAAAGAGGAGAAAAAATGTAAAGAAAACCTCTAAACACACTTCTTTACACACATTGAAAAAGGAGAATCCTTTTACAGATATGACAACATGGTAGCCAATACCTACAGAGGGTGAAGTACCAACTACACACTACAGTTTATAGCATTTACACACAGCACAGTTGATCCAAAGTGCTTTAAACCCAAACACCTATATCAGTTTGCAACAGTGCTCATAAATGTGCCAGGGCTCTACCTTATGTTTGGACACTGTCGTCTTTCTTTTAAAATAGCATAAATAAAAGTATTTTTGGAAAGGGTGGGCTAAACCATGAAACAAAAACTGTCCGGGTTCCATATAACATTGTCTAAAATTCCAAAATGTGGAAATTAATTAGAATAAAATCAGTTGAACATGTTATAGATTTGAACCTTTCACTAATCTCGCATACACTACAACCTACTGGACCTCAACTCTAAAAGCCTGTAATAATAATTGAAAAGGTTCGACCCCGCTATAGCTCGTTCAAGTACTTTCCTCCTTCATCACTAAACCACATGTGTGCTCCAGACTCCATGGAAAAATGTCATTAATAGAGCTTTGGGACTGAGTAACGTAACCAAAAGACTACAAGGGGGCAATTTTGACATTCTTTTCGGTTTCATTATTATTATTATTATTATTATTATAGAGTTTGGTTCCAAATATGCCAATGACATCTTCAATGAGTTCATCAGCCTTGGAAAAAAATGACAATTACCGTTACCAAGTTTAGACCAACTGGAGCTCAAGAGAAACGCTCAACAGGTTAAAATCTTTAGACGCTTATTGTACCGAGTGGAATAAAGTCTATGATCAAAATGTAACTAGTAAAATAAATTGCAATCCGAAAATAACTGCAAGGATATTACTCTATGACCTTGGTCGACAAAAAAAAAAACATCACACTCACAGAGTTTGAATTAAATGTTGGGAGAGTGGACACTGCACCTTGTGGGATGTAGCTTTAAATATAGGTTACCTCCAACAAGTGGCCGGTGAGGGGTCTCCACAGGATCTCTATACGATCCATGTTGACAAGGCCAGTCTCCAGCAGCTTGGCGACGGCAAACAGAGATGGCTCCTGAAAGAAGAAAAAAATAAACTATGAATACAAACGGGACACCTTACTGTACACCCAGGCCTTTCTGATCATAGCAGTATAGTTATCTTTGACAGACAAGCAATAGAACACCCAAATCCTGTAAATTATATTATAATTTGAACCAAAAGCCAAATAACGACGCATCCAAAAGGCTTGTGGACCAAGTTTCACCGCGCACTAAAATACAGGAAGTCTCTACCTTGTTGTTTCCAGAAGCCATTTCCATGGCTTCCAGGGAGAGGGAACAGAGAGCGTTGATCAGGTGATGCAGGGACACATCATCCAGGTACCTGGATCACAAAACACATTGCATATTATATGTGCATATTTTGCACATATACCGGACCCACTATTCTTCCAAGTATCAAGAGAGAATATTCAGTATGTTATTCTTCAGGTCATTCCAATAATTATTTATGAGGATGAACAATACCACAGCAGAAAGATTTTATTTGTGTGTCTAAAACTACTCCGAAAAACAAAGGTTTACAGAATTTGGAGACACACAAAAATAGCTATTTATGCCCCTATTGTTATTTACTGGTTCTGAGCATGACATGTATTAACCTTTAGAAGAAGTATATTTCTGGGAAAGAAAATAAATAAATTGCTGTGCTATTTAAGAGCATAAGGAGTAAGTAACTGGAGTTTTGAAATGAGCGATATTTTCACAGAAAAGGATTAGTCCTTACTGGGAACTCTCAAATAGTCTGGACAGGATGTTGGAAATGACGGGGAGGTCCGTCATCACGGCTGTGGTCAGCACCTGTTTAGGTTAAAGACACAACCAGTTAGCTCATCGCCTTCAACCTCGAGGTGGGAAACAGACAAAGCACCATCTTAGTTCTTAGCTAAAACAAAAAAAGAAGAAAAGAACTCACCGTGCTGGGTCCCTCCACGGCTCGGCCAGGCTTCAGGGCGCCACCCATCCCCGGCTTGAGCCCCAGGATCCACACCAAGTGCTGGGAGACAAAAGTGAGACGCCTGAATGTTTCACAGTACTGTAAATCACCAGTTTGTGTGAGTTTTAAACAGCACTAAAAACCGGTGAATTAACACATGTTGATAGTTATTCTTAGCAAGCCATTGACTTAACATATACATTTATGAATGTATAAAAGTAATTTTGCCTTATTAGAGAAGGAAGTGTATATGTATATGTTTGTGTGTAAGAGAGAATGTGTATGGTTTAATCGAACAGTGTGTGTGCATACGTGTGTGTGTGTGTGGGTGTGTGTGTGTAGTACCTGCAGTGTAGCCAGTACCAGCTGCCAGGAGGTGCCCAGCACGGCCCCATGGCAGTGGGCCAGGTTCAACAGGGTCCGCATGCACTGGATGTTCTTGGCAGTTAGCTGACAGAGGAACAAAGAATTATAGGACATTTTAATAGGCATCATCAAGGATTTGGCTGTTGCGCCTCTCTGGGGAAAAATTACAATGAGTGAAAAGGGGACCAAAAAAAAAAATACTCAAATTATAAGATGTTAGTACCGTGAGGCACAGCAGTCACAACCACGCGGACATGGTAACAAAAAGAAGGTGAGGAAATATAAGCACAGTGGTAAGAGCTGAGACCAGTAAAAAAAATATCATGTTCACATTATTATTTCTATGGGGAGATTTCTAATTATAGGATAATGATTCCAGGTTTAGGGTTAAGGTTACAGCCGGTGTATTTTGAAACGTTATCGCCCTCAAGGGAAATTTAGATGCACAAGCTCGCCTGACCTGCCTATGTTCATAACAGTTGTCCCCTACAAAAATGGCGCCTAGAGAGACAAAGTGTGTGTGTTTGTAAGTGCATATAATACAAATTTAAAAAAACATGGTAAACAGATTGCTTTGGATTTCATTCTATTGGAGAGCACATGTGGGTGTCTGGTCACAAGTTGCACTTAACTGTGCTCCTTCTTGCCCTAGACTTTGGTGGCCAGTACCGCGGCGCTCTATTACAGAATTCAAGGCACTCATCATCCCGAACGGCAACGGTTTTGCTTTCTTTTCGCAGCTGTTAAATTGTGTTATAGGATTTCTCTTGATTACAACATGTTTGTAGGCTTTGTTTTGGGGGAAAACTGCAACATGAATTAATTATCAAAATGTCAAGTGTAGTGACAGCCTCTTCATAACTGTGTGTGTGTGTGTGTGTGTGTGTGTGTCCTTACCACCACAGTGCCCTGGGGCTGCGAGGTGAGCGGCTGCCCCACAGCCACCACCTGCTGATGAGATTCACTGGAGGGGCTGATAATCTGCACAGTCTGGCCCTGGATGGAGTAGGCTGTGGAGAACACACACGAAGACATGTGTGAACACACACCCGCACAGGTTTTGTTAAAAAAAAAAAAAAAAAAAAAAGCTTACGACATGCAAGAAAAGCTTTCTTAATTAACTCCAAAGGCAAAACATCCATCGCGAGTTGAGACCCAATTTGCTGGCTTTATCTCTAAAAGCTAATATGCAAATAACAGATGTCTGAGTGGTTGGTTCGAGAGCAGCTGTGTGTGTGTGTGTGCGCGTGTGTGCGTTTAAATTCCCCAGACACATTCTCCGTGGTGTTCCTAATTAGAAGCCACGGTGAAAAGTTATGGATTAATGCAATAAGAGGGAGAGGCAGCGTGCCAACATTTTACATGTTAAGCCGAGTTTAGCTGCATTCACGTCTCACCATATGGGAGATGAGGTGCTTGTTAGTTTAGCATACACACACATGACCTGAGGCCATCCTCGGGGTAGGAAAGGTGGACTATTAGCTGTGCGTGGAACAGTTATGTATTGGATTTTGTAATGCCAATATTAAAGCTGGTGTGCAGTAGGCATTTCAGTTATGCGTGTGTGTACACTGGCAATTAAGAATTTGGGGGACATCTTGTCCAAATAAAGAGAGGCAACAGGACCCCTGAGGTAGTGCTCATACTGCGTTTGCTATGCAGTATTAAGTGGCGTTCTCAACTGAGGAGCTGCACCTTTGCTGGAGAAGTGGGCGGCGTTGCTGCTCAATACGGTCAGGGCATAGTGCGGCGGCAGGGAGGCCTTGCAGATGGCCGTGATGAAGGCGTCACGAGGCGTCACCAGGCCCAGGCGACCACACAGCGAGGCCATGGTCAGCTCCGCCTTTAGGATGTTCTCTGTGGCCGTCTCATCGGTACTGAAGTGAAGGGACGAGAGGCAGAAGAGAGTGAAGCGTGTCGTCCGTCTGTGGCAGTTAACTTGTAATTTGGGGATTTCCTATGAGACAATTCATTCTCTCCGGCTTGTACGTGCAACTCGGAAAAATGTCCATTTACCTGGCGTCGAGCAGCAGAGACAGAGCCGCCAGAAGACCACACCAGCAGGCGCTGACCATCTCCTCCCACACCAGGTGCACTCCTGAGACAACACAATGCATTCACAAGTTCATTCAGGGTTTAATTCACTTCAGTATCAATTGGAAAAAAGAAACAAAACATGAAGAGACACAGGCACAATATTGGCCACCAGGGGTCGTAGAAGTGCTAACACCCACATTGCTAACCGGTATCCCCGTCACATGTTGCTCAAGCTTACAAATACCTTCATATTTAATTTGATTGGTTTATATCAAATATTTCCCTGCATTATCAGCACATGCTTGTCTTCCTCCACACACTGCCCATCTTGTTCATGCTCACCAGGTTGTGGCTGCCACGACTGATTAGGATGAGTCTCCCTGAACTCGGCAGCCGCCTCCTCCTCCACGGCCAACTCCCTTTCGATCATAGAGGTGATGCCCCGCACCAGGTCCAGTAGGGCACTGAAGGCCACAGACATGGCATAGCCCTCCGGGATGGACGGGGGCTCCACCTTGTCCAGCATCTCTAGACTAGGGGATGAAAGAGAGGGACAGCTGGAGGACAAAGTGTGAGGGAGTGTGTGTGTTGTGTTGTGTGTTTATGAATAAATAAAAAGTACATTAATTTAAGTGTGTGTGTGTGTTCCTGGTTGTATAAGTTCCATTATAACATCTAAAACGGCCTCCCTCGACCCAAATTACTGCAGTACAGTATTCATATTGTATTTAAAGCCCCTTTTCGACCACAGGGACTTTCCCCAGCCAGGCCCGAGGAAATCTTTGCTTGCGGGTGGGGTTTGCCGTGGGCGGGCACACTGAACTGCAGGCTCTGGAGTGCGTTTACACCTGCGACCAGCAGAAGCCTTCTCCGCAGCATCAAAAGGTGTGTGCCTAACTCGCCTTCATACTGAGGAACATCAGCCTCCCAAACCACCAACAAGAATCCTAATTACAGCAAATACATTCAATTACCATCAGAAAGGGAGATTTAGACACGCTTGTCTTTGTGACGGGAAGGCCTCTGGCTGATGTAATTCTCTATGTTTCAAACATTGCCTTCCTGTGAGACTCCAAAGAGGAATGACAAAGCATTTTTTCACCTCCGTCAGGGTTCAGCCTTTGATCTCTGCTGTGTTATGATCCCCTGTTATTTAATGCTAAATTGTTAATTACTGCTTGCAGGATGTAGCTAACATAAATAGCTATGCTACGAGCTCATATGTATCCCATTTAGCAGCACAGAGATGGTAATCCCTACAACTGTTCACTTGTTCTGTGCATGTGCGTGTTAGGGATACAGAAGTAAGTCACGGTACTTACTAGGTGGCCTTGGCGCTGCCCTGCACACTAACAGTCATGAGGGGGATCCAGGTACCGCGGTATTCAAACGCAGCCTGGGCGGTCAGGTTGCCGCTGATCCCTCCCGTCCCTGGGCCGCCCTGTGCGGCGCCCTGGGCCCCTGAACCTGGACAGAGCGTCAGAGTGTTATGGTGGAAGATGGATAAACTGAGAAGATAGACAGAGTGGCATGAATCACAAGATAAAAAAAATAAAAAAATCACGCCTTTATGCAACTCATTCTATGACAACCTATGATTTGATTTTCAAATTTTTAATTTGTTCTTTTCCAAATCAGGATATTTGTTTGAGATCTTATTTTTCAAATGTATCTCAACTTTCATCTGTCAGGTGCATTTGAACACATTTCCTTCTAAAGAACTTCATGGACACAAACTGAAATGCATCAACTTTCCTACGTATCCAGGTAAAGTAATTTGAATTAAAAGAAAAGACTTTCAAATGTATTAGTACCACAGTCTCATGGAGCTCAAAATGAGGATTTGGTCACTCTTTTTTTTTTAAAATAAATCAGTGAACTGACCAGCAGGTGCACTGAGAGCAGTACTGTTGCCCGCATTTGGGATGATGAAGAGGGACTGGATGAAGGAGCCCAGGGCGTTGACAATATCTCTGAAGACCTTGGTGGAGTGCTGCTTCATGTCGTATGACTGGCAGAACGAACTGAAACAGCAAAAGAACACAGAACTTTGTGATGAGAGGTTAGCGAGACAGAAACAGCAAGACGGTGTCCAGTTGGGAGCCGACATGGTGCAGAACGATACTGTGAAAATAACCCGTCAGGACATCTCAGACTCGGCTTGGCTCAGCTCTATGTTGTCCAACTTTGCTCAACTTTCAGAAAAAGCTTCAGCTGTGCTTCGTCAGCCTCGGCTGTACATAGCAGCTCAAATGAATGTTGGCACGTTAACCTGCAAATATCATCCTCGACTTATGGAACCACGAAACACGGCCACAGAGATCAACAGATGGAACGAGTTTAAATATCTTTCACACCACTTGAACTATTTAGTATCCCTGTTGACAACGCGGACACTATAAGTCATAAATTACGAGATGACTAACAAACTCATATGCTTATGTTGATTATATGGTAATCCGGCAGGGTTGCGTTTTAGGTTTCTTTTGATGCTTTGCTCAACCTCTGTTGTTGTATCAAGAGCAGTAAAATAAATAATTATAATAAATCAGCAATTATAGAAACAATTAGCTTTAATGACCAGATACAGTACACAGTGTGGCTGCCAACTAAAGAGGCATTAAGGAGTGATTACCCACACTCAAGAAGTGGGATGCACAAAACTATTTTTTTCACACAATAAAAGCTCAAATTTCTAGAAGACATTTTAAGTTTCGAGACTCGATAATGAAAATGTGCGGTTGGTTTCGTAGAGCTTAACATTGTTTACCGTAATAAATGTGGCTGCACACACAGCCTATGGACTGATTCCACAGCCACCGCCCTCAGCCACTGTGGCTTCTCCCCATCCAGAAACTTCACCAGCAGGGACAAGAAGATCTCACACTCAGTCACCTGTAAGACAAACACACACACACACACACACACACACACACCCCGATTGGAACAGACCAGCTCTGACCAGATAACAGCTTTGTCCCGTAACTGGAAGCTGGCCTCCGGCTAAATCCCCTATTCCCTTGCGGGCTTTGATGAAGTTATTCTGCGGCTTAACACACTTCTTGACAAATGGGCAAACAGACAAATTTACATTTTCGAAGATTGATGCAATATCACCATATAAAAACAGCTGCAATGGTTAATTACTTAGATGTAGCTAAGCTCATTAAAGCGCCTGGAGCCGAACTAAAACAAAACTAATCCAATGCTAATCAGACCAGATCAATTAAGAGTATCAGCTCTGCGGTGGAGAAAATCCCTGACTCGTAAAGCAGCAATCAGGCAACAGTTCTGGCCGGCCGAGCATCGCTGCAGATCGGCTCCTTACCAGTAAGGTGTAGAAGTGCTTGATGAGGACCGAGACCACGCGCAGCAGCCTCATGCAGATGGGGAAGTACGGTTTCTCCACGGGCGCTGGTGAGGCGGAGCAGCTGCTGCCCTGCCGGAACTTGATGTTGGGGGAGAAGAGCTTGATGACGAGGGGGCAAACCCGTTCCTTCAGCAGGAAGCTGAACTCTTGGTGCTGGGTGTGAAACAGAGAAGACACGCTGCTGTTAAAGAGAATTGGTTTTACTGCAGTGAGCTGTACAATCTCTGACTTTAAGATAATTAAGTATATACTGGAGGTGGACGAAATTACAGAAATACCTGACAAAACATAAATCATCTAGGAAGACTAGTGGTCAGAGCATGGTATACATCTGTGCTTGTACCTGTAGGAACACCCCGGGAAAGTCATTAAGAACAGACTCCAGCAGCTCAAGACCAAATGTCCGGGTCATCTCCGTCATTCCCACCAGCCAGTAGGGGGCATCAGCATTCACAAGCTGGCACAAGTCCTGCAGAGAAGAACCACAACAGCAATTCAAAACAATGGAGCGATACGTGACACACACACACACACACACACACACACACACACACACACACACACACACACACACACACACACACACACACACACACACACAGGGCTTCGCTGGAATCATAAGAACAATCACACAAAAGGTGACGCCTGGTTGAGAAATCACTTCGAGACAAAAAGGACCTTGTCACTTCTTCCTGCAAATGTCACGTCATCGCAGAGATGAAAGCCATTTCTCTAACTTCTCTAGCTCGTGAGTTTGGAAATACCAGTATATCCCAGATGTACGGACCATTAAGATGAATCGTCTCTAGTCCATTAATGACCGATCATTTCAAAAGCAACCTGTTCTAAAAGGTTACTTGCAACCTGAGAAGAGATCATGACACTTTGTAGAAGGCTGCCGCCCCCTGGTGGACATACCTGGAACAGCATGTATGCATCTTTAGCACTGGGCCTCAGCGTACTGACAGACCGCCTGTTGGTGTTTCCCTGGACAGGAGGAGGGTGTTCAACAATGCCTGGGGAGGTATAAAATTGTTCTTTTAGATATGGTTTTGCACTTCAGAGTAGGGATCTTACAGATTAATATTCAAGGACTTCTAATGAATCATGTATATAACTGCACTCTCTACTGAGACATCTCTCCAACAGCGCACCATGTTTCACAACTGCTTCAATTTGCTGTAAATCTGTGTACATTTTGCATCCCCTACTTCCCTATATACTTGTATCCCTATATGCACCCATCTCCAGTTTCCTGAAACAGAAACCAGCGCCCTCTGACCTTTGAATCGCTCGTCCTCAGCCACCATCCTCTCGAAGACCACAGTGACGACCTGTCTGACGGTGGCGGCCGCTGTGTTGTTGGTTATGTTGTCCTTGGTGAAGTGAAGTCGGAAACACAGCACAATGGCCTGGGCGGGGGGGAAACGTAAAATTATTATGCAGCACATGCATCCGGTGTAAACTGAACCTAAATTAACTTCTGCTGCATTTGTAGTCCATCTCCAGAAGGGGTCAAAACAATTACAGGTAAAGACTTAAAAGGCACCCTGTGACATTTATAGAAAATAATTAATAGTTAATAATTAACAGAATTAGTAGATAAATGGATACCTGTAGGGTCCACATATAGATATTGAAAGGCGTATGTGAGTGTGTCGCTCGTGTACCTTGGAAAGTACTTCATCGTGTACGACCGTGTTTGTCGTCAGCAGGACCAGGACCGTCTGTAAAAGTTTCAGCTCCTCCAAACCGTTTTCCATCAGCTGCCACAGCATGTTGATGATGTTCCCCGCCGCTGCCTGTGACATGCACAAGCACCTTACATTGTTTACAGGTGATCTTTTTGAAAACCTTGATCATCCACCAGTCTGCCCACACACAACCCACACACACACACACACACACACACACACACACACGCGCTCTTGCCAACTCACGGGGCAGTATCAAGAGCTGCTAGATTGTGACAGAACAACAAAGTAAACTGAGAGCAACGCCTGAGGACACACAACATGCACACAAACAAACACGTGTGGGACCAGCTGGTGCTGCCTGCTTCGGGGTCACAGCATCATTGAGTAGACAATGACGCTTGTTACCAGTTAATATCACTTGATGCTCACAGAAAGTGACACCGCGTGTCCTTTCTTAGGTCAAACTATCCAAAATCACAGCTCGTCTTCACGCAAGTACTCAGAGCTGGAGTCACAGGAGGACTCAATACTTAAAAAAATGGAAAATCCACACAAAAAAAAACAGTTTCTGCTTTTTAGATTTAAAAAAATGAGTCATTTAGTCTATGAAATATCACAGAATTGCTTATGTCAATACCAAAAATCCAAGACATCGATATCAAACAAAGAAAATCAACAAATCTTCACATATGAGAAGCTGCAACCAGCGACTGTTTGGTATTTTAGCTTGATTAATGACTCAATATGATCGATTATCAATTTGTGGTCTTATTACTTTCTGTCTAATACTATTTGTTTCAGCTCTAAATCCACTACTCTGTTCAGAGTCTACGCTACATTGCAACTCCCAAACATGTATGTTGTGTTGTAGAATATGTGACGCGTGTGTGTTTTTATCTGACTCAGAAAACCTGCCTGCCGTCACACACCAAGCAACTCAACCACCACCAAGGAGACCACAGTAAAACTGGGTTTGTTTCCGTTAGTGTCTTTTAGGTGAGTTATGGGCCGACGTCAATGTTGTTGTGTGTTGAAACGATTAGTTGACATGCTTATTTATAGTGAAGCAAAAAGGACAAACAACAGCTGGTCCCACCTTCTTAAATGTGAGGGTTTAATGATTATTTTTTCAGTTTTATATAACTGGAAATGTTATATTGTAAGGTTTTGGACTGTTGTTAAGACAAAGCAAGCAATGTGAAGTTGTGACATTAAAGCCTTTTTATTATTTATTTTTTTAAATATTATTTTCTGATACGTCATGGTTTATTGAAATACCCAACAGATGAATTAGTTGGAACACTAATGTGAATAATATGGAATGAAAAAGTAGTAATTCAAGAGTTGGTCAAAATTACACCGGATCCCCTGTCATGTCACATTTATCTTACGGCATTATTCTGGGAGCGGCGAGCACTCAGACCCTCCTTCCACAGGCAGAAGCTTTGAAACCAATGTCAGCGTAATTAAATAAACGCCTGATATCAAAATGTAGGGAAAGCGGGATGGCTTTATAAGCTTTTAATAACAGCCTTTTTACGGTGTATTAACAAGGCAGTTGTGCAGCAGCTCCAGGGTGACGGCTTTGAAACGGCTCTAATCTCAGGTCTGACTCCAGCTGGGTTATTTAAAAAGGTTCAAAACCTCGTCACTCATCACATAAGCTGATGTTAAAATACATTTGTGTCGAAGAAATGAATCCAGCACCCCCATTTCCTGCGCTGGAAACCATATACCATTTAATCATTCAGCCCTGTTTCAAACTGCCATCGGCCACATAGATCATATCAAACTACTGGCGCAATCCGGTTATATACCCGTGCTTTTTCTAGGCCGGCGGTTTCCTCGAATACAGGCGAGTCGCACAAAGCCTGAAAGATTCTGCAGGACAGAAGGAGTAGGGGGGTGGCACCTTTCACCAGTGAGAATACATTTAGATTAACTGTTCAAATATTTACATTGTCTAATTGGGTCTTGATGAGAGGCATTATTTCCTGTATTGATCTTAGGATATTAGAAAGGCTGTGCCGAAGGTGGTAGGTGAACTTCAATCTGCAAGAGTGTGGACACTGAATTTACACAATCTTAAAAGAACATTGAGGATATATATTCAATGAATGATTACTTACTTATTATACAGTTTTTTCCCCCGCCTCTCTTTATGGGAGAAGACCCGTTCTTATTCTTTGGATATTTGTCTTCTTAATGAATATATAATATAATAATTTTCTCCTCAAGGAGGGGCTTTTATTGAGGTCCCTTTTTTCTTTAACCCCCAAAAAAGGGGAAGATGGAAGAAATCTGGCTCAAATCCGGCTCAATCGAATGTCAGCTGGATGTTCTCAATGTTTGAGGCTGGGTGTTAATCGGACAAAAAAATAAATATTTTCATGATATTTTCCTGGCCTAGTATTCACTTTGAGTATAAAGGGTCTAAAAAGGCAAACAAATTGTTTCATATTTCCAATTACACTAATGCATCTTATTAATTAGCATAACGTATTAGATCATATTCCCATTTGATTCGGCTTATAATATTGCATTTCGTGTCAGTGCATATCTCAATTTTAAACAAAAGCCTCAGTGTACCGTATTCATATGCCAGCATTTCAAATATCAAGCTCAAGGTGCTCACCTCAGATACCACCTCATGGGACATGAGTCTCTGGATGGCTGCCAGACACAGCTGGGTGATCTTTGGCTCTTTGGTGCCACAGCCCATCAGAAACGGCTGCACGACCTCTAAGCTGTTCTCCTTCAGAGCTGCAGGCAACGGACAGAGATAAAGATAAATGTCACTGGCGGTTGGCTTGTTTTGTTATTTTATACCTGTGCAGATGCTTCAAATTCAGGGAGGAAAGGAAAAGTACAAATGTGCCAACATTAAAATCACATAAAGGATTCACAATGCCCTGAAATTATTATCACGTACAAAACCTTACTGCATAAATCACAGCATATTGTTTAATGAATCAAAAATACAGTTCATCAATATAATCTGAAACGCTTCGCCTTTTTAATTATCAATATCAGTAACACATACTAGTACGGCAGAAACATATCTCACAGGATGTTTTTGAACTTTGTCTTCATGTTAAATTGTTATTTAACAACGACAAAAAGCGGCCTTCATGCATTCCTGCTGTCTAATCACAACAGTGAGCCGGTTGTTTCTCTTTCATCCACCTGGATCATTTTCCCCTTCATCACATTTAGCTTCGGCCATAATTTATACCCACACAACCGGTTTCACCGCTCCATCTTTTGGTGTTACACCTCATTACGCCGCTTTGACAAATCCATTCTGGATACAAAGATAAATGAGCTGCTCTGCGGCGAGTCGCTGTGCAGTTTGCAGTCGGAGTCAGACCGTCGACAGCGGAACTCGGAAAATGTCGACTATGTGTCAACTCTGCAAATGTTACTCAAAGCTGGACTTTGTTTATCAAGGCAGCGGAGAAACAGTTCCCCATTCGAGCGTTCAAGAGACCAGCCACATTTGAAAGAGCTTTGAAATAGAGGTCGGCGGATAGTAGCATTCAAAGGCCGATTTATTAACGATATTTTGGAGCAGGAAAAAGACGATTGATTGGCCTATTATTGGGAGAAATGGACTGAAAACGAGTCAGATATGACTCATCAGCTTGCTGTGCGATCAGCTGTTCCCAGCATGCAAAGTTTTAGCCCTTATTTCCTAAATGTATCGGCAAAATAATGCGCTGAATGTTTTCTCATGAAGTGGAGAATTGGTTTTCCGAATGAAAAGGAAATATCCCTCAAACAATTCGAAATAATAAATATCTAAAAAGTAATTTAAAGTCCGCCGCGCATTCACGACTCTCTGGGCTGCCAGCGCTCTGCCACCCTCCCCGCTCACAAAGTGCCATTTCAGGGGGTCTTTAGATTATCATCAGGAGTTAATCACATGCACGCGGACACTCAGCCACGGTGGCCCTCATGTGTCTGGGGCCTCGACGCGGCCATTAACGCAGCCCGGTTCCACCGATGACAACAGTTTGTCTTACGGGCGGTCGATCTCTGCTTTGTAGTGAATTCAGAGCATGCAGATGTCTCGTCAGGAATCAATTTACAAAACAAAAGATGAGGGATGAGCACTGATAGAAATCAATATGCAGGTCTCCGTGATCTTATAGTGCACTGGGTGATGTCACTTTCTTTTAGTCTTTTTTTATAACGTGATTACATCAACATGCAAATGACTTGCCACAGGCTGACTTTGCAGCGGTAACTAGCTAGATATCTCAGTTGTGGTTAACCACCAGCCTTCACAGTTTCTCACTCACCTGCCAGTATGCCCGTGTTCCTGGCAGCAATGGTCTTAATCTTCACAATGCCCGACTCTGCGGCCTGGAGGGTAAAAGAGAAAGAGAGGAGACATTTAGGTCAACGTTACATGCATCAGACGGTGCAGCGCAGCTGTGCTACCTGTGGTAGACACAGCTCTTTGTGGGGAAAGGCTTGTCAATCTGTTGAAATGAGCTTCAACCTGAGAGGGGTGTGTGAGTAGAAAGGAGGAATGCCGTGAGTGAGGGAATGAGAGAGAGGATAATATGGAGACGGACTAAATGCGAGTCGGCCTGTGTGACAGAAACAGAGATGCTAATCATTTACCGGTCAAAACAGAGGTCATTTTTAACGTTTTAAAACAACCACAAGCCTTTCAAGATCATCTCTCATTCTCTCCCATCGCTGCTCCCTCCCTCCCTCTCTCTAGCATTCTTCTACCCTGTTCTCGGTTTAACTCAAATCGTGGTCTCCTATTGTGACATTTGTGTCATTAACAAAAGAAAATGCCACTTTTCATACTGCAAACTGTCAGAAGGATACACTCTGCAAATGTGAAACCTTGAGACATCATCAGTACTGCAAGTCTGCAGTTTGACAGACCATAAATACATTATTTATGTCCTTCATCTGTCTCTTAGATTAGCTTTTTTTCTTTTATTTGGCAACCTGATGCTGAGGCAACGAGCATCTGCAAAGCCCACATATATCAAGAAAGGCTCACATGGTGAACAAAGGCAGTCTGTCCTGCCATCCCTTCTATTTTTATCACTCTTGGTATGACAGAAAATGTAGCATTGAATGCATTTTCGGTGGAAACCTTTAATGGTGATCACGTCTGTCTGGGTCAAATTGAACACCTGAAGCAGGTAATTATCATAAATATTCATTGTTTCCTTATTTCTCATGCAGATTACATCTAATTTAAATTTATATATTACATGAATACAAAGTAATGAACCGGACAGCTTCAGCTTGTCAGCTTACTGTACAAATTAAATTACCGCATTGTGCATAATTCAAATACATCATTATATGATGTAAAATATAGCTTACTGTGGTTCAAATTATTAGAAGGCTATAGCCTAAATCAGTATTGTGCGGTTTACAAATACAGTCACCTCAGTAGTGCAGATAAGCTAGTTACCCAGAGCTTGGCGGGGATTTCAGTGCATTTCTAACTTTTTAACAGGCCTGAAAATACCAATTATGAACTGATACTGACAGTTTGAAAACAAATATATTCATGAAATACAGTAACGGAAAAACATTATAAAAGAAAATTGCCAGTTCTTTTCTCCCACGCATGTTGTCATGTATGAAACGAGTGGTCTACTTGATTACTAAAGTGAATTATCTAACAGCATCTATATACAAATAATTCGGTCCCAAGTCTTTTGATCCATATACGCTTTTGATCACTGTAACTGTGATTGCTATGAGCAATTTCCACCGTGTTATTTTATTCTGGAGAGAAACTTGCATGTTACAGCTTTTAATCCCAACATCTGCCTTATCCCTGATATCAGTGGTGGCAGCAAGCGCTCTCAACTGAACAAACAGCCAGTGGGCCGACATTACCGGGATGCATTTTTCAAGATCATGATCCGACTACATGCCGAGCGTGCATGTTTTCACAAATGATTGGAGCCCCATCACCCTATAAGCTCTCCGCAGCCACAGGAATACATTTAGAAAACAAGACACCTTATCTCAGTGACCACTGAGGAATCAAACCGAGAAACCGACGGTCTCTTTGCCTCTGTGACGTTCAAGCACAATGTAATGCTGAGCAAGCCGTTCTACTTTGGATGAGACACCATCGATGGGGAACAATAATGCAACTGCTCTTTACGCCAGGATGGCTGAAATACAGTCGTTGGCCAACAACATAATGGTATCACTTCCACGTGTCGTTTGAGGCAGCCACAAGGTCGAGCCACCGTGGAAGTCAACAAGTCATAATCTACAGCTGTCGGTTTCCAACGCTACCGCTAGTTAGCGTACAGCTCCTTAATAAGTTCAATCTTGCTAGTCTCCAGCTTGTCCTTTGTTTCTCAAACAAAGCCGGACGTCTTTACAGGAGAGTGAGGAGAACACAGAGGTATTTTTGTATTTTTTTGCAGAAATGAGTCACAATGAGGCACTTCTGGTTCCCTCCACTCACTCAAGGTATGTTCATTTGTGAAGATTATCTTACATAACCCTTTTTTTCTGCAAGAAATCCAAAATGCAATGGAAAAGATCCCATTTAGTCGAAGGAACCAGTTTGACGCCTACAAAAACCAGTCGTCCCTGCAGAACTCTATTCCCGGAGGAGGAGGAGATAACACACTGGAGCTATGAAGGATTACAAAAAAAAAAAAGGTGCAAGAACTGCAACGTCTGGGGTAGTGGTAGCGCAATGAACAGCTCAGACAATATTTCATGCTTTATAATAACAGCCCGTCGATATTTTCTCTGGCTTTGCATTGGTCATTTCATTTTAGTTTAAAGCTATAAGTTACAGCTGTGATCTGATGATTATAGGGCGGCAACAATTAGTTGATTGACTGAAAATTTAGACTCAACTATTTTAAAGTAATTGTTAATTAATTCTAAATAGCTGTGCTCAACATTACCTGCTATTTTGCCAGCATCACAAAATATGAGTTTTTTTATTCTTTTTTAAAATATTTAAATATTTGGGTCAACTGAATGTATTATAGAAAAATATCTTTAAATACATTGTTTTGGGCTGTGGGAAGTTGTGATGAGCATTTGTCTCAAACAAAGCAATGAATCAATCAATCATAAACAAAAGTGAGATTCCTTGATATTGAAAACAACCGTTAGCAGCAGTCTAAGAGGAGTTGTGCTTCAGAAGCCGCTGGTTTTCAGACCATTCACACCCGCAAACTCGCAGTCCTCCATCGACGCCAATAAACCACAGAATAAACCACAGCATTAACCGAACGACACATTATGCTACAGCTATCGATCTAGTCAACTGATCTGCTTCAACAAGAAATTCTGCAGCCTGTGGCCCCGAGGCCAGTGAGAGACACGAGCATGTTTCCTCCAATCGCCAAGTTATAAATAGGATGTAAAGTCCCTGATCAAAAGGAGAGACCACAGTAATGGGATGTTGATGACGACGGTGCTGATGAAATTAAGGGGGTATTGCAGGTTTAAATCCAGATATTTGGCCCCATGATGTTGTTAAATGATAATAGTGGCTGTCAGGGAGGAAAACAATCATGAATAATCTCATCTATCCACTGCGTTTCAGCACACCTCAAACACAGGGAAATGCCACTGACCTGATTTTGTCATTGTAACAGAAAACCACCCAAAACCAGTTAATTGGTCATGGTATGGATGCTTTCTTTCATCAGTCTTTCTGAACGGCTAACGCCTGGTTCATGGAGTTGTCATCTTTATGCTTAGTTAGTCTGGGTGTCGTGAGTACATTGTTGCTGTACAGTATATTAATCCTGTATGTCTTCCATGTTAATATTACAGAATTCAATGGATTCAAACAATCAAGCAAAAATACTGTGACTGCAAATGAACCAATATAGTATTTTTGTGTACAGTATTACTGGTTTCTGCTGTACAATTTAGAAAGTGCTCAGTGCTTTCAGATCTTCTCCGGGGGGCATTTTTTTATGTGGAGATCCTCAAAGCGGAACTGGCTGGCATCTTGAGTGCCAGCTCTTCCTTTTGAAAAGCAACATTAGTGAAGCTCATCACAGATTTACTTCCTTAGAAACATGCTGAGAGTCTATAAACTCAGCAGTTTTTTTGGAACCAACTACTCATATGAAAGAAAAAGGACAGTGTCAGTTTGCCAAATCCCCTGTTACTTTGTCTCTGTGCATTCTACATGAAACCCTCGAGCAAATTAGCGAGATAAAATTGCCCACAATGCTTTCCTTAATATTGCAGGTTTCCACCCAAGATAAGCGGGCACACTTCACTGTGAGCCACATGCAGTTGACAGCACCTGACTCATCCACAGAGAGAGTACTGGCTGCTCGAGGCTTGTATTTATTTATTAATTTTTTACCTACAGGCGAAAGCAATCAGAACACAACAAACAGCAAAGCCTTGGTGGTTTACTTTCAACGACTGCTACGCAATGAAAAAGAGGTTCAGAGTGTGATGCTATGATGCAGGAAGAAAAGAAAAAATAAAATCAATGAAACTCGTCTTGACTCCTCTTAACCCAGAAAACCACTGGCTGTGGAGCAATGTCTCTGTGGGAGATGGATTGGGAAATGGGGGAGGAACTGGAATGTAGATGGGCTGGGAAATGAGGACAGGGCTTCTTTGATACAATGCTGTGGTAGTACATTTTGAAAATGTACGCACAAACAAGACAGTAATTCATTTAACATGTCAGAGCAGCCAATTCATTTTAAAGCGGTACGTGTGGAAAGTGTCGACCACCATCTGTAAAATAAACTGACAAATCTTCAAAAGAAATCCCATTCTGAGAATGGATAGTTTGAGGATCACAGGCACACAAATTATTTGAATTCACAACAAATGCCACCGGTACGCGGCTCGTTTGTCACACAACAACACACCCCATCAAATAGAACCATGACGGCTCAAATTGGGGTGGTTTCAATCACAACTCCATCAACCCGGAGCGCGAGTGAGCTCAGGTAGTGGGGGAACATCAAAGTGGCTCCCTGCGCTGCTGTGATCCCTGAGGGGGAGATGTTGATAGGGACCAGGAAACATGGGCGGTGATAAATCAATACCGAAGGAAATATTTCATGAGGGCCTCTCGGCAAGGTTAAAAAAGCGCCTTGAGGTGTGAGACCAGGTGTAGGCGGCGACAGAAGCACATAAATGAACTGGAAGCACAACTTGTTATCTTTGCCATTGTGATGTTGTCTAATAACCAAGGTGAGGACTGAAGGGAAAACACACTAAGCCAGTGTAAGTGTAGCCTGATATGTATTGCCCCGCTGAGCTGATAGCAAATATTTCCATGGCCTCAAAAGCCCCACATGGCCTACAGTGTAGCACTTCATCTAATGACTTGTGTGACTGTATGCAAGCAAACAGTGAGCGTGCTATACCTGGGAATGAAGGTAAAGAGGATCTGACTGGGAGGGTGTCAGCAAAACCACATAACATAAGCAAACACTAGGTGCTCTCTGTGCACATTTCAGTGCCAAGTAAATGAGAAAAAGAAGGGGAAAAAAAAGCATCTATATGTCCACATAGTTAGGAAATACAGCTCGTCCAAATCATAACAGAGTGAACGGATGATTCTGTGTTTATCTTTAAGCCACTAAATTAAGGTCCAAAAGAAAATGCAATACTTTCCGGACGTAAATGAACTCTGACCCCAGCCCTGTGGACTGCTGAATGCAGATCGCATTATGAAGAGGGCTGTGTTGTTTGTGGCAAAATGAAGTCATGAAAGCCGGTTGGACTGTTGTCCTTCTCAATGTAAATCCAACAATGCACAGACTCTGTAAAAAAAAAAAAAGGCCCTGACATCACGCCTCCTTGTACTATTCTGTTCTGAAACTAAGCCAACCAAAGACACAACGAAGCCTTGTCAGCAGCCGCAAACAGTAATTCATTCCCAGAAAGAAATATATATTTAAAAACACTTCTATGAAATTGCTCTCTGCTGTGTCAACACTGCCAGGCGTGTTGTGAAACCAACTTGCAATGTGAGATCCTCGACCAACCTACTCAAATTAAACAAAAGTTGTCTATGACACATGTCAAAAACAAGTCTCTAAAAATAGCTCACCTGATGACTGTCCACTTATGAATGCCCTGCTTTCAAAATAAAAGCCTGGTTTTCACAAATCACCCCCAAAAAACAGCTCCTCATTAGTTGCATTCATCTAGCCAAGCTGCTTGTTTTTGGTTGTAGTTGTGGACATTCTGAGATAAGCATTTCTAGATCATATATGTGGGATATATACATGTTTTAATGGCGGAACAATAATGGGACTTGACTGTATGAACTACAACCTCCAAAAAAAAGGGCCGACATTCAACAATATCCCCTCTGTGAATACTACATTTTAGCCGCACGAACCAAAACAGGTATGCAACACCTGTACAGTGCTTTAAATTGAACGCCTGATTGGCATGAAGGCCCAGCAGCTGACACAACTTTTAATTAACCCGGACAGCGAGAGAGGACAATCCAAGTGTCCACGTCCCACGACAAATGTGAGTAGGGGCCCGGTGATTGACGGGAGGGAGAGGGGGCGGGCTCAATCAAACAAAAATGTGTCCAAAGCTACAGTTTAACGACCACAAAACGAGACACACAAAACGAGAGAAACCGCCACACTATTGGTAACGGCCCAGTTGAGCTAGCTAGCCCGGCTAACCTCTTTGACTGGGGGGAATTTCTTCTTGCACTCCATGGACAGGGACCGCAGGTCCGTCTGCATGTTCTCCAGCAGCTTCTTCACTGCCTCGGGACTGCTGGTCGACATCTTCGACGGCGTCTTCGAACCGAAAATCTCACGAAACTTCAAACGATTGAGGAATGCGGGCTCGCAGTCGCCCCCCACCCGTCCACAGCGGGAGGGGGATTATGATCCGTCGCTACTTTATTCGGCTGTCTTGGAAAAGGAAATAAAAAAACGCCGCGGTCCATTGACACAGGATAACCACGTCTCTGCTTTGAGCGCTCGTGCGCAGAAGAGCAGCGATGACACCGGCATATGTTCCTCTTCTTCGCGGCCCGGAGACATTAGCTCCGTGAAGTAGCCTCGCTCCCCGCTTGTTTCCGTTTCTTAAGGCTGCTCATTTATCGAATCTATTCGTCAAATTGAGCAGTCTGCCATCAACGGCCGCCAGCTCCACTTTCCTTCCCACAATGCTTCAGTGGACAGTGACACGTCACTTGGACTTCCGTAAACAGTGACCGATTCAGAGAAATGACTACAGCGACCCCTGCTGGCAGAGCGTGATGCAGACAGACGACGGCGAGCCACGTCTGGGCACTTCTGCGAGTTACACGTCCGCATGCACCGCCTAAAGGCCATACTTTTTAGACACAGCTGCTTTAAAAAAAATATTGTGTTACATAAGCATCATATTGATGTATGTGTGGGTAGGCCTGCTACTGTAGCATTTACATTTTCTGATTCTTTACTCTTTATATTTAAGAGGACATATTGGGTTTTCCTCCACTACATCTATCTGTCAGCTGCTGTAGTTACTGGTTTTTGGTGCAGATTACAATGTGGCATCCAAAACACAATACTGGTTTTTAAAAAATATGATTAATCATTAAGGTTAAACTTCCCAGCAGTATAAAATGTAAGAAAAAAATCCCATTTCTAGACATGCATTTAGTTGCCAGTAGGTATTAATCTCAAGTTTAATCATTAGGAGAACACATTTGAAGAGTTAAGGTGAATTAAAGTAAACTAAGAGCAATAGTCAACGTGGATATTATGTGAAAAAAAAAACAACTGTATGTGCAAATATGGTAAAGAGGAGCATCCAGTCCCTGAGGCTGCACAGCGATGCTGCCTCTGTGGAGAGGCACGTCTCTAACGTTTCATATCAGTTGACAGACGGCAACACGTTCCTGATTCTCTTTTTGTCGTGGCTCAGATTTCTGTGCTATTTTCACTGCATAGCTTTCGAAAAAATTGTTAATCATTCTTTTTCTTTGTAATCTAAAACCAATTCAGTCTGTTAACAGTCTTGTAGGAGCTGCTCATTTAACAAGAAGCGTTCCACCCATTGCTTCTTGTTATGTGTTGTCTTGCTGAAGAATCAGCCCTCGTCTTCAGAAAGTTGCTGTATAGAGACTTTCACGCCTCCTTAAATCCTTTTAAATTGGGATAAAAGGGAAAACAACAGCACTGAGAGTAGCGACAATAGAGTAGCAACACTTGTCATACCATAAAGAGGAAGTGGAGTCACTTTATTGAAGGCGTGAGGGACAGGGAAGAGAATTATTCACATACAGTAAGTACACCCAAATGTTTGGGTGTACCTCGCTGGCCGGATGTTGTCGGTGCTCGGGCCCTAACTAGTTTGTTGGACCTTGAAGGATTATATCCATAGAACTGCATGGCAAATATATTAAAGCTGCATAATAGGTGGCATTTTGTGAGAGAGATTACTAATAAGGGTATATCATAACTAACATGTTTAGATAATAAGGGAATAAAAAAGCAATGCAATACATATAGAGTATGTTATTGGATTGGGAGAGTCTAGACATATACTACATGTTATTGTCTAGACATCTACTACATTGTATTGTCTATATTACAGTTACACATATTTTTACAAAGATCACTTAAGGCTTGAAGAAACAGACTAGTATTTGTTAATCAATAACACAGCGACTACCAAAAATATTTATATATATATATATATATATATATATATATATAAATATATATAGTATTTTACATTAGTGTTTGATGTCCCACAATTATAAACATAACCCGTAAACAATATAAACACACATTCAAATTTCAAATAAATGTATTTTTTATTCAGCCATAAAAAATAATTTTAGCATAAAAAAGTTAAAGTTGTAAAAGTATTCCCTATCAGCAATACAGGACCATAAACACATTCAAACATCTAAAGAAATTCATGCTGAAGTTCATTAATATAAAGCAGAAAGAGAGATCAACCAGCCGGCCCTGCTCATATTATCTAAATGACACAACTGTCTCCTTCAGGCACTTTACATTTTAATTCCATACAATTCAATACATTAGAGATAAGACAAAAGAGACTAAATTAAAAATCATGTCAATAGTCAGAACATAGAAGAAAAAAAAGCACGAAACATATTCATGCAACTCTGCAATGTTCAGCAAAATAAATAAACACATTGAATAAATGAGCATTATAACATTAATCTGAAAACAAAAACAAGAAGAACAAAGCTTCATTGAGTTGAGTTGTGGTCAGTTCAGCTAAATATACATTTAAAATCAATTATTGAATTGTGAAGCATTGGTTATTAGTATGGTTTTGTTGGATTTGTTTTCATTAGAAAATCTTACATCCTGAGATGATAACTTGTCTGGTGAGGTATTGCGGAGAGAGTTGGGATGGGGCCGGACAGAGTGTGAAAGCTGAGGAGTGACCTTTTGACCCCAAGGCTCTGATTCCAACCCTCCAGTCTCTAGCAGTGAGACTCCTTGTCATCAACGGGGAAGTAGCCGTCCTTCGTGGGAGCGGACTCCTGGTGGAGGCTTTCGCCTTCGGCCGCGAAGAGGGCCATCAGCTTCTCCTGTTCCTGCTTCGTCTTCGGCAACTTGGGGGAAGGAGTGGTCAGGAGAACGAGGCGCTGGGGAAAACAGAATAATGTATTCAATGGAGTGACGATGACTATTTTCAAACCAGATGTTTTAGGAAAGCTACATCAGTCATCTAATCAAGATCGTAATCTGTGACATTTTTCAAGACATTATTCAAGATCAGTAATGCAACACATGGCATCAGAAAAAACAAAACATTGAGGTTATATAACGCCTTACCTACTAGATCAGTGGTTCTCAACCTTTTTTCAGTGATGGACCCTCTGTGGAATTTTCTTTTCAGCCAAGTACTACCGCTAATCAGCGCAAAGTATTTTTGGTTGAAAAAACTATGTAATACAAAGCGCTGTGCCATCAGTGTCTGATTAAAGAACTTACACTTATATTTTTGAATATTTATTAAATAACTATTTGTAAAGGATTTTTGAATTTATGCTATTAAAGGGGTACTAGTATCTCCATTCGAGAACCACTTGACTAGATCACAATAATGTCCCTTACGATTATGGTTTTTTAAACAATCTAAGATAACTGCTATATTTAGACGTTAATAAAAAACAATACATAACTTTAACAACTTGTCAGCATACTATTTTTTTCAACCCTTTGGAGTAGTTTGCTCGAAACACAATATGGACACAGTATGGCCTTATGAAGGCAGGTCGGTGGGTTCATCAGAGCTTTGAGAACAAGGTCAATGAGCTTTAACACAATTCATTTTCCAAGTTTCTGTAATCCTGTGGACTGCCATCTTTTCGGCAGACCCAGCATCTATAAAAATATTGTGCTTTTCCATCCATCCATTTTCATCCGGGGTCGGGTCGCGGTGGCAGCAGGCTGACCCAGGCTTCCCTCTCACCCAGTAATTTTTTTTATGTGAAACTTACCTCTCTCAATGTTCCCGGGGTGGAGTACAGTTTCACTGCTATCCAGAGAGGAATACACAGCATGGAGGACAGGGCCAGGATCCAGCCTATCCCATTGGCCCACCATGGGTATACGTATTCATTGTTGTACTTCAGAGGCGAGTACTTGATCAAGGCAAACGCAAACGTTCCCTGAAAACAGACAGATATGTCATGATTCTGTATGGATGGATACTTGAAGTCAAAAGCGGATGAAACCCCTGAACCTTAACTCCATTGACTTCCTTGTATTTCCACTGTTGGCCAGCAGAGGCTGCTCTTGTTTCAGGAGAGTATAATGACAACGAACGTGAGACCCACCATGCATGTTGCAGGGGTGAAGAACAGCCAGCAGTACTTGATGACAGGGCTGGGGCGATAACCAATCATGTCCTCTATGTTGTCATAGAAACGGTCGGCACCTGTCATCGGGGAGAGAAGAGGGAAAATGGAGTGGAAACATTACATCAATATTGAACAATCATTTGAGTGCCAAGACTGTTGACAAAAGAAACATTAATAACAGCCATGATTAACAAAAAGAGGAGATTTGTTTTCATACAATAGGCTAGTTTATTGGGATTTTAATTAATATTCTTATTATTGACTTTATTCCCCAAATAAACCAACTGACTTAAACAACACTCAGAACACTCTTTGGCTGGAATGTGTTAATTCTTAGCGATTGGCTGAATGCAGAGGGCAGTGTGCACTGGGATGAATAGTGCCTTGTGAGAATAAAGCTTTTGTCTCTTAAATACCCCATTTATGCCTTCCCAAATAGCCTGCCCAACACAACTCACCATAAACCCAAGCGATGCAAACAGTCTCAAAAACTGCCACGAAGAGCAGGCACATCCCGCTGGCCGCGTAGTAGTCAAAGAGCTGGAAGACGTACATGCCGCCCTGTGGAGACAGACATGGGATTATTAATTACGAGGAAAAAAACTCAGATTCCACATATTGTTGAGGCCATTCATCAATTTTGTACTTGAAGACACTTCTGCAGAGCGTTACAGAAAGAACTGCACAGGAACAAGGAAATGCTGTTCATGTGAACTGAGGGATGTTAACAGGATGCTGTAGGTAGAAGTCTCAATCAAAGACTAATGGTCTTCACTATGTTTTTACAAACATGACACCACCCATCCTATTAATATTAAAATAAAAAAATGTTGGGTCTGAAAACAATTGAAACCCATGTACATGCATACGCGCATACGCACATACCTGTACATATACGTCTGCCCTCAATTATGTACTTTGTTTTCTTTCTTTCATCTCAAAAAGGCTCATGCAAACACACACACACACACACACACACACACACACACACACACACACACACACACACACACACACACACACACACACACACCGTTCTCATGTCTATGTCTATGTATTGTCTTTTGTCTTACAATAAAAATGAAAAAAGTCTCAATTAAAATATGGGTTTGGTATTGTAGCACCCCGTTGCTCAAACACCGTAAAGGCAAGTACATGCAAGAAGCAACCAGATATTTGGTTTAACCAGTGACAGTTTTTGTGGGCAGTACCCAGACGGTAGGCCATGATAGGCACCACAAACAACGTAAAAAAACAAATAAACAAAAGACAAAGGCCGCGTCCCATGAACTAGAAAAGAAATAAAACAAAAACATAATTAATCACAAATAACTGCCAACAAAGAGAAGACAAACCCCAAAAAGAAGCTACATCAACCCATTGGCTGTTCAGCAACCACCAGCAAAGCCAAGCTCAAAATGATGTAAAAAAAAGGAGTGAAAAGATTTTGCACATACACCTGGGGTTTGGATACCCTCCTTTGGGCAAGATGACATGCTTATTCTGCACTCTTATTCAGTAAAAACATTATGAAGTGAGGCCACTGAGACCAACCTCTGTCAGCATGATGAGCCCCAAGAGGAAGGACACCACAGCCACTGCCAGGATGAAGAGCTCCCTGCGGTTTTTGCGCCGGAAGGTGGCGGGATACATGTCCACCATGGCCGTCACCAGGCTCTCCACACACACAAACTGATCAAAGAAAGACATATTTGTATACATGAGTGCATGCATGTTTGTTTCTGCATGTGAGTGCATGTGTGCTGCTGAGCTATCCCAAATAAACTACCAAGCAAACGACACATTTGAAGCGGATCTCTGTGTGTGTGTGTGTGTGTGTGTGTGTGTGTGTGTGTGTGTGTGTGTGTGTGTGTGTGGTCTCACTTGACTGTCCAGCCCCAGAAAGACAATCATGATGAAGAAGCAGCAGGCCCACAGAGGGGAGAAAGGCATCATGGACACAGCACGAGGATAAGCTATGAAGGCCAAACCTGGACCTGAGTCAGACAGAATTTGAATGTCATTTTCTCATCAAAGTCACCCTTTTTGGTCTACGTCAGTATCATTAAAACCATAGAGGCCATTGATAGGGCAGAAATC
This sequence comes from Taurulus bubalis, assembly GCF_910589615.1. NCBI lineage: Eukaryota > Metazoa > Chordata > Actinopteri > Perciformes > Cottidae > Taurulus > Taurulus bubalis. The sequence continues at coordinate 21,658,745 of NC_136597.1, read as the reverse complement.
AATGAATTCATTCCAACGGGAACTTTAGCATACATCTGATTCATATTAAGAATTTCAAAAATAATAAAGAGTAAATCATCAGAAATAGAAGGACATGTCTCCAGTAGTCTTCCTAAGGATAGCATACCTAACAACACTGTTAAAAACAGAACATATTTCTTCATGTGTAACATACAAACCCACTGGTCAGATACTACATAATATATATTCATAAGAGATACACTATAACTGATATATAGAATGACAACTTAAGCACATAACAAGAGGGTGGAGCACTTGAAAGTGTCTGGAAACAGTAGTTTGGGTATGCAATTTTTGAAGAAAGGGCCTAAAAATGGGATAGATAAAAAATGTGTCTAGATGTTTAAATGGCAGAAGAGAAAGGGGCGTAGCAACGTATTGACACAAAAAAGTACATTTAAAAATGTAATACGAGGAAAACCAACCAGATTCCGCCACTTCTGAGATGGGCACGTTCTGCTCGTAGGACATGAAGCCCAGGATGGAGAAGATGGCAAATCCTGCAATAAAACTGGTACCACTGTTCAGGAAACACAGGTACATGCAATCCCTGGAAGAAGAAGAAAACACAGGGAATGTAGTGATTAGGAACTGTGCGTGTTGAGAAACCCAACATGGTAAAATATTAACATTATGGAAGAGTGAATTTACTGAAATTTTTTAGACATAAAGGTGGTGTGCATCATCATGTCCGTCCTCACTTGTAGCAGTTGTTGTTGTATTTGTTGTAGCTTCCCAGGGCGGTGAGGCAACCCAGGCAGATGGCATAGGAGAAGAAGATCTGAGTCCCAGCATCCATCCAAACCTTTGGACACAATAGGACCGATCAATGCCTATATACATGCAGAATTATCACAGTATGGAGTTCAAACAGAACCGTCGGCTGTATCACATCAACAAACACAAAGTATAACCAGTTACCACATTGTTTATTTTCCATAATCATTCTAGCCTGCATCCGATTAGCAACACAAAGTGTCACTTCGGAAGATGTATCTCACCAGACTGCGTGTTGACAAAAAGCATTTCATCGGCAATATGAAAAAAGGTATTAAGCACTAAAATAATACTGCGTCAAATGTCTGCGTCGGCTCCCCTCACACAGCCTATGGACTCATCATAACGAGTATGTTATGAATAGTAATCTTCGCCTACGCCATCTGATCTCTTTTTAACAACAATATAACACCCGATGCATCCATTAAATCCGTGAAACTCCGGCATTCAACTGCTCCATCCTGACATCACCCACTCAGCGAAGCCTATTTATGCACCCCTGTCTCTCCGAGGCATAAAGTGCAGCACTTTTCCACCCTCTCTTTGTACACTCACTCGCACTTCAACATTCAAATGAGGTTCGTCTTTATGCTCGCCATTCTGGTAAAGTGCTTCCAGAGCACTGGGGCATGTTTTCAGATAGCTGGCAGCCAGCGCTGAAGATCTGATTGACTGGGGATCAAACCAACAACACAAGCTCTGGACACAACATTACACAAAGGCAGGTGTTCCCAAGGCACCGATCCCACCAGCCCAGCTTGTCTTGCTCTGCACTCACTGGGCTCGTATTCATCCCCAGAGCCCTGAGAGGGATTTAAGAGGGGGGCCCTTTTTTTTTTTTAGGTTTTCACACTGGTTGCAATTTGTAGAGTCCCAGCCTGCACCAATCCCAATTTCCCTCAGCAGTGAATATACGTCTTTGCCATTCTGCTAGAACCATTATTAGATGACACTGTCCCCTCTAGACAAATGTGTGGCAGCATTGCAAACTGCTAAAAGGTCCCATATTGTAAAAAGTGAGATGCAAGTCTTTTTTTTTATTATAAAGCATTTCTTGGTGATATATAAATAGTGTGAAATCATCGAAGTGTTCAATCCACGGGGAAATACATACTATATTCCCCGTATTCAGAAACTGTGCCTTTAAACTCTTTGAGCCATAGGGTCCCCTAATATATAAACACACAATATATAATGTATACACAGTCCTAGAGTCCCCTTTGATATAGGTCACAAGGTACAAATCAAGAAAAAAACAAGTTAGGTATTAAATTAAACATAAAAATCAGGGCTACAATTATAATCCCCATGTACAAGCACTAAACACAACTCAAACAATAAAGAGGATTAGGGTTTAGGTTTATGGCTTAAAGGGATACACGAGACGTCAGGATTTCCGTACGGTTGTGATGTCACAATTAAACAATGCAAAAAAGAAAACAATAAATATATAAATGACCCTTGAACGCAGCAAGTTTTTAAACTATTTTAAACGTATAACTGCAAATGTTTATTTTGGGTTGCAGTGTATGTGAATAACAGCAGCCGACAGGAAGTAAACAAGCGGTCGCAATACAATTCCATTGAAATGCTCGTAAACGGTGCATTTTAGGCCGAAGGTGAAAACAGGCATATTCAGACAGACAGTGTGAGAAAAATAAAGACTTTTTTTTTTAACACTAAAGCATGTAAACATGTTCTAATAGAAACCTACAATACAAATATCAAACTGGAAATGAGCACACAATGTCTCCTTTAAAGCCACGTTTGAAGAAGAAACAAAAAGCAGGAAGTAATGTGACATCATTGCCACAGACTGTCCTCCGGGTGGATGGATGCTGAACACCAAAGAAGACAGGATTCGCCTCCAACCTATTTATTGACAGTGTCACTTTTCTGAGCAATCCCATCCAGACAAGATGTAAATAAACTTTGAAGCAAATAAATACCAGCTGAAATGCTGGGAAATATGTTATCAATAAAAAACTTCCAATTCCTAAACACAACCAATCACCATCATTCAAATTCATAGTAACGTCCCAATTTAACAAACAACAACGAGCTTTCGGTGTCTCACGTCTGAAAAGCGAGCGCATTCGCAGCGTACCTGTGGGTCGGACAGGCGCTCCAGGTCGGGGTAGAGGTAGAAGTGGATCCCAGTGGAGGCTCCGGGCAAGGTGACCCCTCGGATCAGCAGGACCACCAGCATAGCGTAAGGGAAGGTGGCTGTGAAGTAAACCACCTGCAGGGGAAGAGCAGCAATTCTTCATCAGACTTATTGCAATGAGACATTCTTCCTTCTCCAATAGTGTTGAGGATAAAATGTGAAATGTTATATTGGGTTCAAATCGGTGACAATGTCTTGAAAGGATTCTGCACAACATATGTATGTTTGGTGTCAGTGGTTCTCAACCTTTTTTCAGTGATGGAATTTTCATCACTGTGGAATTTCTTTTTCAGCCAATTTCCCCCTAACCAGCGCAAAGCATTTTTGGCCATCAGTGCCACCAGTGTCTAACTTAATATAGAATATATACAATTCAGTTTATGAACTTACACTTATATTTTTTCGAATATGTATTAAATAATTATTTTTGAAAGGGTTTTTGAATGGATGCTAATTTTTATTTTTTTTTTTACAAATCTTGCACTTGCTGTCCAGTTCCTGCAAGTTTTACTCCTTCTGCTACTGTAAACAATGTGTGAACAATTCCTGCGAGTGTTGGGAAAGGCCTCACCACACAGTGAGTGCATATCGAAGGAAATCAGAGGCAAAAAAAAGTGTTTTAAATAAATACTCCAATACTCTCTTTTTCTACTGTTTGGTGGATATTTGTCTGTCGTGAGGGGGGAAGAGAGGTTTCACCTTGCCAGTCGACTTGATGCCCTTCCAGATGCAGAAGTAGCAAATGACCCACGCCACGGCCAGGCAGATAACCAGGTCCCCATTCAGAGTGCCGATGTGATGAATACCTGAGGAAATTCTGAGGACTCTTCGCCTGGAGCACGCACACAAATAAGACAAACCTTAGAAATAAGAAGCTATGGGTCTAAGAAATAAAAAAGGGCTTGTAGCAAAACTATGAAGTTCCAGAACCAGTAACAAAAGTTGCATCCGGTCTGACAATCATCAAACAACAGGATGGAAAACAAGATTCAAGTTGAATATTTGGTGAGCTTGTTGGCACCTATAAGGCCATTTGAGGACATGGGCAAACAAAAAGTCACTTACTCCCAGAACTCAATGACAGGAGAGGTGGTGTTCTCATGGTGATTGATGGAGCTATTCCCTCTCTGAAATGCCATACAAGAATCTTGAATGAAAGAAAAGACAGAAAGACATTCAATCCTGTGAAGAAATCCAAGCTTTCTCTGAGGTTTCCAAGTTACACACAGGCCAGTGAAACAATGCCACCACTGAGGCGGAGAAGTGAAACGCTGCAGGGACATTCACTCCCTTCGGATAAAATGCAACTAGAAATGTTGAAGGGGGAAAAAAAATGTATTGTTTTAATTGTTTTAACATAAACAAAACTAAAAGTCTAGAGCCACGCCAGTTGTTTAATGCAAACATGCAAATGTTTATCATCTAAGTGTGGGGTGTCTGACGTGTCCTTATTAGCACTGCACAAAGTTCAGCTGGAGTCAATGGGAGTCTTTTTTTTTAACGGTATTTCATCATAAACCAGTAAATTATTGGACAAATTAAAATTTGAACCTGTTGATAGTGATAAAGGAAAAGTCAGGCAATCACCAAGTATATTTAAATTCATCCTGAGGAGGAATTAAACGTCCCAGCAAGCAACATTTCAGTCAAACTCCAAAATATCAAGTTCATAATGACGCAACAGGAAAAGACAATAAATCACCAAAGTCACAATGCTTCATCCTCTTTTCCTCAATCTCATGGCAATTCATCCAATTTGAGGAGTTGAGATATTTTAGTGGAGCCAGATGTGTTGGACCGACTCCTGTTGCCTTCCACTCTAAAATGTTTTCATCAGATCTCCACAAGTATGGCATGATGGAGACCTGGCTACACCTGATTAATCATCACACACACATGAGTATAGGTGTCTGGCAGAAGCACACATTTCGTTTTTTCTGGCATATGGTCCTGCGGCTCACCTGTGTTCCAGGTGTTGTTGCAGGAGGCCCAGGGCAGATCCCAGGTGAAGGAGTTGGACAGATAGAAGAGGGCCCAGGCTAACACGACGATGTAGTAGATGTTAAGCAGGCCAGCGATCACCTGGGTGGCATAACCCACTCCTGGAACAAACAGAAAAAACATCAAGTTTATGACTGAACTGTAAATGCTTTTTTTGGGAGAAAAAAGGGGGAATTTAAAGCCATTTAAAATGAGCCAACCTGGACTCACTGTGAGTGCAATGTTGCATTCGACAGTAGTCAGAGAACACCACTAATTAAAATTGTACTGGTCGCTCCACGTGAACGTAATGACCAGTGGCGGCTGGTGGATTTTTTTTTTCTTGGTAGGGCCATCTAATCAATTTCAGCAAACATACCCCAGTATGATTCAATGCAAAAAAAAATTCCAACACTTTGAGGCAATCATATTCATACAATTCAGTATATCAATGACTGTAGTCTATCTCAAAGAATAAGAACTCCCAGACCGATCCATTTACTAGAGACAGAGGCACAGTTTAACCTTGGAAACAACTTGATTACAGCCATCTTTATTTAGGTCACCACTGCGGCCTATCAGAATATGATAAATGAGATGCAGCTTAAACTGTACCAGGCACCATTTTTGGGGTAAAACTCTTGTTCCAACACATGGCTGTCGTTCTGTGTGGGTTATGATTATGGCTGATTGCAGACTTAGTGGAAAGCAGAAACATAATGGAACATTAGCCTGTGTTGGTAGCTTGCCAGCCTTAAAATCTACATTCATCCCCATCCCACATGTTCACACAGACGCACACAAAGTCACACACACACTGTGCAAATGCACGTAATGTGAACGAAAAGGAGACACATGGTTGCACCTATTTAGAATATGTCACTGCTCACATAGCTCTTTGTACGTATCCCATGTGGAGCACAACCAACTCATTGTTTTTCATCGTTTCATAATAAGGGCGTACATGACACTTAAAGTTCTAGGCTGAAGAGTTTGATCCACTCTTGGTGCTGTAAAGTGTTTTCAAATATCCATTAACTTATATTTCTTAAGAAAATAGTTGGATTACCTTCAAACAAGGGGCAGATTTTCCTCCAGCAGGTAACGCCTCCCTCACTGGTGAATTGACCCAGAGACGTCTCCAGGAAGAAGACGGGGATCCCACAAGCAAACAGGAAGATGAGGTATGGTATGAAGAAGGCACCTGTTTAAGCGCACAGAGAAAAGGAGCAGTCAACCCACCACTGTGCTCCCAAGCAACGTATCGGGTCGCTGCAAATTGTTGGAATTTAAAGCATTCTATGGTCATGATACAAAGTCATGCAGATATTATGCAGAATAACTCAGAAATTGTCCATCTAGTTGCAAAGAGAATCAAACAATTTGACTTCCTATGGGACATTAAAGATTCAAGTATGCATTGTTTACCATTATTTTTCTTTTTCACTGATCTCTCAGACAGCAGCTAATGACCCTGGCTCTTTTCCTATTTTCAGTGAACCATGACCCCTCTTCGATCAATGGATCACCTTGAAATAGATTACATATTAACCCCGTGTATTATCTCCTGCTGAACCAATTCCAACCATGTCTGCTCTCTGAAGCTACATTTTGCTGAACAAGCGGCAAATACAAAGATGGAATTTCTAGAGGCCTTGTGCTTCTGTGGTGGAATAACCTTGATGACTAAATGCACAAGCTTGTGTGCTGAAGATAAGATATTACTTTATTAGTCCTGCAGTGGGGACATTTGCAGCATTACAGCAGTAGAGGTGCAAGAGACATAGTAAAAAATTAAAAAAACAAAGTAATGTAAATAATAAACAGTAATAAAAACGGTAAAGAATCCACAATAACTGAATATTATATATACAGGCCAGAGATAAGTAACTCCAGCACTCACCTCCTCCGTTCTTATAACACAGGTAGGGGAAACGCCAGACATTTCCCAGGCCAATAATTTCTCCAGCCACTGACAGAACGAACTCGATCTTGTTGCCCCACTGACCCCGCTCTGTCAGCTTCTGCTCTGTACTGGGCACGATGTCCAGGGGCCTGCTGTGCCCGTTGGAGGGCTCCCTTTTGGACATGTTCTCCGTATCCTCTGTTGGATCAAAGAGGTTGAGAAATAAACACACATTTCAAAGAAGAGCAAGCTAGATCTGATTGCATTGTGTTTCAAAGGCAAGTCCTTTGACAAAGAATTAAAGACACAAGCGTAGTACATGCTCCACAGCTCAGTTTTAATTAGTTAACTTCAACCAGACTCTTCTTTATCTGGAAAGCAAAGAAACAAATGAAATCACTGATGATGATGTCACACGGAGAGTTTTTTCACAATATGGCAAACGTAAGGAAACTGTTATACGGTGTATTTATTTTCCACAGTATTTCCTTGAGTTCCCCCATGTTCCCCAGAAAAATATGTAGTATGTCTCAATTCATAATGTGATAAATGCAGTATGATAGAGATACCAGGATGTCTTACTCGGTAGCATTTCCCAGCATGCTTTTTTCCCTCAAGTTCAAGGTAGAATTTTCTGACAAAGTAGTATCTCTATATTAAATACATAATGCATGCAACAGTTTGTACTTTGCACGAGCAGCTGCAGTATGCATTACAAGTATACATGGTTATGGTTTTCCCTTTCTCGTTGTGCTGGTGTGCTCATCACACTCCCCACACCTGCTTCTCATCAGCTCTCCGACATGCAGTATAAATATATATATATGTATATATATATATATATATATATATATATATATATATATATATATATATATATATATATATATATATATATATATATATATCTCCAGGCTGTTGTCTCCACACCAGTCGTATGCACATGAAAGGCCATATTCAGTATTGTTTGTATAGTGTTTGTCTCATGGTGTTTTAACTTGATGTGCCTCATGTTCACTATTCGCCTGCCTGTCCGCTTTATACGCCTGCTCTCCATGCTTCCCTATCAGCTTCGTCTCTGTCATCTCCATTCTTCCCTGTGGATCCTGGATTCCCATTCTCAGCAGCCATTAGTCTCATATTCTCATCCCTGTGGCAATAAAATACCCTTTTTTTATTTAGTGTCACACTAGGGTCAAAGTCTAATCTCTTTTGATCTGAATCACTGTGACAAATATACCATCACAACATGATTATACTGAATCCCTTGCCTTGTTCACAGTCAAAAAAGTCAAACTAAACAAATCTGGAAGAAAATGGGTTATGGAAACAGATTTCGATGACAGGTGTTTATGTTTCTAGACTTTAACATTCAAAATTATTTAAATTAGCACAATTTGCCCAGTAACCCTATAAGTACAACCATTAAAAAAGGGCCAGCAAATTCAAAATGCAGCAGACAGTCTTGATGTGTACTCTCAAAGCCAAACACATTACTCCAGTGCTTAAACCCCCTCATTGGATCCCAGTGAAAAACAGAACCAACTTAAAATTGCTCTCAGTAGTCCTGCAGGGACTTCACAGTTTGCTTTAATTGGGCCAAGTGTAAAGGGGATCTTAGGAAGATTAAGTGTGCTTGGAGGGAGAAGAAGGAACCTTGCTGAATTCTCAAGGAGAATTCCCACCGTGCAAGTGATGTTTTTGTTAACCTGAGCTACTACATAACGTATGTCACTACTCTTCCTGTGTTGGAGGAGGTCAGTAATGGCTTGATGTTACGCGACCACGCTAGAAGTTAGTCAAGCCCTTGGCCAGACCCTGTTTAGGGGCCAGTGCCGCTGAAAGAATCCCTCTCTGTGGAGGAAACAGACAACTCACTGACTGTGCTCACTCCTGTCAGGTTGCATTAACAGGCCCCTCACCAGCCCCTCTGTTACCCCTTTCCCCTCTCTCTCTCTCTCAGGCACATCACGATCGCTGTTGCAGTCCAAATTCAGACAGAATGGTCATCAGTCTGCAGGAGACATGCTCAAGCTAATTCACTGACAAGAATACATGTCATCAAACCTCCTTCCTTTCATTTATCTTTCACATGTCAAACACAAAGAGAACACGTGTGACATGCTGTGTGGCCCCCGGTCCCACGGGAGTTCGGACAACCACACAGGGGATGGAAATCACTTTTAGCCAGAAGCCCTGTGTGAAGACACCTTTTGGAATGTGCTCCCACTGGCAAAAAAAAGAAAGAAGAAAAGGGCAGAGGTGAAGCACAACTGTGACTCCTGTGTGTGTTGTGCGCATGGGGTTGGAGGCTGGATCCGTTTTAGGAGCCAAAATCTCCAGCAATGGTGCCAAATTGTGGCCTGAGGTAAAAATAGAGCCCCTTGTTTTCAGAAGGTACTCGGTGGGAATGAAGGCTCGGTGCAACAAAAGCCGAGGAGCCCCCACAGCTCCGCGCTGGCAAATGAGAATCCTCACTGGCTTTGCAGCCAGATCACAGTTTACCTCACTTTTTCACAGTTTCTTTGTGGATGCTGGGAAGCGGAACGCGCGAGCCAAATAGCTCACTTTGAACACAGTTCTTTTAATAGGTGAGACTAAATATGGGCCTTATTTATAGTCGCTTAGTCGAGGCTGAAATAGGTTTCATACATACATGCTCATAGAAACGTGAGAGAAGAGGCACACTGTGGTGAGAAAATATGCCAAGACCGTGAATTGCCTGATCGAGCCACTGTGGAGCTTTATCCCAGGAAACCGCTCCAACTTCACCTCTCTCTGAAAAGCTGTGGCCTGACTGAGCAAGTGACTGACAGACTGACCCATTGAATGACTGGATGAATGCGTGGCTCACTTACAGGCGACTGGGTCCTCTGTTTTGTGCTCGTAACAGAAGGCTACTCCGCCGGTTTGGCATTGAACTTGTCGGACGCACAATGGACAGTTTTAAATATAGTATAAAGATGGATATAGAATAAAACGGCAACATTGTCTTTTAAAAAAAATGGGTGCCCACATTGTCCACAATGCAAGTCGGCTTTTTTTTTACGAAATTCGATGCGTTATCCTGCGAGCAGCCTCAAGCCACGTTGAGCCTCACAGACTACTGGTAATCCACTAACTAACTATTTTTTTATTTTCAAACTTAGTCGTTAGCGTTGAATAAGATATTTTTAGGCGACCAAAACGATCACCGTTAACTTTCAGGAACTGAAAACACACTGAAAACGTTAAAGTTTGTCATACCCTTTAGCATACAGTGCTTTCTCATCTATTTTACTCGAAATGGGACCGTAATTTATGCAAATCAACATCATGCTGTATTCAAGAAAACGTGAAATAACCGATTGTTTAACACATATTTAAACAATCGGTAAAATGTTTACTGAGAAGTAAGGTCATTTTATCGTAGACTTCTATATAATCAAACTTATTTTTGAGCCCCCTGCTGGCTCTAAGAAAGAATACAAGTTAAAGGCACTTCCTCTTTGGCTTCACTTTGCCACCTGGTGGAGCCACACACAGCTTTATAGACTACAAATCATATACGTAGTTCTCCCCAAGACCTGTAAAGTTTTCCTCTTGAAGCATCAACATGACATCAAAGATGTTAATGTTGCACTACTGCCTTGCCTTTAGGTTAAACACTAGTGTAAACACGGGACATTTGGGACATTGCTCTAAAGGGTAACTGCAGTGGTTTAGCATTACACTTCCAGGGAACAGAAAGGATAAATGTGTTTTACAATGTCTAGATCAAAGCAGCAGAGACCAAGACATCCTGACCTTTAGTCTATAGTTTATCAAGCTCAATGGAGCCTACATTTCGCATAATGGTAAATGGACTTGTACTTGTATTTCATGTCAGCATTCACCCATTCACACATTGATGTAGATGGCAGGGGCGGCCATGCAAGGTGCCACCTGCCCATCAAAACTCTAACTAATCATTTATTCCTATTCACACACCACAGGCACAGCCTGGGATTGAACTGCTGATCCTCTGAGTGAAGGACAACCTGCTCTACCACTGACCCACAGTCTCCAGCTGGCTAATAATGCAACTCAATAAGATATTTATTTTGCCCCCTAACTGCCAACTTCAAAAAAGCTATGCCTCCAGCTTTTACTGGCTTCCTGTTGAGCATTTTAAGTCTTGTGGCACTCAGGGATTAAGATGCCAAAAAATACATCTGATGAATGCATCAGACATCTGGTTGTTTTTACCTGACCCGAGCCAGTTCCTTGCTGTCATCAAATAAGATGGTTGAATATTAACTTTTTGCTGTGGCTGGATAGAAGGTAGATGGCAGCGTTGAGATTGATCTCAGGACAACTGAGGGCCGCAAAACCAAAACAATGTGCTGAAAGACGCTCAAACACAATGCAGAGCTGCTGGAAAATGCAAAGTCGGGTGATGTGGGTTCGTCATTAAGAGCGACCCCTTTCACATAGGAGTCATGTAATTGTTGTGGTTGTTTACATGAATCGTTTCTTGTACAGAATTTATACAAATCAGAAGCCAGTGTGAGTGACCTCAACTGAGATAAGTAGAGTCCACACTGTTGTTGAGGTGATAGTGGAAAATCACCAAAGAGTGCCCTGATAGATCAGTCAGACAATAGCATGGTACTAAACTTTCATTTTAACATCATTATACGGGGGGCACAAAAGTCAGAGGATATGAAATATTGGTTCCTCTTCTAAACATGATTGCATAATGCATAACTGGATTAGTGGAAGTTAGGAGAGATGCATCTTTTTGTTGCAAAATAACACAAAACAAAAGCAATACATAAGCTCTGAATAAAAACGGCAAATATGTTTTAACTATGACTAAAACAATTAGTTTGATTATGAGCCTTATCTTTTTTATTTTTTCCAATAATAATATTTTAAGTGTCACATGTCTCAAGTAGATAGTATGATCGGATCTTTTTGATGGCAAAAAAACACCTTTTCTGATGGCCCACCACATCAACCACAGGCCCAGCTTTGCGCTCCCCTATGTGGGCAACAGCAACTGTGCCACTCGCTAAAGCCGTGTAACGAGTAAGAGTGAATCAAGGAAGATATAAAAAGAGGAAACATGCTGAATACCTTTCAAAAGTGGTACAAATGGTGTACTCCACTGTGATGATCACGGCTTTCTACAAGGATAAAGTAGCCAGCCAGTGGGAGAAAGTAGCAAGCTACAGGTGTCCCGGGACTGATACCGGAACATGAAGAGGCACGTTCCTCTGTCATCATCATCCCCACCAGCTGCTCATTAAGTTATGTACAGAGGATGAATTACTTTCCATACAAGCAACCAATGTCTCAGAACACATTATGTCCCGTTTGATCTGCTTTCTGATGACAGCATGATCTCAGCATGGAATGAAGTGTGCTGCATAAAACATGCACTGGACAAAACCATGCATGGTTTATTTCGCAAAGAAACTATTAAAGACGGAACTAATTTAAAATAACAGCCTTCACTGAGCTCTACTGAAAATAACTAGACAAGACAAATGTAAGATGTCAATTAATATATACATTATATCTCATAAACAGCAACCCCAAACAGGGAAAAAGACAATCTATTCACATGATCAACAACCAAAGGCACTCACCTTTCATAATGTTGAGAGGGCCACCAAATAGGGGGCTGCCGCCGGTTCAGGTTTCACTATATAACATTCATGGATGGTCAAAGATCTGACAGACTGAAATCTTTGGAGCAGCCCGCAATGAGATTTTCCCTCTGAGTTGCCCCTCTTTGGAGACCCCCCTTTATCCAATTCCATTCAGACACCCCACACACAAACACACACACTCACACACTCACTCGCCACAGCACACTAGAGGTCTGTGCTGTCTCAGTGTGGTGGGCTGATTGCGTAACCTTTTGACACACACATTCTCCCAGGGCCTTTCTGTCCAGAGAGCAACCAGGGAGCATGAGGGAGAGGCTGGTCACACTTGTATGTAGGTAACCCATCAGACTGCATATATCACAGACATGGATAATAAAGGAATATCTTATCTTATCTTATGCACACATGTGTGTGTGTGTGTGCATAATGTGCAAAGATCAAATATGTCTGAGGTAGGTTTGCAAAAGATGTAAGGGGAAACCACCGCAGACAAAAACATTGCTTTTTCATGCACTGATCATTTTTTTAGTTATTTTGCTGTGTTCTTTCAGACTAGGGGAGAGAAAACAGCCCAAAATACACATTTAGATGTTTATTTTACCACACTTTGATTCTGCAGATTGCTTCTTAATTCACCAAAAGTAGTATTAGATAATGCCTCATTTACATATCTAAACAGACTAAAAGTAAGTAATCAACTGGGGTAGTTTCTTGGAGATTATTAGGAGTTAACATTTCTTGCAAAATGAATAGATCTTGACAATCATTTTATTTTAATATATACATTTTTTTTTTCTCAAACTCTCAAACCTGTTTGATTTCTGATCTGGAAATGTATGGAAATGAGCACATACTTGATTAGACAATGCAACATTTGCATATTTAAACATTACTTTCTAGAAAAATCAACTGAGGAAGTTCAATGGTGACATCTATTAGTTTTACTACATTCACCTGAATGTCTCCTCTTAAAGAAAAAGAAATGCATCAACCACAAACCCTGTTTATTTAAAATAATCTGTGCACCTTATTTACAATATTTCAATGGTCTTCTCTGACTGAGTGTAATTAAAACATCTCTCTTGCTTCACGAAGCCCCTTCTCCAAAACACATCCTTAATCCAGCCCCCGGAAAAGAGTCTTTATTCCCCCCACAGACCCAGTAGCCCATTCAGAACATTTTCCCACCGCAGGGGTCCAGAGTGGCCCGGTTCAAGGCATTTGTTAGAAGGTCACGATCCAGAGGGTCTTAATGGAGGTGGGGACGGGGACGGAGGGGAGTGATGTGCTTCTGCTTTTCCTGTCTGAAATCTTTCAGGGTGAGGTCTTTTTTTGTAAACTCCCCACCCCCACCTCAAGTCAACTTATAATTCAAGACACAGACACGTTAGCTTCCTATGAAAACGAAGCAGTCTGTCTGACTTTTGTGGCAGTTGTGTGAAAAACCTGTTTAATCAGTTCAAAAATTATTTAAAAACCTCAAAAAAAGTCAACAAACTTTTCAAACTGTTCATTTTAGACCCATTTACTCATCTACAGTAACTTGTTCAATTTTAAAGTTCTTGGTCGCATATATGATGCTGCAACCATACACCCCAAATAGACTAATTAAATGTAAATGGCATGACTTCATTGATGCTAATCAAAAAGATCATAAAATTATCATATGCAGGATAATATCACTGCAATGAGATGGCGGCATCCCCATCCCCAACAATGGACTGTTCAGCATGGCGCATACATTCACGCCCTCACAAGTGTGTGATCACACTTTGCATTAAATAGAAGAACATTTGCGTTGATTGGCTGAGAGCAAAACCATACAACACGTTTAAAAAAATGTTTGACTGGAGCAGTTTTGATACAACTTGGTACTGTTTTTTTCCGGGTGATACTTTAAAAGGTATCGAGTATGGATACTCGGGCCTACGGGTAATGATGTGTGTGTGTGTGTGTGTGTGTGTGTGTGTGTGTGTGTGTGTGTGTGTGTGTGTGTGTGTCTGCTCTTTATAGTTAGTAACTACTGTGCACCAGGGTGCATCATATATATGCACTGGGGCCGGCCATACCTTACTACTACTACTGGGTTGTTAGGTTCCAGGCAAAAAGGTAACTGATCACCACAAAACTACAACTATGAACTGTGCAAACCCACAAAGGCAGTGAAGTGAAGTGATCTGAAACGAGAGGGCGGAGAAGTGAGTGACCACATAAAATAGGAAACACAAGACATAAATAAATGAAATATGGTAAAACATGGAGCAAGGCAGATTATGACAATGGGGCTCATTAATGACCTGTATTTCTTCACTCTCTCTGCAGCTTCCTGCTGTTCTCTGACCGCATGGCTACAGGTCACTGCTCAGATTGTTACTCCAAAGGGTCCATCCTGTCTCTTTAGATCAAACTCCAATGAATGGATTTAAATATGTGAAAGCCTCTGGTTTGAGGTCTACTTCCAAATTGAAATGCCGTCAACCACCGTGCAGACATTTTGGGGGCTCACTCACAGGGCTTGTCAACGATTAATGTTAGAACAGACGGCCGGTACATTACATTACATTGTCTAACTTGAAATCAGTGGAAGAAAACTGCACTAGATATTTCTATTGGGAAAAATACACTTAAAGGCGCAGTGTGTAAGATGTAGCGGCATCTAGTGGTGGGTTGCAGATTGCAACCCTCCAAGTAGGGAAAGTTATCTTTAGGAATTTAACACAACTGGAAGCTACTCTTATCAATACTCTGCTTTTCTATATGATGAATTAACTGCTTTTAACAACATATAGAGAATTTTTAAAACAAATACATTCAGAACAGGATTATAATATATATTTCAAATATATCTATTTTACAACAGTAAAGTCCCTATTTAAAGTCAAAGATGTAAAGAAACAAATAAATAACACTTCTGAATTAAGTTTATAAAACATGAAGAACACAGACATCCGTCAGTATCAGTCACTCCTCCTATCTTCTGTCCACCTGGCTGTTTTTATCACCCAGTAAAGAAGTAAAAAAAAAAAAAAAGTCTTATGGTCGATCATGCCTGCTCTGCTTGAGTAAATGAAGTGGTGGTGACTGATTGAATTAGGGTTCACTTTCGTTTGCGTGTCCGTTCTTGTCGCACAGATTGAAAAAGCACTTTTTACTCGCAAATATTATTTTGCACATAGAGTAACAAGCGTAGTTGCAGTCAACTCGACGATCCTTCACTTCACCACAGCGAGCGATCTGCTCGCGCTTTTTGTGTGTTTCGTTTGAGGAGCTCAGCCCGGCCGCAAATGCCCACTGCAGCGTGAAAAGAAATGACTTCAAAACATTAAAAAGTACTAATGGAACACCAGTAACATAGATGCTAATCAACACTTTTGGCATAAAGCACCGGGCCGTTTAATAACGCATCACTACCTTCAGATGATGTCAAACGTGAAAGGCTAGAGCCAGTGTGCATTCTGGGCTGCTGTAGAAATATGGCGGTGCAAGATGGCGGACTCCGTGGTAGACGACCCGTTCCCTTTGTAGATATGAACATATTTTTTTAAGCTAACGAGGGCACTATGGGGGCTGCGCGGTGGTGTGGTGGCTGGCGGGGGGGGGGGGCCCGGGGTTCGGCTCCCGGTCTTGGTGGTCCCCCTGTGTGGAGCCTGCATGCTCTCTCCGCGTCAGCGTGGGCTCCCCGGCCTCTTCCCACAGTCCAAAGACATGCAGCTTAGGTTAATTGAAGGCTCTAAATTGGCCGTGAATGTCTGTCTATATATGTGCCCTGAGATGGACTGGCGACCTGTCCAGGGTGAACCCTTTCTTTGCCCATCGCATTGTCACCTGGGATCGGCGCCCCGCAACCCTAAATACGATAAACGGTTCGGAGAATGGAATGGAAAACACTATGATTCCTAGTTTTAGGTGATTATACACTTAAAAAAACCTAGTTATGAATATTATATCCCATTGCTGCCAGTTAATCCCCTTGAATGTTAAACACTGTTCCTTTGATGTAAACAGCATTTGGATGGATGACCAGATTAATATACTGCCTCTCTTTCCCCCACTTTTAGGTTTCTGCGAAATCAAATGATCAACTGTGCACATACAAATATTTACTTAAACGTTTTTCAAGGGGGGGGGGGGCTTTTGCAGCAAGGGGTATCCTTCAAAAATGTTTCCGACATCACCGCTCATGAAATATGGATGCTTTTAAAGAGATCTGAACAGACACTAAGCCACTAATTACAAAATACCCACCTTTGTAAAATGCTGCTTCTGTGGCTGTAAACTTCTCTTTGACAGACAGCCAAGGAGAAAAGTGGCCATGACGGTTAAAGGTAAGAGGTGTGTACACAAAGATCAAACAGTATGATCAAACTCATACCCTCCCTAAACAAACAAGACTGAGAGAGCTCAGAGTTAACCAAAGCCTGACCGGGCAGTTTTCAGCTGTTTTCTCATCCATGTCATGCTTTTAAAGGTGAACGTCACCTTCAGTTTCAATTGTGCACCACCAGAAAAGCAAAAACTAGAGCCCTAAAATCTGGAAATGAGTTCGCATTTTTTCACCTTAGGTTCCCTCGGCTAATGGGTTTTTGTTTCGAAACTTGAAATGTATCATTATTTATTAAGTTATGTGGTTAGCAAAAGCTTAAGAGATTTCAACATTTGGTTCTATGGCAGTAAATATCCCTCAGTGTGCAGGCCAAATCCAAACCAATTCTATTGAAGGGAAAATATTGTGAAAAGTACCCTTTTTTAGTGCTTTTGCACATACATTCAAGGAATCTGGAGTGTCTACCAACACAATCAGTTTTTTTGTGGACTGCCTCGATCAAACAACTGTGTTGTTCGGTTCAAAAATGGATAAATTACTTATTTTATGGCAAAACAGTGGCCGATTTGAGCATGCTGGGTACCGAAATGATCATCAGCTTCCGAACTTGCTCTATGTTGCGGTTTTAGAATTGTGGGTGGATCAGAAAGGCTTCATGACTCGTCCGCAAATGTGTCCGGAAAGAGAAAAGAAAAAGAGAAAAAAGCACCGGCCGCTTTGTGACTTTACAGGTACTAGTAGGATTATTTTTTATAAGGACTCCCACAAGCCTGCTGGAAACAGACTAAACATAAATGAGACGTGGAAAAACACAACAAGCAGAAAAGCCCAAACCCAGGAAACAAAACCCACTGGATAACTGTTTTATGATAAACCAATAAAGGCCGTAAAAAGATAACAATGCCAGGCAGTGTTTACAACATGACTGAGGACTCTGGACTGTTGCAATACGCATTTCCAGTTACAGCTAAAATGCTTAACCTCATCTCCAAACAAATCCGCCAAAACTGAAACCTTTATGCTTCCCTAAAATTACATTTTTCATATTTGTTGGGCTCTTGGACTTACATAACTACCTGATCTATATCTCTGTTGTTTGCTCTAACGTAGCTGATCATTTTATAACCTTACCTTGAACAAAGTTCAGGACTTTTGTAAACTTTGGTTGTTTTTAAATTTCCCTTATGCTAATCACGTGGTCATTAGGACCTGAATATCTGTATCTGAATAACACATGTATTTCTCTCAGTGATTCTTAACCATAGGGCCGCGGCCCCACATTGGGCCGCGAGCGCCACCTAGAGGGCCGCCAAAAACTTTCCGTTTTTACCTGTGGGCCGCGAGGAGAAAGGACAGTGTACTACAGATGCAGAAAAGGTCTGTCGTGTCACTGACTGGCAACTCCAAATGTGCTGTAAAGCCAGCTGTCACAGATATGAAGAGCAACTTCTGGTTCTGCAAACATGAAGACTGCTGAAGCATATCATTCACATCATAAGGCTATATTTTAATTTGCACTTTAATTAAACTGTAAATAACATTACAATAATTTGAAAATTATTATTTTGAATTGTGTGCACACTTGCCTGCACACATTCTCTTAAAGTAAAAACCTCACTTTTACTGTCTTAACTATTCAGGTTTGAGGTTTATTAACATGTTGGATTAGCCGAGAGCACTGTAGTAGTTCAATAATACAATTAATCCTCAAAAAACTACTTTCCTAATAATTGTGCAGTGTATTTATCAAATAATTGTTATATTATTTATCAAATTTCAATTTTTTTTATCCGTTTTTTTGAGTCTCCCTTGTTTTTGTTGAAAAATCAAGTTATTGGTTATTTTTGTGTTAATACGCCTGACTTGAGCCTTTAAATGAGTCATGTATTAGCTTGATTGGTTCCATGACTTGTTGTCTGTGCAGGTTTACATACACATGAGCAATAAATGTCTTTTTGATGATCACATTGCATCATGTCATTTATTTGACAAGGTTTTTGCTTGTTGAACTAGTAGGTAGATTTGAGTTAGTTATTGAATACAAGTTAAACCAAGAGTGAGATCAATTAGTTAATAAACCAATGCAGTGTTAATATTTGAATGGGCCCCGGGGGTTCTTGAAAAGTTGGGCCCCGAGGTCAAAAAGGTTAAGAACCCCTGCTCTACATGATGCATTTTGCCACGTTCAATTCAATGAGTCGTATTTTCAAGCCAAACTTTATTTATAGCAGCAGTGGCAGCAATTCATGTCAAAACTGTTGTTGTGAACAATTGCCTCTAATTGAGTAGTACATAAGAACTCACATGCAACAACTTTGTCATCATTGGTCTGAGCTGTGCCTGACCCTTAAAACCATTTATGTCTTCATGCTTTTCATTTACTGTGAGCTAGAGCCCTCTAGTGTTCACTACATGTGCCGGTTTAAACTTCTTTTGGTGAAATCAGTCAAA
This sequence comes from Taurulus bubalis, assembly GCF_910589615.1. Lineage (NCBI taxonomy): Eukaryota > Metazoa > Chordata > Actinopteri > Perciformes > Cottidae > Taurulus > Taurulus bubalis. The sequence continues at coordinate 21,639,480 of NC_136597.1, read as the reverse complement.
ACATTAATATTCATCATGGAATGGGTACTCTGGATGGTCACTCCACCTGTGTTGAAACAACAGAAACAGATGTTACACAAAGCCTTATAACGCAAACTACAACCTACAAATCTACATGAAGATATATCCTCATATATTTTCCTATCAAAGCATATACTCACATCAGCAGCTCCACAAAGCGAATGTTTTTGTTCAGGGCCTCGATGGCTCTCATTTCTTCCTCGGTGAGGGAAAAATCAAATATCTGGAACAACATATGATTTGTTGTTATTAAAACGATTGAACTGAGTCATGAATACTGTATGAAATACAGATCTCGGCACCAAAGCAAGAACATACACGTCATGATAAAGGCAAGGCAAGGCCAGGCCAGGCAAGGCAAGTATATTTGTATAGCACATTTCAACAACAAGGCGATTCAAAGTGCTTCACATAAAACAATTAAAAGCATCAAAACATAATCCAGAAAAAAATAAGATTTAAAAACAATCAAGAACATTCCTTAAAAACAATCAAGAAGCAAACAATAGAATACAAGTTGCAGAACAGTTTAAGAAATAAAATGCAGTAGTGAAATGCAGAAATGTATTGATATCCTTGAATCTGGTTCAATTAGAGGCAGCAGCAAACAGAAAAGTCTTCAATCTGGATTTAAAGGAGCTGAGGGTCTCAGCAGACCTTCAGCTTTCAGGGACCTTGTTCCAGATATGTGGAGCAGGAAAGCTTAGTGTTTAGTTCTGACTCTTGGAACAGAAAGTAGACCCGTCCCAGACGACCTGAGGGGTCGGGGTGGTTCATAAGGTAGCAGCAGATCACAAATGTATATATATATACATATAAAAGGCAAACCCACCTGGAAATTGTGCTTGATCCTCTCGGGGCTGAAGCTCTTGGGGATCACGGCGACTCCTCTCTGGGCATTGAAGCGCAGAGCCACCTGGGCAGTGCTCTTGTTGTACTTTTCCCCAATAGATACAAGCAGCTCGTCCTCCAGCAGGGGGGGACATTTCACATTCACCCTAAACCAGCGACCGAAGAAAATACAAATGATGCCAGAATAGAGACTTTTTTGTGAGTTTCTAAGTTTAGCGTTGAGGGTTTGGTGACAATAATAATCTTCTTTTATCAAATTCAAGGCTGACATGTTGAACATCAATGGCCAAAGTGCAAAACCTGCAAAATGATCCAGGAAAAGTGGGGGAAACCTCATCTTCACTTTGTGTATTTTTCTTATTTTTTTCTTTTGTATTGGGTATCCTTAGCAAAAAGCATTCTGCAAGAAAGTGTTATTGCTCTTGCCATCAATATAATTTGAGTTACTGACAAATGACAAGGATCTAGAATAGATTATTTCCATGAAAAAAGTAATGCGTCACTGGAAATTGAGTCTATTCACTTATATAGTTGTTCAGGTCTTCATCTCAAAGCCTATAGCGACTCACCAGGATGGTTTTCCTTCTTGCTTGTCACGTGACGTCTAAAATTGCTTGAGCTTTTTCACCCTTCCATGACTACAATACCAGCGACACGTTCAAAAATACCAGCCATCGGTAAAAAGTGCGTCTATCCTAAAATCTACATACCAGGATGTGTCTCTGGAGGAGCCAATTGGGCAGTAGCCAACAATCACAATGTCATTCTGACGACAGTACTCCAGAAGCTTGGGTTGTGTGAAATATGGATGGCATTCAACCTGAAGGTAAGCAAGGAGAAAATCAATTATTTCAAAGAACACTGGCCCAAAAGTGGTCTGACTTTACATTAGCACCCTGTGTAGTCCTTAATCTAACCAGCTTGGAATGGAGAGGAAAGATGCACTCCTTTAATACCATTACAGCTAAACAAAAACTGCTTTTATGACAATGATTTTCATCTAAGTCTGTTGAGTATCAAGCACATAAAATCAATATGGCACCATCTACGGAAACTTGCTCCAATGTAGCATTCATGTATGTTGGAGGGGTCACCTGGTTGGATACAGGTTTGTGCTTGAGGCCGGGCTTGTTCAGCAGCAGCTCCAGCTGTCTGCGGTTGAAGTTGGAGACTCCCAGAGACTTCACCAGCCCTGCGTCTTTGCAAGCCTCTAAAGCCTGTTGAGAGGAAAAGATTGACATCCTCCCAAAGACTGACAGTGAAAGTCTTTACAGACTTTGAGAGACATTGAGAAAGAAATAGAAGAAGAAGTGAAAAAAACTAATCTTTCAATAGAGCTTGGCTGTTTACGACACTGATTGATAGTTTCTGATGCTGCAGCAGAAAACTGTTCTGGGATCTACTTTCAAGTATAAAAGGAATATCTTATGCGGAATATATGCGGTTTCTCTTGATTCATTCTTTGTTTCTGTTTCCACATGAGACATTTTCTAAAATGCACAGAAAGAAAAACAGCATTTCCTTCAAGTTGTAAAAGATGTCACCCATTCTATGTTGCAGAACACTCACTTGACATGTTATTAGACACTTAGTTAAACTTGCATGCTTTATAATTATACTTTAGTAAGAGAGCAAAAGTGAAATGAAAAATGAAAAAGTGAGAAAACAATATCTCATACCGCATCCAGACCGGAGACAACAAAGAGGAGAAGAGTAAAGTCGTGAAATAGCAGGACCATTTATTTTATGAACCCGGTAGAACTCACCTCCCATGTTGCACAGAGGTCTGTGTCGTGGTAGATGTAGTTTCCATCCTGGTCTTTTGGATAGAACCCATCTCCTGGCTAAAATGTAAGCACGATTCAAGCATTTCCATTAACACTTCAATGGTGTTGGCATGAGATAATGCTAAAATTTGAAGTTGGCTTCAATTTGACTATTTTGAAAAAATCAATACACAATACTCGTAAAAATATTTGACTTGGACCAAGACATGTATGCCAATTGTAAACACGGCCAAATGGTTCCAGTTGCCCAATCGTAAACAAACATGTCTAATCTTTTCTGAAACCTTAAACTAAAGCCACATGTCACACGTGTTATGCAACTGCCTTACATTAATATATGCATTTTAATAAAAAATTGTCTTGGTATCTTATCTAGTGCATATTTTATATCTAAATATTAGATTGGGTCATTTAGATGTGTTGTTAGTATTTTTTTAACGCTGTTCTTTCTTTTATAACAAATAGTTTTCAATCAGCACACTTTTATTTTAAAACATCTTCTTACTTCAAACCACCCTGTTTGACAGGGTATATATCATACGTGATCCAATCCAAACACCACAGTGTGACATATCTAAGGGCAATGTTCAAACACTAACTGATAAGTGAACTGCAATCTATTTGTGCGCTATCAAGAAACCTTGAAGGCCATGGGAAGCTCGACAATGTAGAGATCCACATAGTCCAGTTGTAAGGTTTTTAGTGTCTTCTCCAAGGCCGGCCGCACCAACTTTGGCGGATGAAAGGTATTCCAGAGCTGAGGAAGACAACATGGACCTAATCAGAAAACATTAAAATGAAATCAAAACGTATTAAACTCCTGACTTATGACATAAGGTATCACCTTTCCGCAGTAAAAGATGTCCTGTCTATGAACGGTTCCATCAGCAATCTTCTCTCGAATGGCTTGACCCACTTCGTGCTCATTGAAATACACCAATGCCCCATCAATGTGCCTGTAACCCACATCTATGGCCAGCTTGACACATTCCAGTGCTGTGCCTTTGGGTGTCTAGATAATAAATTGGGAGAAAAATATGTTACAAGACCAACTCACACACACACACACACACACACACACACACGCACACACACACACACACACACACACACACACGCACACACACACACACGCGCACACGCACACATATGGTATTCTTCTCACCGTTCGAGGGTCCCCATAGGTGCCCAATCCCAGCAGCGGAATATGGTTCCCGTCGCTGAGAGGGATACTGTGGCTCAGCGGTGGATTGGCCATAGGGAGTACCGGGAGTTTTCCAGGTGTGCTGCTTCACTTCTGGGCCGGTCGAGACTTTTATTTGTTGATATTTGTCACGTTAGTCCATCTTCTCTTAAAGTGGGCTACACACCTTCCGCATTCTGACACCGCAGCCTCCGCATGGGTTGTACCATGCGAGGAAGTTCACCCCTCCCAAATAGAGTTGGTTCGGTCCGTAGCCGGTCTTTTCCAAAAAGTTTTCTCAGATAGGCTACCGATAGCTGGGTCAGCCCGACCGCAGCGATAAGCGTCAGGGAGGATGAACGGGGGAAGAGGGCAGGAGGGGCTGAAAAAGCCAGGTTGAGAAAAAGAAAGGCATTGGCTAACTTTGTAGCCTTGATTAATATCGTTGTAGCGTTGTCAACCTATTCCCAAGCAAAATATTACATTTAATTAAAATATTAGCCTTTTTATATCACCCAAAATATGGCGATCCATAGACTTTGCAAATATTAGAGAAGCTTCTCAACCTTAACATTTGTGAAGAATATGCTACGAAGCTCATTGAGGCAGGACAAGTTGGAGGCGTTCATGTTATTGTGCACTGTCTTAACCTGCCCTCTACAGCATGCATAATAGGTAATTTATTAATAACATGCAGGGGACCTTGGACCCTGATGTTTCACTGAAGTTCAGATCAACTTAAAGGAAGTCAGAGGGTTAATTCCACCAGTGATCTGACATGTTTATCCACTTCTCAATGTCTTATCTGGATATAATATTACCTTTTAGTGTATGGCGTTATTGTTGTTATTATAGCAGTTTAAATATACTTTAAAGATATCCCAACATTATTTAATGTAATAGTTTTACGAGTAATAGATCAATCAGGTATTGTAACAAGCTGAGTGATGACCACAATGGATGTGATAGTAAGGCATTATTGCATTACACCAAAAATAATTTTAAAAAATGTGAAAAAAGTGGCGAATTGTGCCAATATATTTGAAATAAATGGAATTTAAGTAGATTTCTGCAGTGAAAGAGATTACCCAAAATCCGGTCTTTTTCAAGAAATGGTGAAACTAATCATTAATGCCCTAAAATAATGGAACAGTTTTAAATAATGGAACAGTTTTAAACTGACGAAGGCTCCACCTCCAGTGTTCAGGTAAGGCGTCAAATGTAACTTCAAGAGAAGAGTAACGTCCCCAGTCCCGGTAGCACCGATCCAACGAACCACAAAGACGACAATTCAAACGTGTAACTTTCAGCAGGGACAAACGTGACTCCTCCATCGCCGCGCTCGCGCGCTGTTTTGACCCCGCCCCTCTCGTGCCGCAACGAGCGCGTGCGGTACGCAATGTGAGCAACATCTCCGTCTCACAACATCTGCGACACGACACGCTCAACGCGGAGCTGTTGCTGTTGTCTCTTTTTCTCCGGTCGACGTGTTGCCGCTTTACGAAAAGGTGACGTGTTAGCGGAACCGTTCATCTCTCTCTCGCGCGCGCTCTCTCTCTCTCTTTCTCTCTCTCTCTCTCTCTCTCCGCGCGCCGTGTTTGAGGAAAAAAAAAGGAGGAGAGTGAGGAGGGGAAATGCAGGTGAGAGGAGATGCTCTTTGCGCATACACGCTCGTATGTAGGAAAAGAGGGGAACTGACTCTGCCCGCGTGCGCGTGCACCTCGTACAGGCCACACGCATAGAGAGAGAGGGGGGGTTATCTATCCTCGAAGGCTAAAAGTGCAGCAAATGGATGGACGCGTGGACAAACGGGAGCCCGGCGACGCCGCAGCCTGCGCCGCCGAGAACGAGGCTGAGAGCACGCAGGTGCGGCGGGAAAAGTCCGGCGCGAGCGCTGCGAGTCACCTGGACACGTGCCCCGTTTGCCACCTGAACTTTCACAGCCGAGAGCCCCAACTTCTGCCGTGCCTGCACTCCTTTTGCAAGAAATGTCTGCCTTCGCCCTCGAGGAACCTGGCCATGGCAGAGCCTCCAAACTCCCAGGTTGACAGCGCGACCAAACCACGTGAGTCCCTTTGTTTACAAACAATGTGGGGTCCAATCCCACCTCCTCATGCAATACAATAATACATTAAAAAAGCCCTCATTGTGGCATGTAAGGCAGGTGTGCTAAGTACACGTGGAACATCGTCCTTCACGTGTCAGTTTATTTGAACAAAAACCACATCATGGATTTCCAACTGTACCGGTTTTTAGATTAACATGTGTGACATGTGTTTGGTTTCCAGTGAATGTGATGCGCTGTCCGGTGTGCAGGCAGGAGTGCATGGAGGTGGACGTGATGGAGAACGTCTTTGTGAAGGACTCCGTGGAGGCTCCCAGCAGCACGGTGGAGAGGACAGTCCAGGTCGGTGACCTTTGCCCCCCGTGGGCGATGATCTCGATGAGCATCAGTTTGCCCCCTGAGGGGTTTGATCTAGGCGTGACTTGGATGTGTCTTTTCTCTGATCCGACATGGTGTTTGCACATGACGTCTGATCTAATTTGCTTGATCAAACTCTTCTTGTTTGTCTCATCCGCCTGCAGCTCTGTATGACCTGTGACGACAACGTGGAAGCGTTCGGGTTCTGCGTGGACTGTGTGGAGTACCTCTGTGCCGCCTGCGTGGAGGCCCACCAGAGAGTCAAATTTACCAAAGACCACACCATCAGGCAGAAGGCAGAAGTCTCGCGAAGTATTCTGACCGATGTCCTCATCCCTCTTTTTAATTTATTCCATTTTTCTCTTCTGTGATATACTTGGTGGTGTTTCCTTGACGAAGGGAAGAGAGCTATTGTGGGATCAGGGCTGCAGATCTCACTTTGTTTTGGGGTTTAGTGTCGAGCTCGTAATAGTCACAATCAAAGGTCCTTTCCATTCATTTACATGCATCTACCATTTTATTCATATATTTCACTGCTTTTGTAAACCAATTCCAAGCACCAAAACCGTTCATCCACATGAGTAAAGTTATGTTTTCACAAGAGATATGAAGAATTTCCAAAAATCGAGATTCTATTTTTCAGCTTCAGTCATATTTTCTCTTTACACTTTTTCCTTATGACAATTGTGCCTCATTATATAGAGAGCTGAGATTGTTCTGCATTTTTTGATGTAAAACATGGGTATATATCTTATATGCAAGTGCCTTTAACAGGTGAATTTAAGAAATTATGTAAAATCGAGAAAATGACCTCAGAGTCTGAAGGGTTAAGGCCTCACCCTAACCCTAACCCTAATCCTATTTATTGTTTGAGTTGTGTTTAGAGGTTGTACATGGGGAGTCTATATTATTGTAGCCCTGATTTTTATGTTTAATTTGATACCTAACATGTTTTTTACTTGATTTGTACCTTGTGACCTGATATAAAAGGGTCCCCATGTTTTGCTCAACAGGTTAAAGAAAGTATTAATAATGGTCCAAATTATAAACACACAATTATACGTCGACATCTCTCATCTTGCCCCTGTTTTAATGCCATTTTGTGTATACTGGGAGCAAGTTTAACCTCCTCACTTCAGCAGGATCCTAATTCAAATGCAACCATTTTGACTTGGAGTTTTTCCAATTCAGATTTGCATGCTGATTACTCATACTGATGAACCTTCTGTCGTTTCCCAGAGGCCCCCGGCGCGTCGGCTCAGAGGCCGGTGTTCTGCGACATCCACAAACAGGAGCCGCTGAAGCTGTTCTGTGAGACCTGTGACCTGCTGACCTGCCGGGACTGCCAACTCGTAAAGCACAAGGACCACAAGTACAGTCACAAGCTGCAATATTACTTCATATAATTATGTCACATAGAAGGTTTATACACCTGTGGATACATTTCAATTTGGCTTGACATGTATTTAAACATGTCCCTGCACCCATTAGTTTTAGGAGTGTTGCTCCACATCCTGTCATTGATGTCACCCAAATGACAACGTTTCCTTTTCATATTGCATCCACTGACTCAGCGTTCTCTTTGGAGCAGTTACCAGTTCCTCGAAGATGCTTATAAAAGCCACAAGCAGCACATGGAGAACATGACCCATCAGCTGCAGGAGAAAATTAAACAGATTGACGAGGTATCAAACGCCATAAACAGAGGGTATGTACTTCCACAAACCGCAATATTTCAATTGTCAAGTGTGCAAAGTATATGCAAAAAGCCATTTTTAGAACAACTGTTGCTGAAGGATAACGCCGTTATTCGTCAACCTGGACTCTGTTTCCCCGTGTTGATGTGTGTAAGTGACACAACGCATCGTTTTTTCTAAAATTGCACGGCGCCAAATGCATGTTTCTGCCACTGACGGGTCCAGGTTGTCATTATAAGTGTCCGAAAAACATCACGGGAGGAAAAGGAGCCTGCGGAGAAATAAAACGCATTTCTTTCACCTTTTCGCCTGATCCAGTCTGTTTGATTTTGCGTCCACGTCCGCTCAATACTGGAACAGTTTCAGAAATTGTGGACAGAAAAACATGGGAAAATAGCGTCCGGGTTGAAAAATACCAAAGTTACCCTAAAAGCATGCATAATAAGTAATAATGAGAAGAATGAAACATGTGCCTGTTGATTTGGGACATATTGTGTCAAATTTGAATACTTTTCAGACTTCATCAGGTGGATCAGAACCGTACGTCTGTTCATAGTGAAATAAAGAAATCCATCTGCAGTTTGATTATCGAGATAAACAAGAAGGGCAAGATGCTGGTTAATCAACTTGAGGTACGACAAAGGCTTTTGAATATAATGTTGTATATCAGTGGCATGATCCCACATACCCTGAAGCTGTTTCCACACCGCAGATGCTCACTATGCCATGTCTTCCAGGCTGTAACGAAGGATCATGAGAGTGTCCTGCGAAAACAACAGGAGGACATCGGCTATCTATCCAGACACCTGAACCACGTCATCAGCTTCACCAAATGGGCCACAGCCAGGAACGGAGGCACGGCCCTCTTGTACTGTAAACGCCTGGTAAGGCTCGTCTGAACACTTATCTCATCACTGTCTTGTTTTTCCCACCCGGTCCTTATTGTGGGAACATATGCCTTTCGTAACACACAAGTGTCCCCCTCTGAAAATTATTAATCGCATCCCTTCTGTTGCAGATTCTGTTTCAGATTGGAAACCTCCTGCGGGCAAAATGCAGTACCTCGTTTATACCACAGAGCACTGTGCGTTTTCAGAATCGATCCTCTTACTGGGCCTCAAATATTGATCTGGGTAAGACATGAACAAATGTTTCTCTTATAGAAACTAATCAGTAACGCTGAGATTAATTTAGTCTGGACAATGTTTTTATATGTCTTTTTAAGTCATACCAAAATGTATGAAAGTTTATTACTGACAATAGTGGCCGTTTTCAGGATTATCTGTCTCTCAAAAGACCCCTGTTTCACTTTAAAAACTCAATGTTTCAATTGTTATCCTCTCTAGAATATCAAAATGGAACAATGAACAGTTTCCACCACAAAGTAGCCCCTTTATTATTTCCCTGCTTGGCAAAAATCCTTTTTATTATTTTGTGGCTTGCATACAGGGTATGGAACTTGTCATCTCTTCATGCAAATCACACCACTTACCAGAGATTTGTTGGCTCCTTTTTGTCATTTGCATGAAGGATGCCGAATCAGGGAGAGAGTGCGTAAAGATCTCAGCTTACTGAGATATGTTCCCAAGAGTCAGCCAACAGAAAAATAACAGCAAACATTTCGACTGGCAATTAATTGTTGAAGTCAGATTTTTGATTATTGTGAGGTATTGCTTGTGTGTAATATTACTGGGTTTTGGAACGTCAAAACAAGCCATTTGAAAACATCATTTGTCTCTGACCTTGTGAGGAATATTTCATTGTAACGCTTAATGTAAAACACTTCCAACAGATACAAATTATTAGTAACAAACCTACTTGACATGTTTCCCCTTAATAACCCCACAAGATTTGCAAACTTTCTACCAATGTGGTAGCTGGCCAAACCTTCTCTTTCCCACAGTACTCAGCAGAAGTTGTGTCTGCATTGTATATTTTTCATCGCTACTTGTTATGCTCATCCTGTCTCTCCGTGTATGTTCCCCTCAGGCTCTTTGGTGGTAGAGAGTGTACCGGGCCATCAGCTGGGTGGTTTTCAGGGTATCCCACATCAGCTTTCCCACCCGGGGCCCGCCTCCTCAGGCTCGCCCCACGGCTTTGCCCTGGGAGCGCCCCGTAACACTCTGGCTCAGCTCCAGATGCAGGTGGACAAGCTAAACCCGCAGGCCAACTGGCAGCCCCAACCGCCTCCACCGCCATGGACGTGGTACCAGAGCGTCCGACTGCAGCGAACCGTCCCGGGGTCCCTGCAAGGAGGAGGCTCTCCCTCCCAGAGTATGCTTCCCCAACCTGGTCGCAGGTTTATGGCGCCTCTTCCCACCAACCACGTCAGCCCAACTAGCAGCTTACCGAGCCCTGGGTTCCCGCCACAGGTTAGCACGCGCGTGTGTCTCCTGTTTGACAGACAAGCACTCTTAACGAGCTCCGACAGTGGAAGACATTGTCCTAAATAGAGCTGACAGCCTTCACATCCCGGGCAATTTATGTCTTTCCTTGTCAAGACGGATTTTAATCTTGGACAAGTTTGTGAATCAAAAGCATAAATAAAAAAAACACGGTTAAATCTGCAGCGCAATGTGACGGAGGGCGGAACCGCGATTTCCATAAGGACGGGTTGATCGTACCTCTTCATCTTAGTTGTTTAGTCCAGTCCGCAGGGTGTTTTGGTTCCAGTTCTGAAGTATAGACTCATTCACAGGACAACACTCGGTGTGTGAAGTGCACACAAAGGTTGAGTCATATGGATGTGAACAAGCTGTTATAGCTGCATCATCAACTCTCAGTGTAACTCTTATACCAGTGTTTTGCGTGCTTTACTATAAATCATTGGTACTTAATGACTCATCTTCAAATTGATTTCCGCGAACTGCAGCTGTTGTTTATCTCCATACGTCACGATGATGAAATCAACTTCAAGAGATTGGAGGATAATTGAAAAGTCTCTAGTTTTAAGTGTACAATGTGTCTGCTTTTGATCTTCATACGGTTGCGAAATAAAAAAAGGAAAACCTGAAAGGTTTGCGAAAACACGGATGTATCAGAACTAAACTCAATTTGACACATGCATCTATATTTTTTGGAGAAACCTTAACTGCACCTGCAAGTTTAAAGTTCAAATCAACCAAAATCGGGCAGATCAGCCTGGCATCTCTACTTGTGTTTTATTTATGGGTTTAGTCTTCTGTGCTTCTTTGTTGCCATGGGGCGTCGGCCAACGACCGGGTAATGAAAGCGCCCTCTTTGGCGTTCACCTCCATCATCACATGTTTACAGACGCCAACAGGAATGCCGGGATGAAAATGATTGCAGCCTTTTCAATCCATCTTGATCTTTCTCCGTCTTGCAGCCGCTGAGGGGGATGGGCGGCAGCTCCAGCCACCAACCCAAAGCCGTGGAAGTGTTTTCCTCCTCACCTCTGTACGCCCACGTAGCACCGCCGCCCGCCAACGGTGGCGTCAGTTCACCTCAATCGCGACAGACGGCGAGTGACACAAAATCCATTAATGTAAACTATGCAGATGCACGTTGTATTTACAATGTAGTTAACAACACGCTACGCTGGTTTTAGATGGAGCCGACATATCTGAGAGGGAGGAATGATCCAGGCGGTCCGATCTATGTCCTGAAACCCAACTATCCCCACGGCCTGCAGCCTGCTCTGCTGCACAGAAACGGTATGTCTGAACCATCGGTGTCGTTTGGAAGGCCGAATGCATTTCTGTATTCTCGATAAAGAAAAACAGATTTTTTTTTTTTATTAAGTGCAAGGACAGCAGAATTCACTAGGGTACGCTGCTGTGTCCCAGGAGGAGAAACCGGGGTAGGGAGCCAGCTGCATGCGCCCTAATTCCTTTTGTGCCACTGGTGTGTCTGGTGAGTTTTGCATCACTCTAATTGGTCCATGCTCTGCTCCCAAGGACTGTTACCTGGAAACCCCCAGAAACACAGCCGGCCGGCGGAGCAGTGGGCTCGGCTGTCAAGAAAAGACGAAGATTGTCACCAGGGCCCATCATCGTCATCAAAGATGAGCCCGATGATGACAGTAGCTACGTAAGGAGACGATAGATTATTATTATAGTCCAATCACTATTCCATATATAGGGTATATTCGATATTTGGTAGATTATTTTATCCAAAGTGTGCTACTATACCAAGACTGGGCAAACACAGAGTATGAATTTAAAGGAAAAATCTTAGTTTATTACAATAGACTATCATTTATGCGTGACTAGAAATTGGTTACCATAGCACTATACTCACCACACTAATTGATAACATTACATTTCATTTAGCTGACGCTTTTATCCAAAGCGACTTAACAATAAGTGCATTCAACCATGAGTACAAACTCAGAACAACAAGAATCAAGAAAGTACAATTTCTTCAATAAAGTTAAACTACAAAGTGCTATCAGTAAGTGACATTTAAGTGCTACTAACAGGATTCTTACAGTCATGGAAAACCTGGAAAAGTCATGGAATTTTAAAATGGTTATTTCCAGGCCTGGAAAAGCCTGCTTATATTTTGAGCGTCTTTCTTTTAAAAGCATATTAATTATTTAAACTCAGCGTAAATGAACATATGAATATAACACATTTCCATGACTTTTTCAGAACATTTGGGATTTTACTTTTTTCAAGGCATCTATATAAATGTTTATTCTTTTAATCAAACTATTGTCTCTCATTCATTTGGGTCATTTAAGGTTTACTGTATGCTTTGGAATTCTCATTGTTAGTTCATTTTCTCCCTTTTTCATGTTTGCAACCAGATTTCACAAAATGTTTGGTCATGGAAATTTGGTTTAAAGTCATGGAAATCCTTTTTTCAAAATGTGTATGAACCCTGTACTACTGTGCTACTTTCCTTATTCATGATATAGTCGAAAAATATGTGTTTTTAGTTTGCGACGGAAGGTGTAGAGACTTTCTGCTGTCCTGATGTCAATGAGGAGCTCATTCCACCATTGAGGAGCCAGGACAGCTAATAGTCGTGACTTTTTGCTCGCAGTGACGGAGCAAGATTTTCTAAACCTCTATTTGGAGGTAAAAAAAACAAAACAAAAATGACACATGAAATGTCAGTAAAAAATCTCTTATTGGACAAAACAGAAAACTGGCACATTTGCAGACACAACTGTGGCGGATCAAAGCTGAGTCCATTTATTGCACATTGGTCACTCTTAATTCAGAGCTGGTTTTCCTCCCTGTATCTCAGGTACAAGCCAACCAAAGCGCCAGCCTCCCCGACAGCACAGGCGACCAAGGCGAGGGGAGCAAAGCCCGGACTCCTCTTCAAAGCACAGACGACAAACCCCACAGCCATCTCCAGCCTCCAAGCAACCCACGGGACCAGAGCAAGACTACCGGTCCAGATCCCGTCCGCCCACTGGGAGGAGACCAGCAGGTAGACCAGCACCCGGCTCTGCTGGAAGACCCCGATTTAGGCGTGTGTGCTGCGTGTCAGACCGGAGGGGAGCTGCTGTGCTGCGATAAGTGTCCCAAGGTTTTTCACCTCTCGTGCCATGTTCCAACTCTCCTCAAATCTCCTCCCAGGCAAGCTGTGACATGGAACATTTATTAATTCATGCTCTCAGATGAAAACCCCACAACTCCTGTTTCTTTTTGATTTTCATGTTCATACTTATTATTGGAATGAAGCCTGTTCGGCTGTTAATAAAGAGGCAAAGACGAGTGGTTTTCACATTTTGGTGTGAGGTTTTCATCTGGCAGTGGCATTACGCTCTCGCATGTTCCTGTTTACTGGCTTTCGTACTGAGGTTCTGCACTGTGTCTTTTCAGTGGCGAATGGTTTTGCTCTCTCTGCCGCGACCCGTTAGTGCCTGAGATGGAGTATGACTGCGAAAGCAAAGCTGAAGCCAAAACAGTAAAGAAGGAGCCAGATTCGGAGGGAGGATTTTCCCCTGTGGACAAACGAGTCAGTACTCTTAAACATACTCTTTAAACATTTTTACAATGGTGACAGTAATGTCGGTTACAATAAAGATAATAGAGTTAGACTAATTACAATGAGAATCTCATATTTCCACAAATATGGCTACATATGGTGTCTCTTTCCTTACCTTGCTCGGTGCATATGATAGTTTGCACGTGTCACAGCGCCCTCCTCCTGCTACTTCATTGGACGGACCCCCTCAGAATCCTAGCTCACTCATTGGCTAGCCTGATGAAGCAACTCACACCTTCCTCGTTTGCTGGCGTGATTTTTAACGCCAGGCACAAGACCTTCACTTCTCCTGACCAGGACCAGGAAGTGATCGCTAAAGAGAGCACAGAGTATTGTAGGCTACTCGTGGCATGTGGATAGACGGCAAACAAGTGATTTTATACATCGCTATACACAATTTTGTATTTTTCCTCACCTTGAGCTCACTGTTACTGTTAGAAAGCATTGGAAGCCACTGAAATACGGCTAACCACAGATTTAATAAATCAAGCTAAATAATAGTTTCCCTATCAACCTATTGTCCTGCATCTATATTATGTACTACAAGAATAGCATTTAATGATAGTAGTTGTATAAAAAGTATAAAAGCTTGATGCAGGGTTTCGTCGTGATTTTAACAACCGCTAAGAATCAGATTCAGATCAGTGTCAGACGTGAGAGGCAAACCTCACCAATGTGTCACTTGTGTCAGGTTGAAATGATTAAGTAAACACATGCAATACCGCAGAGATTGCAGAACTGTATCTGGCTGTCAGTTGGCATGTATTAAGAAGTCCTTTTGTCTTTTTCTACCGCTGCAGAAGTGCGAGAAGCTGTTGCTGCACTTGTTTTGCAGCGCGCTGAGTTCAGCCTCCCCGGGGCCCGCGTCCCCCTCGGTGAGTCTGGCAGCTTGGCTGACTGCAGGCGAAAAGTTCACGGGATTAACGTCACATGGAGTTACTGTAACTGTTGTTTTAATGATGCGTAATATGCAGTATTTATCAGTAAATACAGAGACGTTATGCAACTTTAATCAGGTATTGTAAATATACAGGCATTTGTCCTGCTGTCAGTGTTTGGGCAATATGAACAATTAGACTATAAGCTGTGCATTACAGTGAGCGCACAACACTATATGTGTGTGCAGCGCTTAACTACAGTGTGCATTTTATCTTGAAATATCTCTCTTTGTTAAAAACCCTCACATAACAAAACACATGTCGCGAGATTAATAACGGTTTGACTTCACCTCCCCCGTGGAATTTTATCCTTTTATTATTATCTCTCCCTTTCTAAATACTGTAGGTATGTGCTAATACCAGGCTGGCTATAAAGGGACCAATGAATCTTTTCGCTGTGAAAAAGCGACTGGAGGTTAAGCAGAGTCTGTGCTACCAAAGCCCTGCAGACTTTGTATCAGACATCAGGCTCCTCTTTGCGAGCTACACAGTCCTCAGTGAGGTACTGTAGAAAGAACTGCACATTTTTTTTTTCCATTTTTCCCCCCAGTTTTTGACACTTTGTCATGAAATATCTTTTTCCTCATCCTCACTCACAGGTTGACACGGAGGTCACCACGGCATGCCGGGCGCTTCGAGAGCTGTTTGAAGAGCACCTGGGGATCATGTTCCCTGAACAGACCTTTCCAGAAGTCAAACTGGAGATGAAACCTCCTGCCTCTCAGCTCTCGTCTCTTGACAATTCATCCCAGCATGCAAAGCGCCAGCGCACATGTTCAGCCTCCCAGGATACGGCGAGCCGTCCCGGGGGAGGTGGGGGAGTAGCGTGAAAGCACAGATCTTCTTAAATCGTTTGGATATTTGACACTGCCAGCGCCAGCTAACATGTGGTGCGTTACACTTTTCTGACAGAAATGTATTATACACAATCACCAGGTCACCAAAAATGTGTTGTATGTTTACTGATTCCAATAAATTGCAAGCAAACAACTGTGAAACAGGGCGACAAATTATTGATATTGTCTTGACGGAGCATGCATTACAACTGTTGCATTTACTGACTGAAGAAATAGCTTCTGTCTTGGATTAAATCTTGAAGATTAAGTGCACACCTGCAGCAAACTTAGATGTTAACAGGGTGGAGCTGACCGGCCTTTATGGTCAGCAGTCTGTTTTTGTTAAATCATCAATTCAAGTTGTTAATTTGCTCTCACAAACGACAGCTCCGCCCACAGGAGATGCATTCATTGCAACACGGCTAATCGATGCTGTGGTCGGGTCTGCCGTGTTTTCTCCTCTTCAGCGCGATTGGGAAGGATGTGAATCGTCAGCTTTGATGATGTTGTGGTCTACGTTACGTGTAGGGAAAGCATCAAAGGAGTCCAAGCCGTTTGATAAAAACCAAAACAGGTTAAGATGTTACATTGTCACACATCATTAAACAGTATTTATGTTTGGTTAACTGAAAGGTTCTTGTTATGTGTTATTTTATTTGCCTATTTAAGTTTATTATAATATTTTATTGTAAAGACTTAAGACCAGTTCAAATGTTAAGTTACACTTTCCTTTTTTTTTTAGATCATTTTTATATTCATGTCATAACTCTTCCACTCACCGTTGTGAACTGTTTTCCTATAACATCCAAGAGCCAGAACGTTGAGCCATAAACCTATTTTCATACAAGTCAACTTTCAGATGTTTACAGGGTACAATAAAATACAATCGCCTACGTCTCTTGTGTAAGGATTCTGGGTAAAGATGAATGTCATAAACCATCTATATCACCCTATAAATGCACGTTAATGCAGTCTATTAACTTCCGATCGGAAAATGAGAAACGCATTATTTCCCTTGTTGCAACTTAGAACTAACATTACTGTGACCCGCAGTGAACGCGTCCTCCGGGCCCCATAGGGCCGGCCTCTGACTGCCCGGCTGTGTTAGTGGCCCTCTGCTGATTGACACAGACGTGGCAGGACACCCTTTGTTGAGCTTCAAAGGAACTGTACTCCACCCGCCCACAACAGGATTAACACTGTTTGAATGCGACCTCGGCCGCTCCGACTTCCTCCACCTGGGAGCTCACGCTGCTGTTTCTTGTTAAAACCCAAAATGCAGAATGTTGTTGATGGAAGTTGTTTTGGAAAATCTCTTCTCTCATCCGGAGAGGAAGCCGAACTTGAACGTAAATAATGAAAATGAATAAAATCCCGTTGGAATCAGAGTTGTCTTTGTTCATTTCTTTGAAGGGAAGAGTTACAGCAGCTGCATGCTTCTGCAGTCCGTGATAAACACTTCAAAGTATCGTTTCTCACTCTTTATACACACAGCAACAAGTTAACTTCTACCTGCTCGCGTCCATGAGTGGCCTTGGACAGTTTCGATAACAACCCGGATGAGACAGGCAGTACCATCCATAAGTGTCTCTTAGCTGCAGTTTACACTTTCTTTACTCCATATAAGGTCAAGGGAGGAAGTGTAGGCCCAGTAGCCATTTCTTAGTGAATCACACGTAAGTTTCGGGTCAACATAAGGACACAGTTATACATAATATGGTTATACATATTTTACCATTACAAAGTCTGAGAAGTTGCCCTCATATGTTGACTTCAGCCCATTGTGGGCATTGTTCATTGAGTTATTTGGCCTCTAAAGGCCTATGAGCAATTTACTACGTCACACTCAGGCCAAGATAGGATTAAGGACGGCAGTAAAGGGGTGCTCTGTGTTGTTGTAGTAACTGTAGCATCACGAAGGGGGTTGCCACATCCTCGACTGATAAACATCCGCAGGAGCTATATCTGTGCTGCTATAGCAACAGTCTATGTTTAACCTCGAGGTCCCATTGCACCCTTTGATGATGTTTTCAGGAGTGTTTCTGCATTATTTAACTTAATTTCCTACTTTCTTTGCTGTAGTGTTTGATTTGTGAATAGTGTTTGTCCTACCTTTTTTCATTTTGCTATAGGATATTACTGCAACATGGATTTTCAGAAAGCCTGCTCATCCATTACAATACACACCATGTCTGCTTTGGTTGTTGTAGGGGTTAGTGGGACAACGTAAGTGCAGATTGATTAAAAATATATATACGCTTTGCTTAACTGTGCAACTGTAACATTAAACACAACAATAAAAGCAGACGTGTTGCTCACTGTGATGGATTACCTCCTCAAGCAAGTTCTCTGCAAGCTCATTTCTACACCGTGTTGGGATGTTTTTCATGAAGGTTTTATTGGGGAAAAATGAACCCGGGATACCAATATTGCAAAAAGGCAGTTGTATTTTCTAAATAAGGAAAATAAATAACATACAAGTTGAACTTAAATCTTCACTTGAATAATCTAAAGCAGCTCCACAATACTTGGGGACTGAAATACCATTAATGAATGTTTATGACGCATCATTCAAAACACTGGTGCTGTCTATTAAAATGCAGATTGTTAACAGAGCACAACAGAAAACATGGACTGTGTTGGACTGTAGAGCTCAGAGATTGAGACACGACTTGTCACACACCACACTTAAACAGCACACTTTCTAATATATATATATATATATCTGCCATAATACTTGTGGGCTTTCCTGTATGCCTGTGGTGTCCTGATACCAAGTCCTTGGGGATGTTTCTAAACTGGCTAGACTGGTGCTGGAGACATGTGGCTCTGATTAGAAGATCATTTAACCTCTCTCTGTCACCATGCCCAGAGTCAGTAGACTGATTGAATTCGCAGAGGGCTTTAGTTGGTACAAAAATGTTTATAATGCAGTCTAGCAATTATTTCTCCGCTCCTTGCCAATTCCGGTAGACTCGTGTGTGTGTGTGTGGCTTGTTTATACCCAACTCCTCACAGTTCATGATCACTTTGGCTGATGGTGTGCCCACATCTGTGGCACAGTTACAAAAGCTTTAATTCATTAAATTTGAGGGGAAACTGCCTCATTTTCTTTGGTACAGCTGTGAACTTTAGTAACTGGAGGGAAAAATAGGCACAGAAGTACAGGCCTGCAGGGACATTTCAACCCCTTTGCAGAGGCGCTATCAACGGATACGCAACAGCACAGAGCCAGGTTGATCGATTATTTTCCATAAGGTGCAGCAATGGCAGTAACAATATTAATTTTTTCATTCACCCTATTTCCTCGAACTGAGATATCCAAAAGGTTTCAAGGCTTACAGTCTGGACACAGCCACAATACATTTTCGAAATACCCCAAAACCGGCTCCAGATGTTGAGTAATCAGTACAACCATCAGTCACAGGCTGAAAAAGTCTACTTTGCCATTGATGGGAAGACAATTTCCATGTGAGCATGCGTCCCTCTCAGCACAGTAGCCTGAAGTCACTTGCAATTCCTCCTGAAGCCAATAAAAACGTGTCACCCCGGCCCACATCTCCCTAGGTAGTATATTTCAGGTCTTGTACTTTCCAATGTGTATAAATGTGTCAGTTATATAAAACATTTCAGAAGGACAGGCCTTTTTTTTGTGGATAAACAGACCTGTCAGAATATAGTTATAAATTACAATATAAGCTCACTCCTGAGTTTTATTACCGATCTGTGAATCCCAATATCTTTGAATAGTAATACAATGATCTCACGGTTTAATGGCTTTAATTTGGAGTTTGTTCAGGAAGAAAGAAAGAAAGAAAGAAAGAAAGAAAGAAAGAAAGAAAGAAAAAACAAACACGCATTTGATTAGCAATGAGCCCTTTCTGCCCGCCCCTCGCATGGTCATAATTGGAGGCTCATTCCTCCAGTCACGCTGCAACTGCGACTCACTCAGCTCCATCACATCCACTCCTCCACCGTGGACAACGTCTCTCACTCCTGTTTATTTACACATCCTGCAGAATAACCAAGCTCAGAGCTCTCGGACACCTTTTTTCTTCTTCTTCTTCTTCTCCTCTCAGTTGAATCTCTTTTCCTTCAATGGGTCCGTGCGCAGCGCTGCTCTGCTCTCTGTTCGGAGTTCTCCTTGGCCAAGGTAAGTTACCTTTCTGGAGGAAAAAAAACATCACTGCGACTTGTAATTATAAGATCGTCCAAAAGTGAGCCAAAGAATGTATGCAGATTTGTGTGGTGGGTGTTGTAGTGTGAGGCAACTTTTTCACATGTATTTGTGAGGGTATTCACAGTGAGAATGGAAGTGATAATAGACAAAGAGTGAGACACGGGGAGGTGATGAATTTGTCACAGGACTAGTTGAGGCATGTGATGAAAGCACTGCTCACAAAGGTGGGTGCTTCAAAGTGTTACAGGGTTGTATTGAAAGGAAGTAGGGTTCGTATTAACCCCATTATTTCATCACATCAAATGTTACCAAACGTCATCATTATTGCTGGAGAAGTTTTTTGTTCTTCTTTTTTGTAAGTTTTTGAATATACTTTATTGATGAATATTATGCAACATAGGGCATACAAGGATCAGAGAACAAGTATTTTCTTGTTTTGTGTATGTGTTAATCAGTTTACAATAGTAAGGAAGAAAATAACGGGAAAGTAACGCAAACAAACAAAAAATACAGTAACAAAATAAGAGGAAATGCAAATGCTACAAGTACTTTATTTTTTATTTTTTTATTAAATAATGAATCCAAACACACCCACCCACAAACATTGTTTCCCCTTCTAACCTACAATGTCGTTATTGATATTGAGTGTTGTATAAAGTAATATCTTACATTGTGTAGGACAAAATCCAGATGCTGCACAATAAATATTATTTGAAAATGTCATATCAAAAAGTGATAAGAAAAATAATATTCATTTCATATTACTAATGCTATAGAATATTTAAAAAGTGATAAAAGAAGATGTCGCATGACATGAAGAGTGTGCACTTAAAAATGCAGTTTCACATAACCAAGTCTGCCTGCCCTGTTGTCTGTACTTTCTGCCCTGCAAGTCAAAGGCCAAGTGCCCTGGTATGCTGTGATGTTATATGTCAGAACGACCAAGAGTCTCACCAGGACCTGGTGGTCTGGACAGAGGAGTGTGATTTATGCACATCCAAAAGCTCACGTTTCCCCTGTCACACATGGGGCAACTTTCACAGTCAGCAGACAACTTTTCCTCAAAGCGGTCTTCTTCGTAGGGGGTCGTGTCACGGGTCAGTTTGGAGTGAATCCATCAAGCTATCAGCTCGACCAGTTACATAACCAAAAGTCCCCCACACAAAATTAACATAGCCATAGAAAGATAGGTTGATAGAGTGTAAGAGCCTTTTTATGGCACCAAGATTGCCAGAAACTTGTAAACAGAAACCTGGATTGCAGCCTGCGAAAGAGATGCTGCCGGGGCGGAGCCTCAGTGGGCTCATTAAGCCTTGTTTACATGAGGCGTCTAGACGCACTCAAGCCATGTGCCGCTCTGCCAGAACGGCCCTCACAACCAGCACCGCCATCCAAGATGGAAATCAGCACTCTCCAGACAGACAATGCATCACGGAGACAGGGAACCGTGGCCGACTGCGTCTAGGTCGCCGTGCCCGGTTTGCTTCTTTTGATAAAACAGCCCCACACAGTTTTTAAGGCACTTCTGGTCTTTCAATTTAGGTTTGAGAGCAGCAGACAGTGGTGGCGTCGGAATGACTCTGTGATGCCTTGTGGGTTACAGTTAGTTATCAGCAGAGGGCTACTGTGGGGAGAAACACTCGAGGACAGAGCAGTGAGACCAACTGTCATTCAAACTATTCAATAAATGCCTTTGTGTGAGGCATGAATGTCACTCAGTAGACATTTATATCCATATTATTACACTTTTGTAAGCTATATGGTTTATTTTAGTCTCATTGGGACAGACTGCTGTGACTTTGCCAACAGACAGAGGCCTTTAACATTCAGAGACAGATAGAGAGAGAGAGAGAGAGAGATAGAGAGAGATAGAGAGAGAGAGAGAGAGAGAGAGAGAGAGAGAGAGAGAGAGAGAGAGAGAGAGAGAGACTTTGAGAGGGCCCACTTGGTAGGTCCATGAGAAAAGCTTTTAAAATGCCATCTCATTTCATCCAGCTGCTACAAGGGTTATTGGCCGGAGGATTCTGGGATCTGCCAGACTTCCAGAAGTCAGTAGTGAGTCAGCTAATGTGGCTGCCGAGTAATAAATCCTCTATCCATATTCACGCCTTTCTGCCAGATTAATCATCCTTTGTGTTGCAGCAATGGTCACAATGTTTTAAGTCTGTGCTTTGTTTTCCTTTAGCCTGCGCTGGAGAAATGACTTGCGTTCTTCTTTAGAAAAAATCCCTTCCCACATGTTGCTTTTAATAATGTCTTCGTCATTGCTATATCTTTCCTCTACTTCGTTCTCATCTGCAGAAGTGGGTTTATAGAAACCTGCAAACTATTGAGAGAAACTGACGGTTTTATTGCAATGCTTACATTGTGTTGTTACAAAGTTGATCAATGCAGAATACGGTTTTTGATGATGACTATTCCTGCTTGTGCTGTGTCTTTGATTTACTGCTTATAATAAAATTCCTCCTGTCCCCCTGGGAGAAAGCAGCAAATCTATAAAACTGAGAGCCACTATTCCAGACACTTGTCCTCCCAACGTAATCTAACTTATTATCTGAATTTGTTGAATCTTGCCAGACTGTGAACGTCAGACGCTGCATCTCAAACAGATGGATTTGTTCAGTGCATTTCACAATCACTATTTCCAAAAATTCAGAGCATTCAGTCACTAACCAGCAACACCTCGTATTCTATTATAATGGGTCCATGAATCAATTTCACGGTGAGTTTGTTGTCTCTTTTGTTTTGTTTTGTTCAGAACAATTTGGCACACTTATCCTGGTGTGAGCCGAAGCCAACAAAAAAAAAGTCCAAGGAGCAATCTGCCAAAGCTATTTCACGTTTGGCATACCACACAAACCACAGGCGAATGAATGTATTTGATGTGATTGGGACGTTTGGTTGTTTACAGAGTGGAGGCATTCCACACTCTCTAATCCAGATGAATAAACAACCACTTCACCACAGAGTTGATTTGGCTCCAGCAAAAAAATCTGCAACAACATATCTATCATTCATTGTCTTTGGCAAAAAAAGGTCTAAAGGCTATTTAAATTGGCAAACAGATTTTGAATTTAGTTTTTCCATCTCTTGGAGAACGCTACTTGCCATATAGGACAATGGTAATATATATTTTTGTTTAGGTTACATCTCTAAATTCGATCAATATACATGTAGTTAATAAGCATGCTTGAATGAAAATGTGTTTGTCAAATAAATAATGCCTAAAGGGGCAATATCTAAGGTATGGATAGAATTTTAGTTCAAAGTCTGGGTGGTCCGGGGTCAGACCGCCATTGCTGAGGTTTGCACTTGCTGAATTTGAACTAACTCGTGGTTAATCAGCCTCCCGGAAGCGGAAAGTACACAACAACTTCGTCAACCCTGCCACCGTGAATTTAATCAATCTGAGGTCACATTGTACATTGTACTGACTCAAGGCCTGCTTACTGTGTTAACTTGTGACTTTTAGCCGATTCCGTCCGTGATTGCTCCTGATAACTTACAGAAATGTTTGTCGGCGATACCAAACACAGATGGGTATTTAAAGTTGATCCAAGTAAAATGTCAGGCTTTACGTGAACAACTACATATTCTGTTTGTAACTGACGTTAGCTGCGCTCACTAAGCAGTGTTAACTTAGCTAAATGTACTTGTTTCCCCATGTTAGGCTAACGTTAGCTGCACTTGCTCAGCAGTGTTAACTTAGCTAAATGTACTTGTTTCTCCATGTTAGGCTAACGTTAGCTGCGCTCACTAAGCAGTGTTAACTTAGCTAAATGTACTTGTTTCTCCATGTTAGGCTAACGTTAGCTGCGCTCACTAAGCAGTGTTAACTTAGCTAAATGTACTTGTTTCCCCATGTTAGGCTAACGTTAGCTGCACTTGCTCAGCAGTGTTAACTTAGCTAAATGTACTTGTTTCTCCATGTTAGGCTAACGTTAGCTGCTGAGAACTGCTCCTAGACAGCGAACTGTGGGGAGGCCAGGGACCGAACCTGCTACCTTGTGGTTACAGGACATTTCAGTACATATCTCTGTAATACATACACGTCTTTGCCACTGTAGCCTCTTTGTCCTCTATTAATAATCTTTATTGAATGTTTTAAACACAAATTCTGGCCATATCTTACGCATTACACCTTTCGTGTCATAAAGCGATGCTTATGTCTATGCCATTTGATATATCTTTCTTTGTCGTGAGCATCTTGAAGGGCACGAAACTAGTCTTAAAGCGTGAGTGTTAACCACTTTATGAGTTTGCAGGCCGGTGTGATAAGTGCAGATGCAGCAGCGCCGAGTCTTATCTTCCTGCTGTGATTATGTCGGTGGGGCTCCTCTCACTGCGACAAACCGGGCAACACGAGATATGAAAACGACTCCTTGACTCCGCAGTGAATGAATGCAATGAGAACAAATTAACCACCTGTTCACACAAACACACCTTGTGCTGTTTTAAACGTTTTGTAGGAGCCGGGCAGATCACCATCGAAGACTGCTGTAAAGATGGCCAGAAGCGTGGAAATGACAACGAAGATTGTACGTCCCTCCCTCTCATCTCTGAGTCCATCCCGTGCAGGTGAGCAGGCGCTTTCTGCTACTTTCCTGTCAAAGATTGCACATTTATACACCATGAGTTAAAGAGTGTGACATGCCTGGGGCTCATTCGGAATTACAAGTCATTAACTGCTGCACACTGTGTCACAATCTTACATTTTCTTTCTGCGCCACAGAAGCTCCTGCATTATTGCCACCAAGGGATTTGGCCTGTACCATGTATGGGATGTCTGCAGGCCCTTAATAAGAGATCGCTTTACCTTACTCCCGTAAATCTCCATGCACATTATTCACTTCACGTGAAAGCAGGAAACACTAATAGTGATGGGGTAATAACAGGTCTGCTGGTAACCTTAGAGGGTGTGCTGCCACAGGTTCAGGGTCCCATAAGCCACGGAGATCTGCTGCTGATGGCAAACACATTTACCGTAGCCACCCGAGTGATCCCAAATTTGTCTAAATTATAGTGTATGGGGAAGAGAGGGAAAGGGCAGAGGTTTGTGTGGGAGCAGGGTGGAAAAGGGGTGAAGGGGGAGTCAGAAAAAGGGGGCTGTTTCAGAACCCAGGAAATACCTTAGAGGTGAAACGCGACAGAGAGGGAGAATGGATAGAGGCAATAACAGGAAATCTGAACGATTACTTCAGACACCAAAGAAAGAAAAAATAAAAGTACGAAAGAAAAAGGACTGAGGAGAAGACAAGAGAAAATAAAAACATGAGGGCGACTGTGCCCTTAAAAGGTTCTGCAGAAGAGCTGTGTACGCCTTGGACTGAATTTGAGATCGACAGTAGTTTATTTGGAAAGAGGTTTCTGGTAAGAGTTGATAAAAAAGGCTGGTTGGAAATGAGCGAGGAGAGGTGAGGGGGCGGCGTTTTATGCTTTCTGTCTCGTAAAATACAGACCAGACAGAAACACCTACTCTGAACTGATTGGACTGCGCAAATAGCTAATGTTAGACAACACAATGCATTCAAACAGAAACATTAAGTAACTGATATTTTGATAATTGTAGCATTTTATTGACCCTTGTAGAGATAAACATGTTATGATCCTCAGCGTCAGAGGTCAAGGTCACCTGGAGCCCTTCCAGTAACTACGTGTTTCTCACTTCTTGTTTTAAATCTGTAACATATCATCTCTGATTTCTTTGAAAGTAGATTCTGGTCGTACTGGCAACTGTTAGTAACCCAATTACTGGCAAACTTTTCTCCATTCTCACAGGACACAGCTTGCTTACGTAAAGGAAGTGGTTTGTTTGAGTGATATTATAATAAGATTTGTTCTTTCAAAGATCACAATCCCAACCCCGAGTCCGGACATGTGGAGGTGGACAAATGTTCATTTTGGGACGGAAATGTTGGTTTAACTCCACGGTTCAACCCAGTTTAATCCCAGTGATGTCCAGTCCCCTCCTTGGAATCCACGCAGGACTTGCTCAACCCACTCATCCACATATTTTTAGTTCGACAACTCTGAGATCCCCATCAGGCATGCCTCAGGCTGATTTTAATGAGCTACGCTTTAAGGCAGAGTCGCATCGCACCGAGCAGATTATAAATGCACCACCTGTGTTTTGTGTTTTTTTCTTGCTGACAGGATAGTGCAGGAGCAGTGCTGTGTAACAGTGCTTGAGGATACCATGTGCACCAACGGTATCAACATGGCCAAAGACCAAGGAGTCTGCGATTCCTTATTCACCAACACCTGCGAGACCAAGACTACAAAGGTGTGTTTGTACTTGCTTGTGCACACACACACACGCATACGTTTAGGTGTATGTGTGTCTTTCTTGTTGAATAGAGACAAAACATATAAAAAACATGGAATGAACTCATAGTGTGCCCCTCAAAAAAATCTTCCTACACTCAATCAATTTACAGTACTTCCATCTGCCGGACAGCCAGATTGGAGGCAAATGATTGATGAGAGCGATGACGTGTATTTGTGTGTGTTTGTGTGTGTGTGTGTGTGTGTGCGTGTTTGTGTGTGTTTTCTGTGAGCAGGATGAGGCATGTCACTCTAGGGAGGAATGGAGCTTGTTGCTGTCAGATAGATTATAAATTCAACTACGTCTCTAGAATCTTCTGCAGGCTCGCATCCAAGCACTTTTCAGCCTTTTTACATTTTTAGTCCTTCAAGCCCTCAGAGCCCCCCCCGATACTTTCAAGATGTACTTCAGGTCAACACACCCTGGAAAGATAAAGGAGGGCATGCAAGTTGGTGCATTTTCTTAAAATGATGAGATAATTGTCAGTGGGACTGCTTGTCTTTATTTGATCAACTGCTAAATGCAGGTGGCGTCTCATACTTAAATGTGCACAGCTAAGCTGAATGAGACAAAATATATTAGTTGGAGGTAGTTTTACCTTCTCTTAACAGGGTAAAATAATGGTCAAGTCACTACAAGGTTTCGTTACATTGTGAAACACAAAATGAAAATCTGTTCCCATCTAAAAAAACTCTATATTTCTGTAACATTAGGACAATAGCTGAGAAAGAATATTTTAAACCATAAAAAAGAGTTATATATGTGCAATACCTATGAAGCTAACAGGGGGCTGAAGTATGAATGCTGCTATGTCGGAAGCATGACCCGCCCTACTCTGCGTCTGATTGGATAGTACTTGTTGCCTCCGTTGATTGGATTGGTTATAGGTTTAGGTAGAGGTTCATAGTAGAACTTGTAGTATCTCAGCTAGGCGATGCTTAGCTTAGCATAAAGACTGGAAACAGAGGGAAGCAGCTAGCCGGACAGCATCTTAAAAGTGTGCTAATACGTCACATTATGTGTCTTTTGTCTAGAGAGACTGAATCGTACAAATGTTACTTTGGGATTTTATAGTTTGCTTATGTTTGCATGGCTATTTCTTGGCCGGGCAAAACAGGCTAACTTCCTGAAATCTTGACTTCATGGAACCAGCGGAGAAAATCTTCTGTTGCATTTCAATAGTTTTAAACATTTTATCAGATGCTTGCCTCATCTTTAAGGTTCTACATGGGCTTGCACCTACCAAAAAGAATCAGTTCTTAGTGTGGAAAGAACACTATCAGCAGGGTATCAAAGGAAAATACCTCACACAATACTTTGTTGTACAACACAGACGTAGCAAGTTTGGGAAAACAGTCTTATCAGTCAGAGCCACCCGCTACTGGAACAGTCTTCCTACTGAGTTAAGAGAGAGCACTGTCCTGCACTTTGTCTGGTATTTAATTAAATAAATACAAATAAAATGGTCCCTGCAAGAAATAGTAAAGCACATATTTTACCATAAAACCACAACCTGTACCTGGCTTTAGAGCTGCTGGTGTGCTGGTTTTTGTTTCCTTTTTGACAGAGGCAGGTTAACACGAAGCTAAGCTATCTGTCTGCAGCTTGATGCTAAGTATGAGTGTATCAAGCTGCTGACCTTGTCAAGGAAGCCAAAAAAGTACATTTCTCAAAGTGTCTAAGAATTTCCTCAACGGTGAGCCCAGGTCAATGCGCGTTATGACACAACTTAAATTAGATTTTGGCTTCCTGGGGGCTGCGGAAAGAAAAATGGCACGTGTCCAGTCGCGCTATCACCACCTCTACACTACAGCCTACTCTTATTGCCCAAAGTGAAGCACAAACACCCATCCCCCACCTTCTGCACCTTTCATGCCCCTCCCCCGACCGACATTACCGGGCTGCCATAATGATTGATTGAGCGTGCTTAAGCCAGAGGGGATGATGTCATCTCATCACTGTCTTTCTGTCCGTCTTTGCGGCTTTCCATCTGTCTGTCTGAAGCCAGTCACTTGGCATGTCTTCTCAATCAGCCTCCTTTCTGTCTGTCAGGTTGATTGAGCGCTTGGCTGTCTGTCTGAATCACATCCCCCGCATTCGTCAGTGCGAAGCCCTGTTTTGTCTACAACATCCTACAGTCTCCTTTTTCTTGCCGGCAGTTTTGGTTTCACTTCCCCTGGTGCATTAGAGAGCTGAGTAGGTGGGGTAATCTTGTTTTTTTTAAGTCTGCATTATGCACCAAAGCTTATACTATTGTCTCCTTCTCCGTGTTCTGTAGATGTGCTGCGACTGTTGCGTCCTGGGGAAGGCGACGCAGGCGAAGGATCTACCCTGTGACCACAACCTGTCGGTGGGCTACCTGTGCGGCCTGGTGTCCCGGGCCTGCTGCGTGGATGTAGCCCCAGATAACCAGACCACATCCACAGCCAACATTGAATGTGGGTGATACAAATCAAGCATAAAGCAGACCTAATATTATTTATTTTTTGCAGCAAAGCAGGCAACTTACATTTGGGTTGAAAAACAGAAAGCTCCACGGGGAAACCTGTGTCCAAACACATAAAATATCTCAAAATATTGTAGGATGAGCATAATATTTAAGGCGCCACTGGTGTTGTCAAACATAAGGCCACACTGCCCCCTGTTGGATGTGGAGGTAAACGCTGATTAGAGATTTATCAGTTGTGAAGGATTTTGTTTTTTTGTTTTGCCGTGAATGGCAGACAAAACAATACATTTTAAGATGTCACCTTGGCTTACAGGGAATTGAAATGGGCATTTTTTTTCTCTATTACAAAAATATAGTCAGCTATAGAGAAAAGTAACATCAGTTTAATTGATAATTAAAATAATCGTTGCAGTTCAATAAATCGATGCATTTGTTTATGGTTTAGTGCTGCTTCTTTAGATAGAGGCATACGTTGTTAAGATGTGAGACGTATAAACATCTTTTGTTTTCCCCATGCAGTCCCAAACAAGGATGAAACCACTGATAATGGAGATAATTCCGTATTAAGTGATCAGTGCAACGGTATGGTCAAATACGTCGATAACCAAGCTTTTCTACAACTCATTAATTCAATCACACTGATCAACATGTTTGTGTTTCTTTTCTAGGAAAATGTGCTCATGAATGTGTGGGCAATGACACTTGTACCTGCTTCAAAGGCTACAAACTCAAGCCAGATGGAAAGAGCTGTGAGGGTAGGCGGCGCTCCTCCCCCTCTTTCATTTTGAATATTCCAATCTGCGTGACAAAGAAATCAGAGCACAGAGAACGGCTTTGTTTCCTCCAAAAACTGTAATAATGTGCATCACTATTGGACATGTCAACACAGTAAGACAAACCTTCTGCTTTTAAACACTCTCAGATATCAACGAGTGTTTGTTGGGAGCCAGCAACTGTCGCGTAGGAGAGCGTTGCATCAACACAGAGGGCTCGTTCCGTTGCCAGAGAGAGGTCAGCTGCGGGACGGGCTATGAACTCACTGACGACAACAACTGCAAAGGTCCGGGCACTCAGTGGGCCTCCGTTACTGTGTCATGTTTGTCCTTTTAAAAGGTATTGTCAGTGTGTTCAATGGCAATTTTGCTGCGATTTCTTCATCCAGACATTAACGAGTGTGAGACTAGCATGCACAACTGCGGCCCAGAGTTTGAGTGCCAAAACAGCCAGGGGTCGTTCCGTTGCCACCCTAAGGTCAAGTGTGGTCCCGGCTTCATCCAGGATGCCCTCGGCCACTGCATTGGTGAGCGCCACACACCTACAACAACAACAACTGCAGGAGAATATATTACATGTATATTTTAGGTGAAGGAATATAGGCAGAATAACATCGGTAAGCTGGAGGGATGCACACTAGATATGCAGGCAAAGACCGAGAGCCGATGGGCCGGTAAATCCTGTGGGACTAATCAGGGAAATGGGGAGTAGGTGGTGTGAAGGGAAGTGGCTGGATCTGTAATGACAGAGAGTGTTACACAGAGCATTTAAAGAGCTGTGTAGTCATTTATATTATATACGATGGACCACGACAATGTTTTCAAGATTTAAAAATGTCCTTTTGTGTCGTCAGATATCAATGAATGTGTCAGCCACACGGGCCCCTGCCAACGCGGGCAGCTCTGCCTCAACACAGTCGGCTCCTACACCTGCCAGAGGAACTCCGTCAACTGTGGTCGAGGATACCACCTCAATGAAGAAAGCACGCGCTGTGTCGGTACGGCGGGAAGAAAAACTCCCCATTCCTAGATAACAAAGTATCTCACTAACCTGCCCGAGGTGCATATCATGGTGTTCCTTTATTTGCATCCCCATCCACAGATATCGATGAGTGTAAGGGCCCTGAAAGGATGTGTGCAGGTCATAGTTGCATCAACCTGATCGGCTCCTACCGCTGCGAGTGTGAGGCCGGCTACATCTTCAACAGCATCAGTCGTGTTTGTGAGGGTGAGCAGCTGGTCCATCTCGCTTGATGCTCTAACAAAAAAACATACATATCGAGTCAGTGCTGGTCAAAATGTGTATCAGAGAATTTTCACATGTGGCCTATTTGGACTTTGTGTTGTAGATATTAATGAATGCAGGCACTACCCTGGCCGCCTGTGTGCTCACAAGTGTGAAAACAATCTGGGATCCTACAAGTGTAGCTGCACCACCGGCTTCAAGCTCGCCGCTGATGGCAGGAACTGTGACGGTGAGACAAATACGTAAATCAGGAGAATTGCAACTCTTTGTGCGTATTCTGTTCCCATGCTAATCAAGTATGTAACTATGCAAGCAGCTGTTTATGTAGCAGGCTACATATTGAGATGGACAGGCGAGGATCCACCTCTCTGCAGGTGCATGGCTCCTATGCTGTAGTATTAGGATAGAGTTCACAATGCTCTGTAATAATATTTTCTCTGCATAGATCTGAACGAGTGCGAGAGCAACCCGTGCAGTCAAGAGTGTGCCAACGTGTACGGCTCCTACCAGTGTTACTGTCGCCGTGGCTACCAGCTCAGCGATATAGATGGCATGACTTGTGAAGGTAAAATACTACTTTTGATACTTTTGAACAGATCTTTTGGAAAACACATGAATATTTTGAAAAAAAACGAAGAAAAAAAAAGTTTCTTCTCTGTGTTCCAAAAGATGAAGGTAATGTCTATTCAGTAAGTTAATTTGCTAATAGGGTAATACTAATAATTGTCATTTTAAACCTAGAACACTAACATTAAAAATAGTAACACCATCACTAACGTCAAAATATGTTAGTGATGGAATACTTATATTTAAAATACAGCAATACAAGGCAAATTGAAGTACTCATCTTTTATTTTACCCTATAGAACTTCTCATAAAACGCAAAACAGCTATCATGGGAGGACCCTAAAAAAAGGCAAAAAATCGGGTGCAAAATTAGGGAATCGTCAATTCAAAATATAAATAATGAAACTATGAACTTGTTATTTGGTCCACACGTTCCTGGGACGTGTGACCCTTGGGCAGCATGAAGCTACACAAGGACACGCAACTCAGACAAAAGCAACACAATGAAAATAAAATAACCACAATTGCTCGGGGGAAAATCACCCGACAATAGCTTTCCTAGGGTTAAGCATGAGTCGACATTGTGTTAACATGAAGAGTCGGCCTGTGTGTGAGAATAAAAAAATAAAAAAAGCATTATATATATTTTAAATGTACTGTTTGGTTTGACTTGTGTTTATCTGTCTCTGCCACCCTTTTAGACATCGATGAGTGTGCCCTGCCCACTGGAGGTCATATTTGCTCCTACCGCTGTCAAAACACCCCCGGCAGCTTCCACTGTTCCTGCCCCGTCACTGGCTACACCCTGTCACCCAACGGGCGCAGCTGCCAGGGTAAACTACCCCACACATGCACATGTCAATTTACTATTTTTATTTTTGTGAGTCTTTTGACATTTTATTTTCAACTATTTTTGTCTCTTTGCTCCTAGATATTGATGAATGCGTGACAGGAACACACACGTGCACAGTGAATCAGAGCTGCTTCAATACGCAGGGAGAATTCAGATGCTTGGCCTTCGAGTGTCCAAACAACTACCGGCGTGTTGGAGAGACGTGAGTAACACACACTGTTGCCGAACAGGACACATTTGTCAACACAAACAACCTCAAATACGTCCTCTGTGCTCATGGAATTTCGGAGAATTAAAAGACACAAAAAACGCAGACAAATAATCACTCACGGAGCGAGGTCCATGTTCCTCACGGTCAAGTTTGATTGATAATCCCACCAAGAGCTCCCGAGTGCAAGAATAAACACCGTCAAGCCTCTCATACTGACCCCTATTCATATTTTACTCAAGGCTCTGCATGTCCAGTGTGCTCAATGCTGGAATGACTTCAGAAAAAGATACGGCTGTACAGCATGTTCTCTTGTTTTTGTGAGACGAAATGCATCAGGATGCTCTCTCATTGGCTCAGTTCCAGTAGAGGCTGTGTCTGTTCTCTGCAGGCGCCAGTGAAGAACTTCTTGCATGATCCCCACAGAGGGCACCATGACCGGCCTGTGAAGTATTATGCCGCAGAGACTGATGTTCCTCCCACTGCATGCCATGCACGGCACATTTTATTTACACCTGGTCTCTCTCTGTCTCTCTCTCCTTCTCTCTGTGCCTTGTTCATTTTGTCTGGTCCCGCCCCCTGCCCTGCTCCCCTCCCCTTCCTCTCCCCCTTTCTCTCTTTTGCAGTCGATGCGAACGCTTGCTTTGCAATGAGTCTGTCGAGTGCCTGACCATGCCCATGAGAATAACCTACTACTACCTCACCTTCCCCACCAACATCCCCGTCTTCACCAACATCTTCCGCATGGGCCCCACCCACACCGTGGCCGGCGATGACATCCAGATTGTTA
Source organism: Taurulus bubalis (assembly GCF_910589615.1). Taxonomy (NCBI): domain Eukaryota; kingdom Metazoa; phylum Chordata; class Actinopteri; order Perciformes; family Cottidae; genus Taurulus; species Taurulus bubalis. The sequence continues at coordinate 21,606,386 of NC_136597.1, read as the reverse complement.
TCACCGCTGGCAACGAGGGCGCTTTCTTCAAGACGGAGCGGGTGCCCACCGGCGGCGTGATGTCGGTGGCAAAGCTCATCGACGAGCCGCGGGACTTTGAGCTGTCCCTGGAGCTCAGGCTGCGTCGCTACGGCACGCTCAGCACATACCTGGCTAAAGTGCTGGTGTTCGTGACCCAGGACGAGCCCAGAGTACTTTATAATCCCCTACTAGAATAAACACGGGGGTCACGCAGGGCGGCACAAGTTACTGCACTCTGAAAAATAACGATGTGTCATTTTAAATGCGTTGTCCCCGTGAAGTTCATCCACAACACAAAATGCATGTGAGATGATCAGACAGCATTTTGATGCAGTGCAACTTTATGTGGCATACTGCATAGATGTAATCGGGATGAATATACAAATATATATACCATGATTTCCAATTGATGATCATCCAATATTGATATTTACGACTAAAGATAATTTATGTTTCTGTCCTTCATTGATGTAATAGGTTTAAGCCTGTCTACAAATATTGCTGTCCTGTATTGACTTGTGGCCAAATGAACCAGTTTTGGGGCCCTGAGCCGAAAATGAGCCGAGGGCCCCTAATGACATGTAGCCCTTCCTACAGTATCTGTGCATCATCCCATCTTCTTAAAATATACACATGTATTTAAAATGTGGACTTTGGCCCCAAAAAAGCCAATTTAACTTGAGACAAGTAGTAAATATTCTTAAAGAAATAGTTAGATATTTTGGGGACTAAATGAGAAGAATGATACCCAGGCGTCAACCTCCAGTTCTGAAAAGTGAAGCCTTTGTGGAAATGTCATAAAATTGCATTCTTTCCAAAAAAGCCAGCCGGGGGCGTTTGATTGTACAGTAGTAAATCTCACTTGATTTATTACCTCAGTAAACTTTGTTAACATGAGTTTATGGTCTCAATCGCTAGTTTTAAGTATTCTTCAATACTGCATGATGTTGATTTAGTAAATTATGGTCCCATTTAAAATAGATGATAAGCAGGATATGCTTCAGGGCGTGGATAGCTTGTGATTCAGAGGTCGTTGTCTGGCCTGGAAATGTTCAGTCAAGGCTTTTTTTGGTGTCCGAGCTTTTGACCTGTGTTTTAAGTCCATGGAAGTTAATTGTAACATTTTGGTCGTCTACAAATATCAGCGTTCGGTTGCAGCTCGACCTTTTCGTGTCACTTCTGGTTGTGCGGTCAATCATCCAGCATTTTCTATTTCCCTGTTTTTGGTAATACATTACCACAAAAATGACTGCTCGACACTGAGCACGCGTTAAAATGGCACATCCTTTTTTTTAAGGGTGGATGTGAAAAAACTAAACAAGACAACACACAGTGACAAGAAAGAAGCAAAGTTTGATCGTATATTATGTAGCATTTTACACAATCAACTTTATAACACTAGATTTAAGGAGCATTATTCTGCATTATGCATAGGTCTAACTGAATCTTTCTCCTTGGAGGTAAGGCATAGTGATAGCCTCTAGGTGGCGATCTAGGTCAGGGTAAATCATTAAATGGTAACGACCCAAGTCCGCCTTTAACTCGTAATTTGATGATGGTTGCATGATAAAGTCTGACATTTTGCAGTATTTTATGGTTTATGTGTTGGATGAACATTTTTCTATTAAAATTGAAATAGAAATAACACATGTGCAAGTCAAATCCAGTTCTTGATAATGGTCTATTGTGGGGTTTAATCAAATGCAGCAAAGGGAGCAGCTGGAATGTGAGGCCAAATCACAGATGTAGGCAATGTGACTTCCTCACATAGTTACATATTACTATTATTCCAGCATCTTCAGTGAAGAGGAAATCCATTGATACATGCAAATATCTAGTGCATGTATTTAAAGTGAAACATACATAATGTATCTATGCACAAGGTATTTCAATACTAACGCTATGAAGCAACATTTTATTGACACAATTATTAGTCATAATTGTCTCCGGATGATTTTAAAGCTTTCTCACATCAGCAACGCTTGTAAACACAGAAGCAAAATGCCTGCATTTTAAATCAACATGAGTACGCACTACAAGTCAAATTTCTCATCGATAAGTCAAACACGTCAGTTATATGAGCATATATGTCAAACTTCACTATTTATTAAGTCCATTATGCAATTCCTCACCTCCAAATTCCTATCAAAAACGAGCCAGACTTTTTCCCTTTTAATGCATTGTTACTCCCACTTCCCAAACATCAGTTACCTTGCACCGCAAATATGTCTTTCTGTGGCAGTTATTTTCATGCACATCTCTTTAGCTCCCACTACATTTCAGGCTTAATGTGAAATGCACAGATTTCCACTGCATACTGCGGGTGTAAACCCCAAAGCAGACAGATAATCCAAATGAAGGCTGAGTAAGTGACACGCGATGGGACACAGTGGCAAAGGAGAGGGAAATGTGCACCGGCAGGAGCGAGTATAAATAGTTTGACATGCTGTGAGGCTGCTGCCCGAGGGCTGTGGCTTATAATAACTGTAAATTCAGATGTCCTAGGTTCCTCCTGTCCTGAGCTGTCAGGCCAGTAAGGATGCACTTGGTCCCTAGTGGGGATATCCTTAAAATAAGAACATAGTGGTGCGCAGAAGGTTTTTTCCTCCCCTTTGACATTGAGTTATGGGGCTCTGGGCTCTGGCCGGTGGTCTGAACAATTTGTGGTACAGCAACATCACCGCGCACAGAATGAATGATGCCCTGCAGTGTTTGTGTTGGGTCGTTATCAATGTGCCGACTATAAATAATAATTACCAAAAAAAATAAAAGGCCCAACGCTTGACCAGAGGACTTTCATCCAAACAGTCTGTTTTTCTTTCTGGTCTGAAAGTATTGGGGTTTTTCTCCTGGGCTGGGACACGTGACGCATGGGGGAGATGAAATGAAGAAGACGTACATTTGTGCATGTGCACACACACACACACACACACACACACACACACACACACACACACACACACACACACACACACACACACGTTTGCATGCCCAAAGGCACACATGCACAAGTAAACATTACACACCCATGAAGGTATTTTGGGTGCAGAGATATACATGTATTAACACACAAAGCTGTAATTAGCTCCACTTGCTGCCTTTGCTTTGAAGGGGGCAGCTCCATCTGGGTCATTATCTTCTCGTAAATTTACTCTCTACCCCAACAGAGCGTTCACCTTGTCCTCTCGAGCCCCGCTCGGGTCTTTCTGCAGCTCAGGCCGCGGTATTATAAACTAGGAGAACATTTTGTGGGTTTGGCGCGGGCCAAAGCAAAACTTGGACCCACCCGCTAATTGCTAATTACAAGCCCCTACCCAGTGGTGGCTTGACTTTTTGTCAGGGGCTTCTCTCCTCACCATCCGTGGAAGGAGCCATGCAACCCAAGCCGGGCCTGTGCTTTGAGCTGCAGCCTATAGGTCCCCCGAGGAGCGCCAGAGATCCACGGCCCATGACTCACAATGCGGCTATATGGCTGCCATGCACATTAACTGGACTTATACATAGCAACTTGGCTGTTTTCATAACTCAATATAACCGTGTATTGACTTGTCTCCATTGTGAAAACCGAGTTTAAATTTAACATCTTGGATGTCGAAGTCAAGGCTTTTATTTCAATAGCTTTCTCGCGATCACAAGTTTCTCATTGTTTCAAAGACACACTCTTGATTTATGAGGTTGTTAGTGCCTTAGAAGCCTCTCTCAAAGTCTTATGGAGCAGACAGGTAGTGAATAGGGATACTTCAGGTGGCGTTAGCCTCAGGATCCAGCAGAGGCCCTCCATTCCCTCCGACCTGTCACTGATTAGTCTGTGGAATAAACAAAGCCCTAAATAATAGGATGAGAGCTGCCCTAGGGAGAGGCTGGGGAGTTGTCGAGTCATGTTGCTCACAATTTAGGAGTCTTTTAGAACACTCCCTTGCCCCATAAATCCTCCTCAAGAGATTATCTGATGTGAAGCCGGGGATGCTCAGCAAATCCAAATATTTTCCTGAGCAGGTTGTGGATCATTCCCTGTGGGTGTAGTAATTCATTTCCCACACGGCTTGAAATAGTGTATCAGAAAAGCATCAATGGCAGCGCTAGACTCCACAAGCTAAGGTTGGCTTCGGCATGAGCTTTCGCCATTGTTGGTTTATTATTCTTCCAAACCACATAGATGTTGACTGTTATATTCAGCATCCCTGCTGTCTTGTTCAGATATTGTTTGCGTAGCGGCCATTGGAGTTGTCCCACTGAGATCTTGCTTACCCCTAAGGATGCCCTGTTATTGTGAGCTTTGGGAAACCAAAGGCGGTTGACTCTGAAGTCTTTATATAGACATTATCTAAAGGTCGGAGGCCATGTGTGTGTGTTTCTTCAATGTCTGTTCCCCCCTTAGAGTGGCGACGCTTCAACGCTCTGACACCATTCGCTGTATAAAGTCCTGTCAGCCCAATGACGTCGCCTGTGTCCTGGACCCCATGCACTCAGTGTCCCACAGCTTCATCTCCTTGCCCACCTTCAGAGAGTTCACAAGGCCAGAGGGTAGGTACAGGTCAACCTTTTGATGTGTTTGCTTATGATGGACATTTTGGAGTAATCCAGATGGGCGAACGTGCCGCAGAAGTGTGAAAAAGAGACAAAACGTTAAGTTTGTTGGAAAATAAATCAAGAAAAGAATAGTTCAACATTTTGGGAAATGCTTATTCCCCTTTTTTTTGGTAAGCGCTAGATTGGATGATACCACTTTCATATTTGTAGGGTGAATTTATCTTCGCGTAAAGATTAGAAAAGGGAAACAGCGAGCATGCTCTGTCCAAAGGTAATAAAACCTACAGTGCCAGCAGCTCTAGAGTTCAGTACTAAACATGTGTATTGGTTAATACAAACCCAAAGTGGGAACTGTGTGTATATTTGAGCTTTTTCACTTTTGGACATGCTAGCTATTTCTCCCTGTTTCCAGCCTTTATGCTAAACTAAGCTAACCAGCTGAGGGCTCTATGTCCATAATAACTGTGGGGCTATAAGAGTATATCGATCATCTCTCAAAAGTATTTACAAGAAAGAAAATGTATGTATTTCCCAAAGTGTTGACCTGTTGCTTCAACGCTACGCTTCAAAATGACTGACTGTATTCTACATTTTCCCTAAACACAAAGACCTATAAGTGACGCTTCATTTTGTTCCAGAACGTCCTTTTAAAATCGTTGGAAGCAATGAATTTGAAGACAGCGTCGGTGTGTTTTTTTTTTTTTTGTATGTCAATGTGGTTCACGGCCTTTTTTTCTCTTTTGCTCCACTTTATCTCCCATAATCTCTGAGCTCCCATCAAATGCATTTCCCTGCTGCTGTCAGAATCCATATCACTACCTCTGACCCCCAAATTAGTTATTCCATGATGTTCTCCATGCAGTCCGGGCTTGGCTGGCCCACACCAGAGAGTAAGTGCCATGCTGGTTGGATATGAGTAACCACGGTAATCACTCGCAGACAGTGACAGTTCACAAGCATCCATTGGCTGACATGCAATGCATGTTTCAGACACACTCATGCTCAACGTCACGGGGAGTTAAGCTCTTGTCATTTCTCATAAGCTGGGAGTTGGGGTGTAAAGGACTTGAGGCCCTTCAGCCCAACAGCATTGAAAAGCCTCAACCTTCCTGTGACCCTCTCAGTGTACGATAAACACAGACGTTTCCATCTCCAATTTTATTGTCTTTCACTTGGAAAGGAAAAAAGAAAGAAAGAAAAGCAAGAGTTGGCGCTGCCTCGGCGGTGCAATCCCAGTGTGATTACGAGGGTTTAGGCTCCAAAAGCTTTTTGTGTCTAATTGTTATCTTCCAACAGAGATTGTTTTCCTGAGAACCACAGTGCCGGCTTTCGGGTCCTATCACTTAGGCAGTTACGACGTCAAGTTTGACATCCTGGAGGGCGACGTGGAGAACGCCTTCGACATCATCAAGCGGGTGGAGAACGGAATGTATGTGGGTGAGTACGGAGCTTTTACCTTGTTTAGCGTGTCGTGAAGTCTGAATGCATCGAACTAGCTCACACATCTGACAACAGCAGCTTTAACATTCAGCCTCTCCCAACAGTGTGATTTCTTTTCTTTTCTTTCTTTTACAAATCAAACTCACATGTGCACATTGAGAAAACACAGAGCACAGAAATCTCCCATTAGGACCGTCTGGAGGCCTTGACATAAGTACATCTAACACAGTCCGTTATGGTCACTGCAATGTTGTGGCATCACATAGCTGTCATCATCTTCATGGGGGCTCTTGGTGTCTGTGTCTTTGGAGCGTTGTCCTCCGAGTGGCTCTTTGAGACAGACGAAGGCCTGTTTCTGTCCCACCAAATATTTGGCATCAATTTCCACAGTCTTGTGGTTTAACAAAGTACCATTTAATTCACTTATCTACGGCTGCGCTGAACCCCCAGCAGGTCATTACTTTCCACAATAAGTTACGGTGGTCTGAATGTACTGGAATAGAGTTGCATTGAATCTATACTTACTTATCTTTTATGCACGTGTGATTGCAGTTGACAAGCAGTTCATTATAAACTACCTGTTAAGCGAACGGCAGCATGCCAAAAGAGCCTGAAATAGGAGCAGCAGATACCATCACCAGTGGGGTGTAACAACAACATGTTTTTTGGGAGAAATCATTCCCATCCTTCCGTCTGGTTGCTACCCAAAGTTGCTGCACGCCTGCAGGAGAGCTGCACTTTGAGGATAAGGGGGTTGTGAGCCCAGTGATGACACAATGTATGGCCAGTGTAAGTGTTTTGGTTTGGTGCTGAGATGCAGACGGGGGGGGGGTAGTGCACGCTGATGGACGAAGGGATGGCCCGTCCCGATGCACAAGTGTCTTAACAGACTGCAAGGGAGACAGGGAGGAGGATAGAGGGAGCGGCCGCCATTTGTTAAGGCGGGATTGTGGGCGTATGCAAGTGTTCCTCTCTTGTACACGAGATGTGTGCTTATCAAAAGTACCCAAATTCGCACACAAACATAATGAGGGCAAAACGTTTATAACCAGCAATAATTCACATAAGTCACCGTGAGAGCAGTTATAATTAAATTGTACTGTCTTATAATGGTATGTCTCCGTTGGAATGCGCAATGATGTGACTCCGCATGAGTGATAAGCCTTATTTTGTAATATAACGTCTACTGTGTGTGTCTGTGTGTGTGTGTAAAGGCTTTAGAGCGAAATTCCCTGTTTATGGTGGCGCTCATTTGCAAGGCCACGTATCTGTGTCTGTTTGCAAGGGAGGCAGGGAGAATTAAATTGCAGAGAGTGAAAGACAAAGTGAGGGACTGTGATTCAACGAACGAGGAAAGAGAGAGCGAGAGAGAGAATATGTGCTGAAGTAATCCCGGGCGCTTTGCTTCATGTGGTTGAATGTATTGTTCCATTTCCCCACGCTTAGGCCTCCGTGTCTCGCCGAGCATTAGAGCACTTAAACCGACCACCACATGAAAGGGCTGTTTGTGAGGAGCCACTTCTCTCCCAAACCCATTGGATGCTCGTTGGATGCAGCTCTTGCATGTTAGCACCAGTTGCCCCGTCACATTTCCAAATTGCGGCCCTGTGCAGTGGAGCCTTTTGGTCACTAGCTGCTCGCTGTGAAGTGTGGCATCCACGGTGCGATGAAGGCCCCTCTTGGTTTTATTTTGTGGGCTGTGCTGCTGGTGCTTTGGCCCACATACGCTGCTGTTGCGCAACCATTGTACGAGGCTCGCTGACGTGTCATTTAAAGAAGCTTAGTTTCCAGTATCTCCAGTGTCTCCAGCGGTGGCGTTACAGCTTGCTGGGATGTGAAGAGTAGCAGACACTGAGGCTCCACTAATGAACAAAAAGGGACAAAAGAGGCAATTTGGAATCCTCAGAATCCGTTGCTAGCTTGAAAACGTGATTCTTGATTGTCTGACGCTCTTTTACGTGATGTTCTTTTAAAACCAGTCGACTGCACACGCGGGCATGTAGAGTTTGCATATGTGCATACACACATGAATATTTAGAGGCTGATATTGTCAGAATTGAACCACTCTTTCCGAGCTCCTGGTCATCCATCACAGGCTTTCCCAGCGCTGTCACATCTGGAAGACAACCCTGACAGCCTTTACGCATCTGTGCAAACACAACAGGCCCTCGGCGTTCGGAAAATATGATCAGATCCAATCAAACGCTTACAGATTGACGAGCACAGCAGCACATTGGCGGCGGCAGCGGCGGTGGCGGTGGCGGTGGCGGAGGCCGACCACACAAAATCCCTGCAGGTATGCAGAAGCGGAAGTGATATAAAAGAGACATCATATGTGAGGCTTCATGCACATATTTGGAAACACAAGGAATGCATAACTGTCATCCGTTTTTGACGAGGGACAGGCTGTTTGAATAGGGTTGATAAAGGGGGTGATTGACTTTGGCAGTCAGCAGGTGCATGATCCTCCCTTTGAAAACACTGGCTTTCGTCTCTGCTGGAATCACGGGCTGAGTCTATGACCTCTGATCAAATGCTGGTGGTCCCCTTGATGTATTACCTCTCAGTGACATACATCATCGTGGGGATCAATATTGTCTTTGACCACTCCCATTGAGGGGATCAAAGGCTAGTGTTGCTTTTTTCCCCTTGATGCATCAAGGTCGGCTTGCTGGGTATGCATGGATTATTTTTGTTTGGCTTTCGCCGATAGTTGTTGAAATGATCTATAATTATTATTTATTAATTATGCTTCTTTTATACGGGGAAACAATGTGACAACCCGCAAAGAAGTGTAAAAATCAAATGTAAAATACTGTAAAATGAGTAGACAAACATGGAATCAAGCAGTCAGCACATGTGTGTCCAAATGACTCTTCTTCATGAGTAATCATTTGTCATGGAAGGATTCTGCTCTACCATTAATCACTGCTGTCTAACTCCTGTGAGCAGGAAAAACCGACTGATGTCATATTTATGTTTGGACGGCAATAGATAATATAGTACCTTCTCTTCATGAATCACAACCACCCTCTTGAGAAGCTGGACGTCTAAGAGGTCGCAGCTAAATTCCTTTCATATTTGAAATGCAGGTGGAAATGTGCCTTTGCGGTTCATACCCTGAGCAGAGAATAAATGCCTTTCGCATTACCGTTGGCCCTCGGAACGGCCGCCAGAGAGGCAGCCAGGAGGATGAATGGAAGAGGAAGTGGACAGTTTGTCTCCGCGCAGGTATAGCCATGGTCGTCAGCGCGGCCGCCCACAGTGGCTGGTGGAATGTGAGCCCACTGTGTGAGACGACGACTGCTTCAGAGCCAGTGGAGCTCGCGGCTCTGGCTTTGTGGCCGTGCTGTGTGAGGAGCTGAGGACAGCAGTTGGAGATAAGCAAGACGACTAGGCTGTCGTTTGGATGAATCACGAGACGGCAGCAGCGAGCCCACTAGAGCGCGCCAAGCCCATGAGGAATCCTCGTCTCTGCCCCGCAAGAGATTAGTCCAGCTAATCAAAACCTGGTCTTCTCCTCTCAACAACCCCACAGTCAAACACACAGCGCTCCCCTCGGGTGGTCCTCCACCACCAGCGTGCCGATGAAGAGATAGCAATGCAGATATGTCACGCTCAAAAATATACCGGTATGCACACATTAGAGGACATATTGCTTGCAATAAAACTGTCTTCAAAATTTACCAGATACACTTATCTCCCTTGGGGTGGTGATCTATTCAATTTACGCTCGCCATCACTCTTTGCCGGTCTGGCACTGTGATTTTCGGATTTTCGGAAAATGTAACTTTGTTTAGGTAATGAATACTGTTTTCATCCACAGCAAAGTACTCAAACAGCTTATCAAGCACTTTCTTCCATTTATAACGTAGATGGAGAACATAATATAAAATCCTGATTTAAAATGCAAACAAAGCAGACTTTGCGTGTCCTACAATGTCAAATCTATTTTCTGCTCCTTACTTATGGGTCTTAGCTTTGAAAGGTCACTTGTAATATAGTGCAAAGGTTGTGGTAAAGATAATGGCGCATGTTATGTCGTCTCAGCTGCTCTGGACCCGCAACTGCTTAAAACAGAAAGTCCAAGAAAAGAACCAACCGATTCCTCACGGCTACGTCTCAATGATGTCACTAACCAGCTTGCGACACGGTCCAATAATGACCCACGGGCCATTTGAGAGATCTGTAAGTATGACTCGCTGTTAATTGACCTTAAAATATCAAGCCACATGCGCCGGCCTTTCCTCTTTGGAGTGGTCAGAGTTGTGTTTGGACAGCCTGACCTGACTGGCCGTCCTTGCACCAGTGACCAGTGACCAGGCTGTAAGCAGATCAGGCACCCAAGGGACCGCTGCAATTTGAAAGGGTTATATTTCAGCCATGCTGACGGGTTATCACCACTGAAATTGGTTGTTTTGCTAATAGAAAAAGGAGGTAGCTAGCAATTTATTTGGCACGTCTCCTCGCTTTTATGGACGTTTTGGAGAAAAAGTTCCGGGCAGTAAAAAAAAGAATGATTGAACAAGAACCCGCTGTGTTTACGTGTATGCCAACAGCGCTCCGCTGTACCTCAGCGATACGGTTCGATTAAAAAACCCATCACAGTTATAGCCATAATGATGCTGAAGAATGCCTTTCAGTACCCTCTTTGCATACTGGAACTTTCTACACCACCTGGATACTCTCCAATGCTTTCACTGCAGTGAGCATGCATAGCGCCACAACCAGTGTGTCATTATACAATACTGTGGTGAGGCCAATGCATATTTTTCATTTGTCTATGGTGTTAAACCCGTTCATTTTGGATTTTGTCATACACGTCCTCGCCGAGTTGTAGAAACCAGAAAACCAAGAAATTGTACTGTTTACATGTAACCCTTCAATATCGCAGCGCTCGTGGCCGTGAAGGATGACAAATGCCTCTTGGCGTTTGCTTCACTTTGTTTTGTGGCAGTGTCTCTGCTACTATTATGCATTTTTTTAAGGCTATTTTTTACTGAGGGGGCTACTTTATGGTGTGGCGGAATGTTTTTGGAGAGCGGACAGATTGTACAGCTGTTTGTTTGATGGTGGCTTTTCGAGTCACCTTTGCACCCTGCGGCAGATACCTCAGCGAGATGGAAAGATACCACAAACCTCTCCGGCACTACAACTGGATCTCCCGCTCGGGAACTTCAGCCCTCAGATTACATGACCTTGCAACCCAGTCACAGGGTAAATTGTCAGCTGTAGGGTTTTGAAAACCTCGCTGTGTTTATTTATATGAATCTCAGGTGGTATGGTAGCCAATCAAAGTCAACCTGTTTTGCGGCTACCGGCTTTTTGTCTTACAGGCCGGATGAAATGCTAAAGACGAGTATGCAGTTGTGGCTTCACCTCAGGTTCACTGTGAGTATGTTGAGGCCCAGCTGTTAGCTGAAGCTTTCCCCTCATTTAGGATACCACTGTGCTTTTGATGGGAAGCTCACGGAAACAAAGAGTCATCATGGACATAATTGCCTTTTTCTCGCCCTCAAGGCTGTGCAAAAAGTTAAACAAAGGCTCGACTTTGTGTAAAACATCTTTCGACAATCGAATGGTCTCCACAAATCGCTGCAGTAACCGTGATACATCTCACATGTTTACATACATTCCTTACTTTGATATCACGCCCAATAGGATGATTTCAAAATTTGAGGTGAGGAAATCTGAACTGTGAGTTTTCAGTTGCGTTTCAAATCACCAACAGTGCGCTTGGTGGGAATTTGGGGATTTGGAGTAGCTGTTGGACTTTAGACCAGAATTTCACAGTTGAGCCCTCAACATTTACTAATTAGACCACAAACAAATTAAAAAAACAAACAAACACATTCCACATCTTGCACTATTTAGATATCCTGAATACATTTTCAGTTTGTGTCTCTGTTTTCGTTGTTTATTCATGCGGTAAGATTGTTGAACTTCCTTTTGTTGGAATTTTGAGGATTTTCACAGGAAAACTCAACCGCAGTTGACCCTCAATACAGAGATTTAAGGCCTCGTTAGATAGCGGCTACACTTACTGCAATTAAAAGAAAGCCTTAATGTGGATTTGATTCCGTCTTTCTTTGCGGGGGTCCATATCGGGCTCATAACATCTTACTCATCTTCCTTGTGTGCTTGCTCAACTGACCACTGAAGCTTTTGAACCGAATTTGTTTGAATTGAGTACATGGACGAATCATAAACCGACTGAACTCACTGTGAGTTTGCGTCGCCTTATGTCTTAAAACAATGTTCAGGCTCAAAGTAATTTCATTCAATCTATTTTTCCATGTCAGTGATTCTCTTAATGTTGTGGCTGCTGTTAGGTTAAAACAAAGGTTAGCTCTTTCTGGTGGCGGTGAGGCTTTGGAAACAATTAAATCCCAGTCCCGCTCTCCTAGTGTCTAATGTCACTACGCAACAGAGTCCCAAAACACCAAAACAAGAGGGCAACCCCGGTCGATTCCACACTCCTCCATGTGCTTATCGCCGGAATCTGCTGGAATCTGTAGTGTGCCCACAGATCCGACTTAGAGAGGGACGAGAGAGCAAAATAAAGTGACAGAGCGAGAGAGAGAGAGTTCAAGCTCCTATTGCTTGCCCCTTCCAGAGTTAAAGATGGATTCCCGGAGGAATGCCTCCATGGCTGTATCGCGTGACTGCGACTGCTCCCCTCCATCAAACACATGGGACTCATTTACCCTTGTGGGCCACAGTGATGGTGCCACAAACACCAGGCCCCCTCAGGAAGGGAAGAGAGGGGAGGAAGAGAAGGAGGAGAATGAGTGGGTGGAGGGGGATCTGCCGTCGTACAATGCCAGAGTCCAAAAGGACGCGGCGGATGGCGCAAAAATGCCTCATCATCAACGACCCAATGGGTTTTACCGCTTTGTTACAAGTAGCACGGAAAGAAACCTCATAAATCCGACCGATTGAGGTGGCGATCTGTCGTCATTTTGATCCATGCGATGAGTCATCATACTAAAAGCGTTACTGACTCACTTATGAATGAGAGAGGAAACGAGACAAAGGCCGAGGATGTTTTGAAGGTGCGATAGGAGGACAGTGTGGTGATTGTGCTGCCCGACTGCACTCTGGTGATGGCTGTTGTTCAAACAGCCCAGAGCTGAAATGTCACCAACCCTCTGCGGAGAAAAGGCCTGCTGACAGCCTGTATAAACACTGGCATTTTTTCCCCTGTGTAATCGCATGTTCACTTAGAAAGAGCACCCGATGAATTCCATGGGCATTCAGTAATGCTCGGTTGCAGTATGTTTATTCTCCCATCTGTTTTACCATGATAGAGGGTGTCTCTTGTGCATGGAGAGGGTGGAAGGTGGGAGGGAGGAATGCAATTCAGATTGTCATGGGAAGCCGGGACATCGGTGGACTTTGTTTGGCTTGTTAACATCCCTCTTCTTATGAACGCTCACCAGAAATACCAGCTGATACCACGGCACACCTCAAGGCAGGAATGTGGTCAAAAAAAGGGGACATATCCTGCTAATGTCAGGTTCATACTTGTATTTTAGGCTTCTAGTAGAACATGATTACACTCTCATACACTCTATCTGATTAAACTTGTGTTTCAAACGCTCTGTTTAAGTGCCTGTCTCTTTAAGACCCAATCCCCCTCCCCCCCAAAAAAGCCCTGTCTGCTTTCATGCTCTTGTGAGAAAAATATGGTGAACTTCTGCAAAGGTATAGTTCTCAAGCTGTGGCTGGGATAGTCAGATGCAAAGGTGGTATATGAGCCTGCATGTGACATAGAAAGAGGAGCCAAGTGTGAATGGCTTGTTGACTCACATGTTTTCTGATCTGGGGAGCCCACAAATTACTGACTGGGTTGTCTTATTTCACAGTTTGTGGGTTGGTCGGGAATCCAGCTACCCAAATGTGTGTGCACAAGCACTGGAAAAGTGCGATTTTCATATGTTTATGGGGATGGATTGGTGTTTGGGTCAGTATTCATTTGAATCATTTTCTACCAAAGCAATGGTCTCCATGAAAACTGCTGACAATTATGTATGTGGATTCTCCGCAAAACCTAACATTTTGTCGAGACCAGCTCGCACAAGAAGCACATCATTGAAGCAGCTTGGTGTGGCAGCATTAACAGTCCGATACAATCTAAACATGAACATATGCTTTGGGTCTATGAGCGCAAAGCCGTTAGGCAACAACTGTAGTTAGCTGTATTGATTAAAATTGAAGAATAAATCAATTTGACAGAGCTGTCAGACATCTATGAGACGGAAGGCTAAAGAACAATTCTGAAACTTTGCTGTTGAAAAACAAATGTAATTTGTTCAGTATGCTGAGCACCACAAACACCAATCCATTATCCTCAATTGTCTCGGGGTGGCAGCGGCCCTTAAAACCAAAACTATCTGCTTTGCTAGATACCACAAAGGGCAAGTGAGGAAACAGTTTTAGTGTGGCCCTTTAAACCTAATAGCGATACAGAAATAAACACATTTAAAATCAAATCAAAAGGAACAAGCACAAAGACATTTGTATATTTACTAATTGCGTTTCTGAAGAAATGACAAAATCAACAATGATATATTGCCGTCAGTAAAGGCAACCCTCATAGTGTCCTTATTGTCTTCTTCTTTCTTTCCTCCAGGTGTTGTTCGCCAGGTGAAGCCTCTGGTGGGTCCACAAGTGCTAACACTGAAACTGTCCATGCGCAACCTGACAACTCAAGGTGACTCCAGCCAGAACATCATCAACGTTCATGTCTTTGTCTCAGAGTTCTGGTTCTGAGAGGCGGATGCCACGTTTTACCGCATTGTATGAAGACATCCATTGTCGACACTGTACACATTGGTTTGGCTATATCAATGGATAGATCAGTGTTGAGGCAGTAATGTTATGTGTGATTACTTGTGACAGTTTCTGAGATGAAAGGCTATGCTAGCTGCTTCTGATGAGAGCGCTACACTTTGATGACAAGCTCACTTCTGCATTGCAACTGGCACAGTGGAGCGAAATATGGAGAAACTTTATGTTATTGAAAATCTATTAAGAACAAAGTTTTTTTTTTTTCTTAATTGAAAGTGCATGCATTTAGAAAGGTCATTGAAGGATACAATGATTAAATTCCACAATATGCTTTTCATGACATTATAAGTCTTTTGTTTTTGTAGCATTCACTTTTCCTCCATTACTGTATGCATAGGATGAGGTATTTTTTCTATGGAATAAACACTATTTTAGTTACAGTATTTGTTTATTGTATTTCCTCAAAGTAACATTTAGCAGCCGTGACATTTCTTACGGAATTTACATTTCTGTGTTCAGGAAGGTAATAAAACAGCGGGAACATCTGTATGCATATGTTTTACACGCCATAAGAACAGAAAGACGGAGAGAAAAAGGAGATCTATAGTTCTCCAAACATGAAAAAGTTCAGGATGGAACATCGAAATCAGGACAATTATATAACTGCACTGGTGTGGCCCCATCACTTCCACTATCGCCATAGAGAAGGTAACGTTAGCTCGCGCTACTCACTCACCAAGACAGCGGTCAGGTTTTCCACAGATTATTCTCCGACCACAACAAGTTCCTCGTTGTGCCCCATTATTTACCTTTGTCCTGGCCTGTTGATGGTCCTTTGGCAGGCTCAAAATGAGAAGAATGCAGTTAAAACATTTATATATGTACTTACTTAGTATTTTAAATCTCATCTGGCTGCATTGGGATCAGTCATTATAATTGTTGCACATGCCTTTGCTTGAGAATGTATTTTACAAAAAAGGTCCTAATGTCAGTATATACAGTGTAGTTAAATTCCCTAATTCTTACATAATGACGATTAACAGTGCTTCAATTTCAACTGCTCACTACATATAATACTGAAGAGTGGCTGTTATATGGGAAATAATGACCAAGTTAAAACAATGTTTTGCCAATATGCTAAAAAATTTAACATGTAAAACGTGTTTTCATAATTCAGCACATTTTGAGTTGGTAAACCCAAACTCATGACTTTGTGCAATACCCTGAATTAAACCATAACCCAATGACTGGAAACTGTATTATGATAATTCTGACATGTCAATATTAGCTAACAAACCCAGACGTGCCAATAAAACTATCTTCGCCAGTTTTCTTTTATTCATCGCGGTTTGTTTCCATGGCGGCATTAATATTCTGTTTACTTTGCGCCCAATGATATCTGAAGGACAGTGAAGACATACATTCACAGCTTGTCCTCAAAATGCCCTCAGTTGAGTTACTTGTAGGCTACATAAGCTCCTACTCAATATACTCTGTGCATTCATTTAAACATGCTGACTGAGGGTTTCACTTATGGTATTTTTTTGTCTTTGTGGGAGCTGGGGGATGTAGGATTTTCAGAAAATCCTCTTTGGGAGAGTAGCTGAGGAGGGGAACAAGGTGGCAGCACTAGTTTTAGACCATGGGCATGGATACCATGCAACCACATTCCTAATTACATTGATCAGTGAACCAGAACTCCTCTCCCCATCAAACATGAGGGGACATCAGACAAAGCGTGAGCTGAGCACATGTCAGTAACGGCCTAACTATGAGACTGTAATCATCACTATGGCCGGGCACAGCCAAAGCCTCCCAATGCTTCAAAGACAATAGGGGAGGAGGCACATACATCAGGATCTCGTCGTCTGCCATGATGGGTATTAAGACTCTACTGAAGGGGGATATCCTCTTCAGAGGAAATAGAGGCCAGCGGGTCAGCCTTGTGGTCGACATGAAAAGAAGGAAGAAATGCTGTGTGTGTCAGTATGTTAAGTCACACTCACATCCAATGTTTAATAGATGTTTTCTAATACTGCTAATATAATTGTCTTACCTACTATACAAATATAAGACTGAGTAACCTCATGTATGTGAAATTAAAGATTCTATTCCAAATGACGTGTTTTGGAGAATAGGTGGAACATCTTGTTTCTCTTGAAGTTGGAGAAAGCACGAGCACAATTTCTGGAGATATCTGTAGCATCATTAAGGCCTTTTTTTCGCGAAAGTTAAAAGAAGAATAAAAATGTATACATTGTCTGTACTCTCCAAAAAACAAGTCTATTTCATCAGTGTGGTAGATGAGAAACTTTCAATTTCAATCGTATTAGGAGAAACACTTTAAATTGGCTCTGAGAAGTTTGCAGGGAGAAAACAATGCCTATGTGCACGCTGCACACCAAACCCACAGACAACCCATTGTAAGGACATAAACAGCTGAATGTGAAGTACAGAAAGCCATACAGCCAGACTGCGTGGGAGGACATTACCTAGGAACGGCCTGGCGGGCTCTGAATCTGGACAGTAAGAAAGGCTGGGGCAGCAGTCCCTAGCAGCGTTACCAAACCACATACATGTGTGGGGACAAATGAGCAAATATCTTCTGCCAGATCCTCCATCCGAAGCCAGGAGGGAACTGCTCGCACTGGAAGCCTATGGTATGACTAAGCCCAGTGGGCTTGATGAGTCTCCGTAATGGCAGGGGAGCAGACCTGTGTGTGTCTGCACTGTTTGTTTGTGTACTCTGCTGTGGCACAATCGTGGTCAGGCCTCTCAATACAAGTGGTCACGGTGGTGTCTGGCCCAGAGGAGACAAGGGTATGGGGCTGATGGGAGTCTGATCCCAGACAGAGACCAGAGGACCTCAGGAGGCACGTGCTCGGCCGACTCCTGCACTCACCCACTCCCTCTTTTTCCTGGCGTACTTCACCGGCTCCCACCGCAACACATGTTATAGGATATAAGTGAGTTCTTTTAATAAATTTGGGGGTATTTATTTTTTTTCCTCTATTTTACAAACCACTGCTACTCATTACCATAAACACAAAAATGTTTCTTGTAGATGGGCACTACCAACTTGCAGTGGTTTTGCATCTGTCTCCGTGAGAATCTCCTCTCTGTTCCATGTGCACCGACATAATGGGTTGATTTACATCTTTGAAATGAGAGAAGGTGATTTGCTAGATGCCTGTTCATTGCAAACTTGGCTCATGGCATGCTATAAATTTGAATAAACCGTAAAAGAAAATGACTATACTATCATTATATCCACTGATGAGCACTTATTAAACACATTTCACCTGCATCAGAAAGTGCTCACTTCCTGTGCTTTTAAAGGGATTTGTAGAGTGGTGTTTCATAGGAGTCCAATAGATGGCAGACACATACAACACAACACTCCACAGCCGGAGAGTTTCAACAATATATTTCCCTGGACAACTGTCACCACCTTACATTACAATGGCAGAAACAGCCAACCTAAGACCAATGTATATAAAAAAAATCCCCTCATGAATCTAGCCTTCTATCCAGTAGGACAGATTTTGCAATAAAATCTGACTCTCACTGAAATGTATGCCCGTCTTTTTTTTAAATATGTTCCACTGGGACCTAAATAGAACAGCATTAAAAGTATATAAGATTCAGAGTTAAGCCTGACAAAGTGTTGAATTGCTTAAAAAACAATGTGGGAATCTGATGTCAATGTTACAGAAAAGTCTACTGGGACACTCACCCAAAATGGGATCATAAAGGATTGGCTCCACAACTCTGTATTTCATGACAAGTTCTGCACAGCCTTTGTGATATGTGACTCTTATTATTGCCGCCCCTTAAATCGATTAAATCCTTTGAGGTTTCAGTTGATAGACAGTCCACCAATTATACGGGGGCTCCACCTTGACCCAAAGAAAAACACAAAGCACACAAGTGTGCCCCTCCATAACTTACAGATTTTAAACGTAACCATTTACAACCACTACCGAACCTCGACCTGCTGCCAGAGTACACAGTGGATCAATCACATTTGGGAATATAGGCCGAGGCTGCCCTCATGAAAATTCAGCGTGCAGCGTCTCTGTTGTTACAAGCCGCTCAGAACACACGGTGACGTCCATGGTGCTCAAATGGATGCATATCATAGGGAAGGACAGGAAACACATCCAACCACATATAAACATAGTGTGATGGCCCCCTAAAGAAGTCTCTGACCTTAAACTGTTAAGTCATCTTTTCTGAAATGAAATGGTTGATTTTAACGTGACATTTATCTGTTTCATATTTGGTGAACTTTTATTGCCTGTTGAAAGAGTTAAAACAAATGTGTTCTTAATTATGAATAAAAAGAAAGCACATTGTTTATTGTGGAAACTACTGCTACTCCATGAGACACTAGCTGTGAGATTTAAATATCTTTTTTTCGCTTTAAAAAGTGGTTTCTCAAAAAAAAGAAAAGTCCTATAAGAGCTCGTCTGAAATGCTTGTTTAAAAAGGCTTCAAGCCATAATATTTTAGAGAAGTAAATGCATTGTATTGCTATGATACGGCTCATATGCCACTTTCCAGCTCGGCCATGTCAGTTTGAGATCAAATCGAAAAAATTTAAGGGGGTTCTAGTCCCATATTGAACCTACGTCATAGTCGTCTGCACTTTGAAACACTGGTCCAGCGGTGAGGCTTGGCCCTTGAGGACTTCAGCTACATATGCTGACACTGACCATGATTTCACAGTAGACTTTTTGCGCAAGGCTCCACTGACATAAGTGGCCTTCAGACCTCAAATGTTGGAGCTTTCATTGTATGTGAAAATGAGCTGGGAGTTTGCTGTGTCTGCCAAAGTGTTGTTTTGTCTGTGACTGACTACACACACCCAACTGTCACCCCTCGGTGGACACCTTGCACCGTGTCGTATGTCTCCAGGTCTCGGAGCACTGACCGGGCAGGCAACACATCAGGAGAAAGGAGATTTTCTCTGTAAACACAACAGGGAGTTGTCAGTGGATTTTGGCATTTTCGATGCGAGGGAAACTATTATACGCTCCATGTTTTGATCTGAGGCGACGAGTATGTAATAGTGGGGAAGTTACTTTGCACTTGCCCTTTGAGTTTGACACTTGAAATCATCACTTGCAGTGGTCATAATCACACCCAGCAATTCATCACCTAATCACTCAACAGAATGTGTAATAAACCACGCTTTGACTGCTTAGTTCCTATAAGCTGAGTGAGAGATCTGAGGCAACACTATACATACAAAATCTAAGAAAACGTCTGGCTTTGGATTTGCCACAATCATAACACAAATGTGTGACGCAGATTCGAAAAAAAGACAAAAAGGAGCCTGCTAACATACTCAGTCTGAACAAAGGAATTAATGAGACAATGTAAAAGTTATAATTGTTTCTGCCTGAGCTCAATGGGAATTTTTTTGTTGATAGAAATACTATTTATGGGATTGTAATGGTAAAACTCGATCTTCCAGAGCACATCTGTATGTCATTGTTCCTAAACCACTGTCTCTGCGCACACTCAGATTGTAAGAAAAAACATTCAGAGAATTAATTATCCAATTGTTTCGGAGGCCTCATCATGGGGAAAAGGACTTAAGGCGTCAAAAGGCACATTTTTTATTTGGTGACAGCCACAATGCGTTTGCCTTCTTTCCCATTAACATCTTTGTATCTCTGCCTGCTCAGGACTCCATTTGACTGCACGACCATGGAGTGGTTTAGGTTTCCAGGAACTACCATGAGACAAAGGTCATCTGTGATATTAATGCGTGGAAGGCCTTTGAATCTGACACGCTGGCATGTAGCATCTCTGCATGACTAAATGTAGCTTACAATTGCCAATGATAATTAATATGTCATATTTTGTTTTCCAACAGGGTGTTTTCTGCCTTTTGTAACTTCAGAGCGTTGGAGAGATCCGTCAAAAATGTTTCTCGCCTCGGTACTAAGTCATACACACAAAGTAGGTTTGGTTAATGGTTACCCACTACAGTATGGACGCCTGGAGAGCAGCTCTGTGAACGCGACGCCACTTCATCACAGTCTGTACTCTATACGTCTGTTGACACAGCCGTCACCCTTGTGAACACCCACATACACTTCACAAAACAGAGGAAAATGCCTACTTAATGGACATATGGCCTACATTGTTGGTAGACCGCTGTGATGATGTCTTTCTCTGCTTCCTCTCATGTCTGGGTGAATTAAATAGATCAAGCATTCTTGATTCCGACCTATTAGTGTAGAGTTCAGAGAAACCAGACTGGTTGTTAGACACCATATCCTGTGTGTATGATGATGTTATACAAACTATGTATCACACAGCCTTGGCTTGTTGTGTGGTAAAGACAAAGCAGATGCTACAGATAAGGCTAGGGTTAAAATGTAGTTAAGCCAGAGGAGACTCTGGAAGCCATTGAGTCATTGATCTCAGGGTACTCCAATCCATACTGAGCCCCGAGTTATTCTCTATCCACTCACCCTCCTTCCTTTTTTACCCTTTGTTGTGGTCACTGGGGCAATCGGTTACAGCCCAGCGGAATGGAAACCACTCAGTCAGTCCCCTGCTAGAGCAAACTATTAAACAGAGGATCCAGTTACTATGATCAGTCTGGGAGGGAAGGCATCTTTCGGGGAGATTTAGTTCCTCAGAATACTTCACTATAATCCCGGCCAACAAAAAAACATTGTCATACATGTGATTTGAATCGCTAAAACGATTCGACCAGTGTAATTCCTCCAATTACGGCGACTACCAAGGAATAAGTTCATACATGATGATCACTCTGTAGATCACTTTGTTTATGTCAATGCAAATGCAATGTCCCCCAGTATATCCATGCATTGCATATCTTTGCAATTGGGATTTCAGGTCGGGATGGAAGTGGCTTCATTCCCAAAGCTATCAAATAAATCGGCAAAAGACAAACACAACATTCCCCCGGAAACCCAATACAACTTGTTCCTGTGAATCGGTCTGTCTGTGTGTCTCGTCGAGGCAACTATGGGGATTTCTGTTGAGTCTTGTGGGTTCCAACCCCAGACCCCATCTCCCAGTTTAGAGCAGCAGAAATGGAGGGTCGTGGTCGCCGCGGATGCTTTGTTTTCCACAGTTGCTTCTCACTGCTGTCCCGCCCGAGATGGGACCATCTGCCTTCTCAATTAAAAGGCATGTTTGTGCTTCACATTTGTTTGTGCTCACAGATGATTTTTGTAATAAAACTCAGACGTTCTGGTATTTCTCGGATTCCTGGGTGATGACATTGCGCTTTGCTTTTTTGGACTTGTGGCTGTCTCCCGTGGAAAATGTAGCTTGCAGAAACTACTAGCTGTTTTCTGGTGTGTCTGTGGGATGAAATGAAGAATAGAATGAGTCTTGCCGATGTTCTCCATGCCACAATTAGGAGCAGACCCGTTGTGTGTTGGGGAACGCACAAGATGAAGAAGCAGCCTTTTGCCTTCTCCTCTGAGACATGACTAGGGGGACAAGTATTTCTGCCCGGAAAATGTCATCATAATAGTCTGCTCCATTGTTCTGTCTTATCATACCAGTTACTAAGTTAATAATCATCATAATGTTCAAGGAATTTTCTTTGTGAGTTACTTTAGAATGTGAATCTACGAGGACTAAAGTCACAAATGTTTTCTACATTTTTCAAATTGTTTCTCTTTTGGTGGCACAAAAGTGTCGACAACAAACTTTGACACTAAAACATGCACAATACTAGTAGATGTCCGTTTGTATATTCTTTAAAATTTGATTTATCGAATTCGATGAAATCTAATTGCATTTTCACCTACATTGTGTATTTGGCATTGGCTGTCTTTTGGACAACACTGGAGTGTTGTGGGAGCACCACGGACCACACACAGATCTTTACCCAGAGCACACTCTGGCCAGTGCCCACTTGCCTAGACACCCAAGTGTGGGAAGTGGGTGGTACCGACTGTGACCACCGGTCACTCTTTGGATCAGTACCGTCCAACAGATGGACCTGCCAGGAAGCCATCCATTTGTTACGAAGAAAAGGATAGCCATGAGAATGAATTGCTTGCTGATAATGGGTCAAGGACTAAAGAGTGCATGTTTCAAGAGAGGAATCAGCTGTAAAATATATTGCGATCTCATCAGACTGTCAAGGTTCCCACATCGAGCAAAAGCAGATAGATTTAAGAGAGCTCTTTATTTGAAAAAGAGCTCATTGCCAATCTGTCAATGGTTTCTACGATTTATGGATGTCGGCTGTGTTTTGAAATGGACTGTGTGTGTGTGGGATATGATGATCGAAGAGGAAAGCGAGAACGCCCAGTTTGAACGCATGGTGGATTTCTGAGAAGCCATCGCGTTTGGTTGGCTTTTGCGAAGTGACAATGGAGGCCTCTGTAGCTTGATCTCAAGGATGTACAATTGGGCTGCAGGGTGATGAAGCAATAGTAGTTCCCACAAGGGTCTGTCACCAAACCTCCCACCAACAGCACTCAGCGAGCAGCAGCACGGATAGATTTCTCATTTGCAGCGGTAAAGGGTCTTACACTGTAATGATTATAACATGTGATTCAGAGCTGTGGCTTTATGCTGGGGTTTCTCAAGACAGTCATGGGTAGACGACCTCTCTACACTTCGATGCTTCAACTCTCCTTTCCGCCATTATGAATGAAGCATGGCACCATTTGGCTCAGATGTTCAGCAGAATGTGATTCCTCACCATTGTTGTTCTTTTTTCATCAAATTGCACACCCACCCATTTAAAACACGATAGTCTAGTCTGTCTTTGGGGATATCCTCAGCTGTCATCTATCAGCAGTCACTGACATCTATAAACACGCTGAATACTTGGCAATCAACTCCTCCACAAAGGCGCAAACCAGAATACTTCAAGTCTGTGTAATGGTGCTAACACTGTCCTCTCAAGTCCTCCCTGGATGGCCCAATGTATAACAGGCGTTCTGCCATTAATGTTGTTTCTTGAAATCTAGATAGATGAGGAAGAGTTTTTATATATTTGTATGTAAATAATGTGTTAAAGATTGTGTGATGTGTTGTTAATGTAGTTCATATGAAATGTTTAGCAAAGGCATTAATAGGTAACTTGTTTCTTGACAGCTTTGCCTCATGAGAAAAGTAACTTGTAGGTGTACTATTGGGTTACCAAGAAAGAACATCCTCTGTGGGATTCCTTGTTCATGTTAATACGCCTATATTATCCAGAAGGCACCTATTATAAACTATTTGCTACAGTGAATTACATCTACACAACCACAATAACACAACATCATACAGTTTCTCATTTTTAGATTAATTACATTATAAAATATGACGACAGACATTCAAATCTTCCTTTGAAATCCTAAACAGAAGTTTTGATTGTAAAAAAATCTTTTTTTCTGTCAGGCACTGTTCCCTTCATGTTACGCATCATGATGATGTTAATAATGAACTTTGGGACCAACGGAGACTCTAAAATTGATATTAATTCAGTTCCTTCAGCACGTAACAGGCTTATTAATTTTCCTCAAAGTGACATCTGTGGATATGCAGATTCTTATTAAAATCTTTTGTAAACATAACTATGTAGCTGAGTACTTGAATAACGCATTTGTTAGTTGCTCCAACAAAAAAGTAATCAGAGTACTCTAGCACATAATTTGTAAGGTCTAACCCCCAACATTGATTATTAAATCTAAGTGACTATTATATCAGGGCATTCTACTTGGAGCTGACATATTTCTCCCTCTGGAGGAAACTGTGTCATATTTAAATTAGCTGTGTCAAACACCTTTAAGCCAAGAAACATACATCTCTGTTAGCTCTAAAACTGCCATCTGGGGCATCAACTTTCATCCTTGCATGTAGTAAGTCCTTCCCTTTGGAGGATCTGCAGTTACATAAACATGGAGTGTCTTATGGGGTTTTATAATTGTGTTATTCATACTGCATGATACAATCAACCATAAGCCAGGTTGGGTGCAGTGCCATGAATGGTAGGAAGAATATGTGAGCAGTAAACATGAGAAGGTCTGCTCCATTGACAGGAATTCCACTTTCTGCTGCTGCTGTGAAACATGGCATACCTAATTGTACAGTGGTCACCCACTAGGTCTAAATAGGGTGCAAGACCACACAGTACGATGCAGGCCCACTGCTGGAAAGTCTAAGAGACACAGGAAGAAACGGTGAGCTTTCTTCACTGATTGTTTTACTTTAGGGAGATCCATCTGCGTAAGGTCTCAAAATACACCGTTCTCCATTTATATCCGCGTCGTCTGTTACACCTCTGTTTCCTGTATACCAACAATTGGACATCATACCACACAATTCTGAGTATGGACCTGCGACCATGATTTTTTCTTTTTCCTAAAAACACCTGCACTCTTTCACACTTTGACTTGATGCCCAAGAGCAACAACTGATTGACATAGAAGCTTCAAACAAACAGTTTCATGACTTGGACAAGTTCTGATGAATTGAGAAGATTTATGAGGTGATGTGCTTAGGCTATGGCCCCTATCTTCCACCAAGCATCTCCAAAAAGTGGTGTCTTCAGTAGTATGTGAACTTCACTCCATCACTGGCCAGCCCAAGTTTAGATCACCCCCTCCTGTTAATGACACATTCAAATTAGCTGTGGTTAGGGTTTTCTTCAAATACACAGCTAGATCCACACAAATACTTCTCCCCACCTCACCTCTCTCTGGTCTGGCCTAAGAAAACCACATGCCGGGGTCACTGCGCTCTCCTCAAGCCAAACCAGACCCATAATTTTGCTTTTGTTTCAGATGTAGCCTCAAAGCCTGAAATATAAAGACCCAGGCCAGCCTGGGAAGGTCAATACGTAGATGGAAGGAGCGAGATACAGAATGGGAAAGACTGGATGAAAGGAAGAATGAGAGAGGGGGTAGAGAGAGAAAGAGGAACTCAACAGTGCTTGTGAGAGCGGAGTGGTTTCCAATCTGTTGAGGAAGTCTTTATTATACAGTATGTGTGTGGACAGGAAGAGCTGTTTAACAAGGAGGAGATCACGCCAAACCACCGGCCATTACTGACCATTACACCCAATAGGGCTTTAACTATTTTGGATGTGTGCTATCTCCAGGTTAACACAGTACATTCACACATAATGTGACTTAGTGCAACTTAAAACTTCTTCCACATAGACGTCTTGCTTTGCCAGCCACTGACTTTAATATAGCCTAGGAAAACAAAACAAACGTCTTCTCATGGATGACCTTATAAAATGAGATGACTCAATTTTCTTTCTTTTTTTGACCATACTGTTTATGAAAAAGTGTCTTTTCTGTCTCATTTTGTCTCAGTGGATGTTGAGACATTTGAGTTTGTCTAAGTTAAATTAACCATTTTTGTGAAATATAAAATGGGGGCCCCCAGGACTCTGGAGTTAAACTTTTTTAATGGCTGTTCAGAAATTGTCCATCTTGGCAAATTGCATTTTCAACAGAGAAAAGTACAATATGTTGTATATTCTGGGTAATATCCTTAATGTCAAAAGCCCTTCCAACAATGGCACTATGAACACAGTCCACTCTCCAACCAATGTATACACAGCCGACATTTAGGTGGGCCAAACCAGAGCTCGAGTCACAATGAAACACGTTTTCTGCCAAGCACCACCTTGTGTTAAAATCAAAAAGGTCAAAAAGCACACACCATAAGGCTTCCATTGTAGCAAATGGAGAGGAGTGGAGGTGGTGTGGGGGTGACGGATTGAAACCCCAAAACCTCAACCTCCTTTTAGGAAAAACAAACCAGTTTTATTTGAGAGCCAGCTAGAGCATTGTACTCCCCTGACCTCAGGAAGCTTCCCTTTTCAGTCCAGCTCTGGACACACTGCTCCACCATCCAGGGACCGGACAGATCTATGACAAATATGATGGTCAAACTGCAGTGTGGCCCGGGCCACAAATCCAGCAACATTTGGCCTCTGGAGCCTTGTTTCGTGGGAAGCCGACGTTCTGACCACAGATGGACAATAACACGGCTTGGCGCACAGTCTAGTTTTGAAAATTACCGATTGTAATACTATCCGTAATCATTCAAAGTCATGGGGAGATGTTGAGTAATGGCAGGCGGTGTACAGATTTACATTAGGAGTGACATTTATTTCAGTGGTTCAGGGTAATACAATGGAATAATATTGCAAGAAAATACATGGAACTGCACCATCTGAAATAAAAATAGATCTAAAATTATTATTATCCCTCGTGGCATAGCTGCTGTGTTGTTATACCGATTTAAGGTAATGGTGCAAGATCCAAGCTTGGGAGCATTTTGATTGCCTCTCGCATTATTAGCTGTAACCACCATATTAGAGCGGTGCAAAGCGCACTCACATCAACTAAAATGCACTAAACGCAAGCTAGCTCTCGGCCCAGCTATGTCAACGAATCAAAGAGAAGCTCGGATAACAACACACACAGATGGAGAGTGACTTTAGACTTGAGTCCACTATAACTTCACTTGCAAAGTTATTTGTTGTTATATTAGTTCTCTGAATACTAAATACAGCTCCTTCAATCATTGTAATCAGAGATTCTCAGAGAATCAGCATTAGTGTTATGAGATGAGGCAAGATTGGAAATTGCTAAATGCTTGTTGAATGTTTTTGAGGACATTGCAAGGTTTATTGCACATGTCTAACTGTACACAACTAACTGTAAAATAGGGCAATGATGACCCTATATGTCCGTTAGGGTAATGTCCAGGCATTAAACATTGCACCTTTAAAGAGAACATCATGTCAAAGTAAGTACTTCCTCAGAATCAAACTGGTATCACATATCTGTTTTCATAGTTTTTTTTTTTTTTATATTAGCAACAGTTTTGTTGAACTATCCATTATTCTGTTTCAAGAAAAGCCAAGCATACCTCTCCATCAGACAATGTTCTGATTTTCCCTCATGCTTGACAGAAATGCCACAGACTAAAATCTCTTTTTTTGTCTGCTTTGTGCTTTTGGATCGAGTTCCTTGGAAACCTCCTTTGTAGGAAGACAACATCTGGAAGCCTTGGTGTCTACTGCTTTCATAGTAAATGTTTATGTTTTGAGACCACTGGCAAGTCTAATCTTGTCATGTTTTATTAAGATCGGTATTAAAGCATATGCAGCAATGAGTCCATAGCAGACCTGCAAGATACCACCATGGGGAGCTTGGCAATCAAAACTGAAATGCACTGCAAAGGGCTTTTCTGTGCTCTCATGTTATGCAATCACACACATCAGACATGTTGGTATCTGGTTGGTCAGGCCATGTGTATAGCCAAGGTCAGTGAAATTGGCAAATCTCAAACATATAATTGTAACATACTGTACACACACAAAGTAAACAGCATTAAATTAACCCTGGGGTGTATCGCTACCTCTATTGCGAATTGTTTATTTCTAAGAAGAATGTTTGCTGTATGTAATTGCATCTGACAGGATTCCCTGTGACAAGAAACCGCACAAAGACATTATATAGTCGTAGATCGGAACGAAATGTACGTTTGTCAGCATTATGATTTATTTTGCCTGAGTACGGTAAACAAGGCGAGACAGGCAATTCCTTCCTCTCTGAAACCAAGCATATCCGGCTGGATTCCACTCGTCTCCGGTTTCATTTTGCATTTCGTACAGCCCATTTAAACAATTGTGTTATTATGGCAGTGTAAATAGACCTTTGCACTGGGCAAAACTTCAAGAATGCTGATGATGTGTTAGCTGACACTATGCTGGCTGCAGGAAGCTGACGCATCATTTATTGTAGATTGGTGGCCCTTGTGATAGGTGGGTGGTGTTTAATACTAGCCAATCGTCTGCATAGGCTGTCACATAATGATTGGTAAAACGGTATCAGTGCTGGCATGAATTGAACATAATGACCAGTTTAGAATTGAAAATATGCACAGTGCAGTGTTCAAAATAGCTGCCCCCTGAATCCAGTATTATTATTTCCTCCAAGGCGTTCTTCAATCATATGTATTTATGATTCAATATGAGATTTGTTATGTTACAAAGACAGGTCGGGTTCAGATTACAATACTTTTTGAAACCATGACGCATTTTGCATAAAAGATGGTAAAATGTCAAACAATACCGCCTTCCAAATTGCAACGTTTCAAAAATATGAAGCGTTTGGCAGTTTGGTGTAGCCCTAAGGTCGAACCTACATGCAGACATTTGCTTGTACCACAAACCGCAGGTCAAAGCATCAACAGTCATTTACTCCTTTATGCGATGCCTTGTGAAGCTGAGACACGTTGAGTTCTGTTGCTGCTTGCACAATATAACTGTATCCCTTCATTCTCGTATATTCTGCATTGTAGCAATGTGGCTAGTAAATCACAGCCTATAAGTAATGTATTTAATTTAACCGTCATGTATCGGGGATAGTTTCATTGACATTTTTGATCTCTTTTCCGAGGGAGTCCTGGCCAAGATGGCTACATAAAAGTTTCACACAGTACAGAGACGAGGTTTTTCATACTGAACCGCTTCTACTTCATTTCAGTGACAGAAGGACCCTCAGGTGACACAGGATTAACAGCACTCCTTGTTTTTACCCATTCCTTGGTTTTAGCAGGTCCGTTAGTGGTCTCCGATAGCTGGACTTCAATAATAGATATTTGGCCGGAGATGTAACGTTATATTAGTGGGGCGTTAATTGAGCAAATTTACATTTTATATAATTCTTTCTGACGTGGCACACTCATACCAGCCAACCATACCTTAAAGAAAGTAAGAGAAAGTTAAAATAACAAAATAACAAAATCCTGTTGCATGAGGTCCACTGTCTTCTAGGAACAAATCCAGGTATTTATAAATTAAGACTCTTTCAAACACCTTTTAAAGTAATGACGATTAAGCTGGTTTACACCATCAGCTGTCTTCTTTGACCCTGAGACAAACAGACATTCCTCTGAACTTAAAAAGCAGTTTGCAGCGTCTCTGATGAAGAACATAATGACGTTTTGCGCAAAAAAATATAATGTTTTTTCGATTAACAACATTGCAGCATAGATTATTGGTATAAATTTTAAATAAAATAGGACCCAGTATGAACCGTTATGTTTTTCATGTGTGAGAAGAGAGTCACTGGTTAATAGGTGCAATTTTGAAATGTCTGTAATGCTACTAATATGATTTCATACCGACCGTCTTTCCTTTCTTTCCACTCAATCCATTTCAAGTCAGGACATCTAGGGTTTGCAAGCGCAGAGGCTTTAGTGCAGAACTCTTATGGTGTACCTGAAGGACAACCACAGTGTAAATCCTCTCCCCTGAGGAAGGAGATTCAGGATGTGGCTTCGAAGGAAAGCAGAACTGTGTGTGTTAGAGAGAGAGTGCCAGGGAGAGAGGAGAGATCTGCACTCAACATGCCTGCATTAATATGTGTTTGTGTGAGTGTGTGTCTGCGTGCATGTGTGTGTGGTCCTTTTAGTGAGGTGGAAAATTATTTTTAAGAAGTAGTTCAATATTTGCTTTTGTTTCAAGCTGCCAATGACGTTTTTAGAATGAAAGCAGAACTTGACGCTAGTGAGACGTGTATACTGAGAGTAGATGTGAGTGTGGGATCCGATGAATAAGCAAAGGCATGACACAAAAGGAGGGGACATCCTGAGGCTTATTTACTACACGAGAGGACAGCAAATTGCAAGCGATTAAAGTCGTGTTTTTTTCCCCTCAGTGTTTGAACCTTTCCCTGTCTAGGATTTACATTGAGAAAATACACAGACACAACTGCAGACATTACAAATGAGTTACTTGGCATCCGTGACACTATGGCAAAACCCAAGCAAGAACCCAGGTTTGTTTAGTCAACCCGACCAATACTTTGGATTGTGGGCAACTCTGTTTAGCTGGGTTAAACTACAATACGAAGACGGTTGAAGGTAGTCTTCCAGCCTGGTAGGAAATCAGTCATGGTGATTCCACAATGCATTGGAGCTTTTCTTTATGAAACATTAAGTGTAAAAAGTACAAAATAAAGATCCGTAAAACCTAAAAATCCTCCACAAATCATTCATGTTCACCATGTCTTATGCTGCGTTCACACCAAAAGCGTAATTTCGCCTGACTTTAGTCGCTCGACTTTATGTGGTTAATTCGCTTTTTCGCTGCAGAAAAAAGGGGCGCGGCTTATCTCCGTGGCTTTACTCCGTGAAAACAGTTATCATTTCCGCCATTCACCATTGAAATACCCACTAGTTCTGCGTTATACTTCTTGTGGGAGTCCCACAAACGTCGGAGCATCAAACGCCCCCGTGTCTGGGTTCATAATATTATCCGTAGTCGTACACAGCTCCGACTCCTCCAGGACGAGTGTCTGAATGAAGCCGCTTCCAGTGCTCCTTTAGGCGGACGAGCAGTAGTTTGATTCAGCAACAGCAGGACAGCGGTGACGACGAGCGGAGCTTCTCAACGCTGATTGGCTTTTGCAACTCAGCGTCAGGCGAAAAAGCGGAAAAGAACATTTTTGCAACGCTTTTTCGCAACCATTAAAAGCGTCTGTGCATTGACTTTACATGTAATCTACTCGTGTGAATATTGCCCAAGTCTTTTGGTGTCGCTAAGCTTCTGAACACCCACCCAGGTGTTTTCAATTACTCTGGCTGATTAGACCTCCGCTCAGGACCGTGTGGGCGTGTCAAGCGTATTGGTAGATTTGTGCTCTAATTAATTCCCTTCAAAGCTCTGGCCCATCTTTAACATAGCAGAGGTAATCATCCCAAATAACTGAAAACACCTGTGTGGGTGATTAAAGGCTTTAGGAATTAAAAAGAAGCAAGACTTTTATTTAAAAAAATATAGGGACCAACAGAAATATTTAGCCTTTGGAGTCGTGTAACAAGCAGGGTTCCTACTCATTTCTAGAGATCATTTGCCAGGATTTTTCCAGTACATTTTCAGTGATGATCTAGCTGGTATGACCGACAACAATCGGGTGATACACCAATTAATCCCTTTTTCATGAATTATTGTAACCATTGATTGCTGCCTAAACACCAATAACTAAATAGCCTGAACACCCAAAATACGGACAACTATAGACAGAACTATAGCTACCTAATGTACAATTCAAAGTCAGAGACAAATTTGCTATTATTATTATTATTATTGCTATTATTAATAACTGCTACTGACTCTATCACACAATACGTTAGGTCCTTACTTAATATTAATTAATGAGTCTTTTACTAGGCTCATTACACCCACTGTGAGCTACTGCTACAGAAGTCAAACATTGCATGTCATGCTAAGGTGCATTAACTTAACTTAAGTAAAAAAGAAAACGTTAGTGAGTACTTAGCTGCTGTTTGACTCACGTAAGATTCCATTTGTTGTTGTTCCCATTCATTATTATCCGATTCTCTCAAGCAAATGCCCAACACACATTTGAAACTATTGCTCAAAGCCAGAGTTGAAGCACAGACCTTAACCTTTGCAGGGAAAAACAGCTAGCGAGCATGTCAACTTTAGCAAGTGAACCAAACGTGCTAACCAATTTCACATTGAACAATCGTTTAAAACAAATTGGGAAGAAAGATAAAACAAGATAAGATAATCCTTTATTAGCCCCGCAGCAGGAATATTTACAGGATTTACAGCAGCATAAGTTATACATAAGAAATAAGATCAAAACAATTGATAAATAAGCAAATAAGCAATCCAAAAAGTTATAAAAACAGTAAAGAATCCACAATAACTGAAATAATATATACAGTATATGCAGACAGAATAACTATTATTGCACAGTGTATTTATACTGCAAAGGTTGCAAGTCTACTGGGAGCAGAGCTGGTTGTGCAGCCTGACAGCAGCAGGAAGGACCTGCGGTACCTCTGCTTCACACGTTTTGCAACGTTAATGTAACGTTATGCGTGTGCTGCCATGTTCTGCAAGTCGTATGAATCTCTTTCTTACCTTTATTCAAGAGCGTATAGTCTTTCAATTTGAGAATATTGATTTCACGTTCCGATTTGATCACGCTTTCCTTGAAAAACCTCTCCTCGCATTCGAATGTGCTTGGATTTGCTCTGCTTCTGGTCAAACTGTATACCTGCACACAAATATATTGTAGCTTGTACTTTCTTTCTTTTTCTTTCATTTTCTATGTATTCTGTAAAGGACTGGAAAATTGGTCAAATGTTCCAGGTTTTCCAGGGAAACGCTGACAAGGCAAAGCCCCGAAGGCATGAATACTAACATGTACCTGAACCAAAACAGAACCACCGATAAAACTAGCATGCTCACTTATGGATTGGCCAGAAAATTGTGAAAAAAAGGGGTTTGGGGTAAAAAAAAAGACCCTTGTTGACAAACTGGTCAAACTGAGCAAGACTAGGTAGGGCACAAGGGCAACAATGTGTCTAAACTCTGCAGTAAAAGAGGGGAGTGATCTGTCACCACTTTAAAACTTCAGCTGGGCCTTGTGATTGGCCAGCCATGAAGAGGTGTTTTTCCTTCTTTACACAAATAGTTCTGGCATTTGTCGTGTCTACAATGGAGTGCAGCCCTATGAATGCCTCCCAAGATAGACTGTCTGAAAGTGCCCGCCATTATGCCCATATTTAAATGATTAATGCAACTCTCCCCTGTCTATAAAGTTTGTCTCTTCAGACTCCTTTGAGTGTGTCCAAATGGAGCAAACACTTTTGCCTTCTCACGTAGTCGGGCAACTCGTCAGATAAATTAACAAACATTTTGAGAGCTGCTGTGTAAAAGCATGAATGAAAACCATCCTTACCCTGGAAATGAATGAATGAATGAATATTCCTCAGTTATAACTTTCTCACTTGGCCAGATTGGAACGTTTTACATGCATTGTGACAGCAGCATTTTGATTGGAATAGAGTCTGCACCCATGTCTACAGAGGCAATCGAGTAACATGTAAGATCTCTGTCACCTGGCCACTACAGGAAAATGCACTGAAGAACTGGGAAAACTGTGATGCATTACTGTAAATTAACAGTGGATTCACAACAACATCTTACAGCTTTTCATAATAACTGTAACATACAATTAAATATTCTTCCTTCACATATGGGCAGATAACCGTAATTTATCAGCATGATACAGTATTTTCTGTGAGTGCAGTGCAGTGAGTCACTATCCATCGACATCGTACTGCTTGCTTCTGCTATGATGATCTGAAACATTAGCTAGCTCAAGCACAAGTAGCTGTAGTAACGCTAGCTAGCTAATAGCAGAGCCAGCAAAGTTAACTTTTGTGAAGTTCATTCCAATTGTAATGTAACGTTAGTTCCCTAATGCTGCGTTCACACCAAACGTATCAGTTTACTCGCTCGACAATAACGTGTCACGAATGTTACTCGCGCCTGAAAGGGGGCGTGGCTTATCTCCTTCAAAACAGTTACCGTTTCCGCCATCCACCATGGAAATAGTTCTGCTTTATACTTGTTGTGTAAATTCCACATACGTCAGAACATCAAACTCCATCGTGTCTGGGTTCATAATATTACAATAATAACAGCGTCTGAATGACGGCCGCGACATTCGCGTTGCGTTATTCGCGCCGCCTGGTGGAAATTTGCGTCATTTGCGTCTGTGCATTGACTTTGCATGTAAACTACTCGCGGGTCAAATTTGTAACGTGTTTGGTGTGAACGCAGCATAACTGTGTTAATTTGTGCGATTATAGAGTTGACTGCAGAACTGCAAACAAGAAGGAAGATGATGTTCAAAAGGGAGTTATCTTCTGTCTTTTTTACACTGTTGTAGCTCATCCAATTCACATTTACATGTGTAAAATGTGTAGTTTTGTTATACAAATGTTCCTAATTGTTTCTGTCTTACAAAGTCAGGACAAGTAATACACTTCAGTAATATTGTTTGTATATGAATTCTTGTGTTTTCTACTTTTGTTGTTGTGGGGAATTAAATGCAAAAGTAGCCGATTTTATAACCCTTTGTAAATAAAGGGTAACATGCTGGTATATACCGTAAAATTAGCGTAAAGTCCAGTTATTCTACTATCACATACTCTAAGCCAATACACGGTAAAATACTGTTAAAATACATTTCAGTAGTTGCTCGTAAAATAACAGTAAATTACTGGTGTCACTGCTGCCAATATTTTACCGTTATTTTACAGTGAAATTGTTCAGAGTGTAGGCTCCACTGAACAATATGATTACAAATGTTTACTCTAGACTTGGCTGGCTCAAAAAAAGTGAAACTATCTTCATGGCTATCGCTGCCTGGTGTAGGCTTAGCTTACAACCCTGATGCATGTAGGTTAAAAAACAGTTTGACATTAATTAATATCCAGATTACTCAAAATCTCAGACCTGTGCTACGAATCAAATATGGACTTGTCAAACAGTGGCGGCAGTGTTTCTTTGACAGTGGTGTGTGTGAAATACAAGAACGTGTCCTCTCTCAAAAATGTGCTTTTGTCAGAAGTAGAAATGCAAAGAATACATTGAAAACAGGAATCACAGCTGCTTTTACTATGAGACGCCCAAGAATCCTCAGCAGATGTGATTTTTATGAGTCTATAATCTGTAAATGCATTAACCAATCAGTGGGCAAGGACAGCCAAGACTTAGTTTAGTTAGTTTTGAAAGGTACTCTCAGTAAATTTGTGAATACTCTCTAAACGGAAACCCTTGGCCAGGAAAATAATGTAATTTGCAGTAAAATAAATCCTAGAACAAAACTTTTTCAATATGGCATCTGAGTTGTTCATTTTTTAGGAACTGTACAAAAAGATGCGGTTTGGAATTTAGCAAAAGAGTTTGAAATGTTTGTTTCTAACGACGTAGGATTGTTGATCAACAGTTTGTTTCCACAGTTATTCCCCGTTTCAAGCTGCTCAACAGTCTTGGCGCTGTCACATGGTGAGGAATGTGTGCTGTTCAGCCAGTACCACTGGTTCATACAGTCAATAAGAGTGGTGGCGGGTTGGATTGCTGCGTTAAATAATATTTTAAAAAGAGACCACAAAAGGAACGCAATGAGCAGGAATTTGATTGAAATTTCGAGACAAGAATGTCAAATCCTGATATGAGAACAGACTGCACTTTCTTAATCAATCATTCCTGCCCTAAATGTCAATTGACCAATAACTTACCACTACAGCTTACATTACAGCCTCATGCCAGTTAGTTGAAAGTAATGACAGTATATTTACAGGAATATTCACAATATTTTGTATTAGCTTAAAATACCAGCCAAATTCCGTTCCCATACATCAAACTGCATCATTTATTGCATTGGCAATTACAATTACATGGATAAAAGTGAATCAACATTTTCAATACAGAGGCAATGGCCATTGCTAAACTCAAAACTGAGCTGAATCTACTCAAACACATTTCTGTAATGGTAAACTATTGCATTTAAACGCTCATCTTGATGAAACTGAACTCCATTTAAGTTTGTTTGCAGTTAGCTCTTGAATTCTTCTTGAATAACTTCTTAGTAACTACTCACTAACATTGTGTTTTTCCTTTTTATTTGTCCATAAAGCTGTCTCCAATTGGAAACTCCCTCTTTTATTATCATGCACTTTATCAAGGTTTCAAGTTTTATTTTTGTATTTCCAAGACAATAATCAGTGGAAGCAGACAGGCAAAAGAAAAACTAGCCCGTGGCTCATGAATATGCGATTTTTAAGAAAACAACTGAGATGCCTTTGGCAAGAATACCTTGCAGCTACCTTTCATTGGCTGAATCATCCTTCCCTCAGCTCTCCCTGAAATCTCCACCAGCGAGGAAAGGTACCAACATCTCCTCTGCCTCCCTCCTGCCAAAGACTCCCTGGCTCCTAATTCCAGCGCATCTCTCAGCACCGACTCTCTTATTCTTCTCTACACTCTGCCAGAAAAGCACCTGAGGGCCTGCTCTCCTCCGCAGGTATTTCTGCTGAAAGCTATAATAAATCATTTGCCTTTTGTGTCTCAGCTTTCTGGCTATTTTGCTAATGTGTTTTCTCTCTTCCATCCTGATTTCGGAGTTGAAAGAGGCCTACCTTAAATAGGTGCAGGAGTGCGCTAAGACAGACTCAGGGCGTGCAAGTGATTCTCTCTCCTTGTCATCACTCCAATGCCCCATTTCCCCAGACTGAATAGCCCAGGAAGCATAGTGCTGCAGACACACTGTGACAAGTAACAGGTAAGACAGAGGAAGAGGAGGAGAACAAGAATAGGCTTTTGTCAAAATCTAGTAACAGAACATTTGATTCATCGTCCTCTGTTGACTTTTGTTGCTGTCCACAAGTGTTTTGACCATAGCTTTATATCAAATGCCAGTGACTTCGGTTGTGGTAAAGTGACTCCGCAGGGAAGAAAGCATGGTGTTTATTCAAGGTGGAGAATTTCACATTTTGACCAAATTGACTCTGTATAGAGAACAGCTCGGCAGGCCATGTAAATATCAAAAAAAGTTTAATGAAACCAAGAGGGATGACAGTTTCCAAAGTACATATTATCTATGGAGAGGTCACAGTGGGAAACCGGCCCGCCATCCGTCTGCATTGCTTTCGGTGGCCAGAAAGTCATGAGCGATCAATGGAATCTTTTGGTCAGAGCTTTGTGTTTGAGCCCAAGCCTTCCTGACAACCCCTTCCTCACTGTGTCATCCCCCCCACCCCCACTCCATGCACACACTGACACAGACACATGCACACGTGTATGCACAGTTGCACACACAGTTACACGTGAATACACGCACACACACCACACACTCACATATCTGCCATCCAGCTCAGTGGCTTGGAGCTCTTGCAAAGTTCCTAAATCCGCCTCCTGCATTCGAGGTCGGTGGGAGTGGACTTCCTGAAAACAATGGAATGGACTAATCTGTGGATTTGTCAGTGGATTTGATAAAGGCCCATGTTCTAAGCCAAAGTTTCTCTGACCTCTTGTTAAAAACTTCTCATCTTTCCCTGCCCATCCCTCCCACCCTTGTTCTTTTTGTGAATAGGGTGAGAGTGGATTACCAGCGGTGCTGTGTCTCTAATTAAACTCTTCTCTCTGTTGCACACCCCCCCTTACTTCTATCCCTCCATCTTCTGTCCCACATGCACCCAGACAATCCTCGCATTCTCTCTTTCTTTTGGCATTTTGGCACAACCGTTGCTTGTAATGAAAAGGCTCATGCTGATGACTCCCAACAGGAGTAAGGCGCAGCGGTGTCAGGTCACAAGTCAAAGGTCAATCCTTAAGGGTCAGGCGGAGGTTAATAAGGTGTTTTGTCACTTGAAGAAATGTCTAATCTCCCTGAGACTCAAAAGGATGCATCTTTCCTTTGGCAAACTTAACAAGTAGCCGCCTACCCCCCTCCTCATTTTACATCTAACCTCTTCTTTCAAGTCCACTTCTCTTTGTAGTCCACCCTTTGTAGTCCATTTCAACAAGACAAAACGTTCCAAAGCCGCGATTTGTCCAGGATTAATTTACAGCAACATTTCCTAAATCCCTTCCTTCTATCTGCTCATCATCTGTCATGGAAATATGTCCTGTGCCAGCCTGTTTGAATGGCTAACTAGTTGATTCCCGTGAAACAATTAAAATTCCAGCCTTTGGTCCTCGCTCCGTGAGCTGTCTTGAAGCACGGAGCTCGGTCGGGCACAGATGCAACTTTGCTGACAGGAGCCCACTTGATGAGGGTATTATTTTAATGGAAAAGAGTGGCCTATTCATTATGTGCATGTGGCCATCACTGAGACACAAAGCACAGATAATGACAGGAACCAAAAGCTGGCGGAGCGCCAGGTCTGCTAAAAACGCTGCCCGCTTGCCAATATACAGTGCCAGTGACTCAACCAGACAGCTGCGCACAATAAAGTGGAAAACTGGTCTCCTTTATGGTTTTAACTGAGCTCATAAACATCACATTTACATATATACTGTCACTGATTAGACTTGTCATTTATTTGACTATATGATATAATGTTATTTTACTCCAATACATATTCTTTCTTTTCTTTTTTTATTCCTGCAGTGATAGCCTGCTGGCTGTTTTCACAATCTTTCCCAGAAATAGATGCCGCAGTGCTGAGGACTGACTCGAGCTGAAACTGCAGAATGCATTTGGCATTCTTACGCCCATGTTTCCTGTTTACCATATTATTTTCTTATGTGGTGCTTACTTCCTTATGGGTGGGCGGTACTGTCTTTGGATGCATTTCAGTGGGCATTTGGGTGAGCGTGTGTGCTCGCTACAAAGCATCATCTTAAAGGATTATTCCTCACGCTCGATAGACACTATTTCCAATAACTCTGTTCACCATTTTATGATAAAAATTGCTCACAGAGACTTATGAGAGCAACACATGTTGGTGTGAAATGTGTGTTTGTGAAATATGCTTGGCTGCTCCTATGCGGAAACCCACAACATTAGGTCGAGGCCATGTGGTGTGTTGTGCCACTGATGGGGAAGAATGTGACATATTGAGGACAAACAGGCTTTTCCACAAACAAAAATATGGGGAAAGCCCGCATTCGTGTTTTCCACTTGTTTGTGAAACAACCCGGCTGTTATTGTTTTCCTGTCAATATGAATTACAGTAGTGTGTGAGGACTTTTTTGCCCTTCTCTAAAAATGTTCATTTCTCTGTGAAAGGAATATATTGTCTGGCTTTGCTGAGGAAAAAGTTCAATGCATGATATATTAATTTCCATAATCATTTTGGTTTCCAAAGCACAGTCTATTTTTTGCAGTTTAAGCCATTTCTTAATTGTGTATTCAACATTACAGCATTATAATAAATGGCACTCTAGGGTAGTGCAAATAGTTGTAAGTATCAATCTAACATGAAATACAATAGTGTTTTGATTAAATATACCTCGGACACCTTCTAATTATCTGCAATTTCTCTAACAAGGCAAGGAAATTTCCTCTGGGATGCATATTGCTATGTTTCATAAATTCTTCATTGCACCACATTGTAGTCACATAAAAGTTAATTGCATCCCATGCCGAGGCCACCTTGAGACTTGTAAAAAAAATCTGTAAAAGATGCTCGCATAAAAGATTCAACTTTATGCAATAAGGGAAAATTATCTTGTAAGATCTGTAGTGATTTGCCAACAAAGGGATGCAGTGGGTGGCCGGAAGGTTTTGTCTTCGCACGAAGTGGACAGCGCCGGCGCGTCCAATTGGGCGAACTAGGCAATTGCCAAGGGAGGCACTTTGGCAATAACTATTCATTATGATTAACCAATAGCAGTAACTGAAGTCTGGCTAGGTTGCGCATACCGATGATGGGCTTCAAGTCTAGTACCAACAAAACAAAAGGACCGCTAGCACAGCTAGCGCAGCTAGCGTTACCGTTGTTGCTCCGAAAGAAAAGAGGCAGCAGGTTCTTACCCTCAGATGTAAGATGTGAAAAGGTAATCTGTATTTTCTCTCAAGTCGTTGTTTAAATTGCTGATAAAACGTTTTGCACATTTTGTGTGTGTGTGTGTGTGTTTGACACACTTGAGAAAGGGGTGAATAGGAAAGATTAGCACTGATTTTGTTTGAGGATCTGAAATTGGATTATTTGGAAGATAGCTATACCTGATGCTACATGCTGTGCTGTAAATAATTTGGAACCAGATTATCGGACTATATACAGAAGTGTTTGTTTAGTGTTTTAATATTGTTGACACTGAGCACACTAGCTTTTATGTTTCCGTTATATGTATGGAATATTGGCGTCGTTATTGCTGGTATGACACATTGCAAATAGAGGGGGCCACATAGTTGTTTTCCGCTTAAAGAGGCAGAAGCGCATGCGCCAGTCCTGGATGTGGAAAAATGTCAATGGAGGTTTCTGTGATTCTTCTTTTGTGTGAACCACATCTCCAAGATTACAGGTGACAGGACAACAACGACAAGTGGCAAGTGCCAGATACACGTCTGTGGGTCTTAACGGTAGCTTCTTTTTTTTAACCGGTCGACTGCGTGGCAATCCAAAGTGTAGCGAACGTGAGTGCACATTTTCATTGACATTTTCAGGCTCAGATTTGCCTTAAACAGCAAACCCCAACAGCACATGTTTTACCCAATGACAAAATCTTAATGGTGAACTGGAGCGCCGCAGATTCTTACACAATACGATGCGGTTTTTCTTTCTGAATGCGCTGTCTCATTTAGCTAAAACCCCCCCGACTTAATAACGTCTGTTTTCCCCTCAATTTGCATGACAATTTTAATACCACTAATTATTCTTTTTATGCTGAAGGACTGCCTGAATGTCAACCAGTTGTGAAAGGCTCCGCAATGGCAGTCGCTGAGTCCTCGCTCCATCCTCTCTTGCGTGTTGAAAGTGTAATGTATAGAGTTCCATGCTCCTTAAAGTCAGCGGTGGGACCGTTGTTCTTCACTTACGTTCTCCGTGTGGTCAGTTATTTCAACAGTGGGTTACAGCTGCTCTGCTTTCTCCATGACTCCCAGGCTTCTTGCGCGTCCTGTGGTTTGGTATCGCCCAAAGGTGTCTGATGCATTTGGCCGCCGTGCTCGGGGTGGCCTGCCCTGCGGTCGCCCTTTGTTTGGGTTTCTGCTTCATGCTCAGATTAGCAGCTATCTCCTCTGGGCTCTGGCTTTTCCTGGAAGCTCGCTCGCTCATTGAGTATTTGCTTATGTTCCAGTGTGAACTGGCACACTCTTTCAGATAGCCTCCGCTCTGAATGGTCCAGCTCGGGACCAGGAGCCATAGTGTTCTTCTCTAAACCTCCAGCTATTGATTTACAATATCAACTACGTACAGCACAGCCACTTTAACAGCCTCTTAAACCTGTATCTGGTCTCATTGAACATAAACCAAATTCTAAATCCCAGAATAAAGCATAATAGCAGAGAAAAGTTTGGTTTATGGATGTAGATTACACATTTTTGCT
This sequence comes from Taurulus bubalis, assembly GCF_910589615.1. NCBI lineage: Eukaryota > Metazoa > Chordata > Actinopteri > Perciformes > Cottidae > Taurulus > Taurulus bubalis. The sequence goes on along the minus strand of NC_136597.1, from coordinate 21,564,745 downwards.
CAGTGTGTGTGAGCTCTGTTTTGCATCCGGATGAACTCGCTGTGTATTTGAGCGGTTTGCTTACACTGCCTATTGTGTCTACATGGTGTTCTGTTGTGTCTGTGGGAGACGCGTGCCATTTGCAGGCTTTTATTAATAATGTATCTCATTGCATGTGATTGCATGTACAACAATCTCCAGTAATAATGAGGAATGCCAGGCTCAGAGCTCGGAGCTTTGCATGAGATGAAGCAATATCAGTTGCGCTGCCAGACTCGAGTTAGTGATACCCCTCTGGAGGTTTCACCACACAACTCAAACATGATCAATCCCAATAAAGCTGTCACATAGCGCATGAAGATTTCTTCCTAACAGCCTGCTCATCTCTCCAAAACATTTTGTCAAAGATCAATGACATCTCTCCTTGTGATGTATACAACTTTACGGCACGTTCTGTTCCTTCGCTAATGAGACTATCTGGTTGCCCCGAACTGCAGCGGACAAATTAGCGGCCGATGATTACGCTGCCTTTTTTTCCCGTGCAAACTTTTTATCTGCTAATCTCTTGTTCTCTCGGTTTCATTTACCCTCTCTGTCTCCTTGGTGGGGAATACATCATTGTCTCAGCAGCTTGTGTGTTTCAGTCTCTCTTTGAGTGATAAGTAGAACCCCTGAGACGTGCCAAGTGCTGTTTCCCAGAAGTTTAGCAAAGGACGTTGCAGCACCTCTCTCGCTCTCGCTTTCATCGTGCTTATTTGCATTCATGATTAGTCTTGCTCTGCTGGAATTGTGGCCTCATCCCCACGGCATGAGTCCAGGGCCTTTTGTTGGGCTTCTTATAATAAATGCAAATCCTGGCTTTCTTGATTGGCTCTATCATTGTCTCGTTAGGTGCTCGGTGATTTGCTCAGTTTAGACTTGGAAACAGAGATGCGGAGGCTGCTACTCTGCCTCTCCAGGCCGAGATAGACAGATGGGGAAGAAGATATGTATGGATAGGTGAGGGGATATAGTTGCACATATTTTGGTGACAAAACATGAGCTTCCAGTGAACCAAGACAAGAGTTGAGTATTCTTGGACTTTTTCCAAACACCAGCTCTGATAAAACATATGTGATACTGTTCTCCGACATAAGTTTTCATGATTCAGATATTTTATTTACATGGGTGAGGCAGTTGCCTGGCAGAGGTAGAGAAGGGGAGGGAGGGGGGCGTGGGCAGTCATTCTCACGAGAGTGCTGCTGGTTTACATTTGGATGCCGGGGCAAAGTGCCAGGGGCTCTTTTCACCGGGGATGAGCCACTAATCTGAGTTTGTGTGCCACTGATGGGGCTTCCTGACCAGTTGAGGATGTTGTCATCATTGGTTAATGTTGAACTTGCTCATGGGGGGGGTCAGGCTGCAGGCGGTGCGAGGGAGGAGGGGAGAACTGGTGATGTGTTGGTGATGCGATGGACAGAGGTGTGTGGTCTGGGCACTGCCCTTTTCCATTCTCAGGCCCCATTTATGTTGTACAGAATACTCTTAATTTCATCTTTAAATACATTCAGTTCTATTTGTGCTGCATCAATAACTTTTTTGAGGGGAAATATACTTATTCACTCTCTTGCCGAGAGTTTGATGAGAAGATCGTCACTCTCAAGTTGGTATAGTTATAATGTACCGTTTACATTTTTGTTAAATCGCTTTTATTTCATTTCATGCAGTCTTTTACATTCCTATTATCAGTTCCTAGATAGTAGAATTGACCTGCGTGGGGGCAAGTGGCTTGTCTCTACTCAAGGACAAATCACAGATCTCAGGTGATAGGTCTCCAACAACCTGCACTAGTAATAATACATGAGTGGATGTGCGGAGGCGTTCCTCTTCCATTGCGTCTCTTAGTGCCAACATTGGAACACTGCTCTACAGAGGAGACCTGATATTAGACTTGTTTATTTGAACGATCATAGAGAACCAGGTGGCTGGGGTTTGCCACATCAGGTCAGTTCAGATCTGTTAAGTTGTTGTAGAAAAGTTGAATAAACTTTCTTCCAAGCACTTTCCCTGCGCTTGTCTAAACATCCTTGGACTCAATTTATTGTCCGACCAATCTGACACCCCAGCAGGCCTAAAAACAAACAGTAGAACAGTATTTTCAACACCGCTTGACCCGCGTCTGCTCCAGAGGAAGAGCGGCTACAGTAGGAGGGCTATATTTACTCTCCTGGTTGAGAGCTTTTTGAAAGGAACCAGCCCTTACACCACAGGAAAGGTGTCATGGTTAAGCAAGGTGTGGGCACAGCACATTCCTGGCATCCCATGCGAACCCGCGGGTGGAAGCCACCCTGCTACCGGCCCTCATGCGGCTGGTGGATGGAGGATGTTGGACGGCGAGTGAAGAGCTTCAGGGATGGGTTCATTTTGAGGTAAACAGAAAGTGTGACTCACTGCTAGCCCAGACGAATGTCACCCGAGAATACAGACAGATAAGTCTGCCGCGCTGTCTGTCAGCCACAGATGATGTAACAGGAATCAGAGCCCCCTCCCCACACCACCACCACCACCACCACCACCGTCCTTCCCTTCACTCTGCTGTGTTTGTCATCTGCGTCTTTGCTGACAGCTCGGCACAGGCCAGATTAGACCAGGCCCGACGCCACAGAGCTCTCCAATCCCTCTTCTCCGTGCCTCTCAGTCACCTCCCAGACTAAACCAGCTGATTCCTGCTTGCCACTCTGATGCTAAAATAGTTGCATTATGTGATTGCCATCTGCCCAGCCAGACATGAGCTGCGTTCAATAAATTGCGTTCTTCTTTTCACATCCCAGACACCCTGCTTTAAGATGCAGATGTGAATCCAGCCTGTCACGCACTCTTCTTTTTCTTTCTTCCCCCCCCATGTATTTAGGAAACTGCTAAGTGAGATGCACAGTAGCCCGGAGGTGGGGTTCAGCGGCACTCAGATTTCCTACATGCTTAACGTTCACCCGTCAGGTACAGGGAGGAATGTGTTCACGGCAGTCTTGGCTCATTGCACCTCAGATATCACACCACCACTATGCCTACCAGAATAAACACCCAGCAGGAAAAGAAACACGCTGCTGTAATTCCCATGGGATAAAAATGAAGGAGGGGAAAACCTCCTCCTGTGGTTGTGGTGGTCGTGCTGACCTCATGGAGGACTTTATGGGATCATCATTGAAGGAAGGAGGAGGTCAGCCTGGTCATTTTATGGCACCTCATTATTGTTGGTGTATATTGATATAAATGAACGCATGGACGGATGTGCATTGCCTGCTTACCACCGGCTATATAGTGTAAGTCATCCATTTTCATTTTTCATGAGGTGTTTAACTGCACAACCTTTAGAATGGTCGGGCATGAGAGGGGAACCTATAGTAGAAAAGACACCGACTTATATTACATGGGACAATACTTTACCTTCTAAATGCAATAAGCTTGACTGGCAAGTTTCACAGATATTTTTTTTCAGGATAGTTCAATAAGCAAATCAGATGTTATATATATCGAAGTAGGCAAACAGCCAAAACGTGTCCGATATTTGCCAAATCTGTCGTTGCACCGTGGGCAAACTTGTCAAAAGTTTTGAAAAGCACAAACCTACATCAAACACCTGCTGCTTGTGTTGGGTCATTGTTGTGCTTTTGTACAGTTTTACCCCAATCAGAAATAAAGGAAAAGCTTGGCATCATTCGTTTCTGCAGACCATGTGATATGTTGAATGTCGACGCTTCTGAGCCAAAGATGTGTTTGAATATGTTTCATATCAGCCTCTCATTAGGGTTTGTAAGAACCACACTTTGCCTCCATGTTCACATTGTGAAATGATTGCTTTGGTTTAGGTAATAAAACTACTTGGTCAAGGGTAGAACAAAGATAATGGTGTGTGTTCAACTAACACAACAAAGTAACTAAATCCCCAAGTGGACATTTTTTATCTAACATTACTTAGCAAGATAATCTATAGGTCCAAAAAAGTAAATAATTGTGTCTTCGTATCCTTAAAATGTACGGTACCTTGTTAGTCTGAAGTACCTTTTCATCCCCTCAACAGTCTTACAAGCTGCAGGTCAATTTTGAGTAAGATAGAGGTCCTAACGTACAGATGTCTTAAAATAATATATTCCTTCCAACAACCACTCTGTTTCATAAAGTTGTTTACTCAATGTCATAACTAACACACTAACTTATTATTTCAAAATTGAAGATCCTCGTAATATGCTTAGTTTTTCGAGCTTTCAACCATACCACATGGTCCTTAGCAGGAAAGTGAGTTCTGAGAGATCTCTACCACCAAAGAAGACTGAAGGAACAACCCTGTCTCCTACAAAATACATTACCATGCAACTAAACTCACTCTCAGATGCGCTCAATCTATTTTCTCCTAGATTATGGTTGCAGTTTAAACACGTGGTTGACGTAACAAACAAAAAAAACTACAGGTTTAGTAGGTTTAAGCAACACCTGGTTAGGTTTAGATATGAATCACCATGATTTGGCTTAAAATGTTGACTAAATTGAAACAAACAAAAGGGCAATAAAACTACTTGGTTATGTTCATTTCTGCAACAAAACTACTACTTTAGGCAACAAAAGCCTTTGGGTCACACGGTACACCAACATTAATTATCCTGGGTCAAAGCCCTGTGGGTTTTCTATTTTATTTCTTGATGAGATGTCTTTATAAACCCTCTTGAGTTTTTTAAATCTCACCGGCACAACAACGTTTTGTGTGTGTGTTGTTGTTGTTTGTGCGGCACCAGAAAAAAGTCCTTGAATTGAGATCATGAATAAGCCCTTTGGGCCTTTTTTTTTCTCTTCCTGCACATTCCATTTTGTATTAATTACTTTGTTTAAAAAAAAAAGAGGCATCGACATGACTGTCATGCCTGTGTGCTTCCTCGCCAGTGTGTGTCATCGGTACTGCATCTGTTCAGCACAAGAACACACACATCAACCCAAATGCACACGTTATTCTTCAAGTTTTCCGATACGGGATTATGCCAACACTTCGGCGCTGCAGTGAAAGTGTATGATAGGGGGGCTCAAAGCAGCGACAGCCAGCTTTATGTGGGTTACCATCACCAGCAGGGCCGGTAGGACGCAGCTCTCAACACCAGCACGCAGAGCTGCTCAGAGGGGTCTTGGAATTTACACGCATAATTATCACTCCCTGCACTGTGGCTTTAAGAGGCTCACTCTGTGTCTGTGTGTGTGTGCGTGAGCCCATATGATGGCATGTGTATTTGTCTTTGTGTGGTTTTGGAAACAATGTCACGTTCAATTGTAGCAGCATCACTCACCTCTTCCCTAATTCATATTTTGGTTCAGGCCAACCTTCTGTTTGTTTTGACATTTCAGCGTGGGAAACACAAACCTCTCTGTTTGTGTTTTTCATACCGACATAAATCTTCTTGTATTCTGAGGTATCACTGACAAGCACTATCTTGTGTTGCTGTAAAACACCGCTAATGAACCTGATGTGAGCAGCCTGTGAGGTGCTCTCTAAGTTGCTTGCTCTAACACTAGGTGTCAGTGTCGAGTCTAGGTCTCTTTGGGCTGCTAACAGACTTTCCATCCAACTTTATTACTGACTTTAAAATTCTCTCACTGGGACGACTCCACAGATGACAGAGACAGGATAATAGTTATAGATGCTCCGTTTCAAATTTCACTTTTGCAGATCTTGTTAGGGGAAAAATAGGCAGTGACATGGCAGCGTTATGGGTATTCATTCCACAATTTTGAAAGTCCCTCATACAACAAAGACCATGCAATAAAGGGATATATGTGTGTCTGGTAATAAAGCGTTTGAAGTTTGGTTCGTTCTGATTAATTTATTAATTAAGCCTGTACTCTTCTCTGTCTCAAGTTTTATGAAACACCCTATAAAAAAGCCAAACACGTCTTTAAAACAGAATTCCTCTATTAAAACGTGTTTAATACAACTGCTTCGCATTCCTTTCAAAGTCCATAAAATAGAACCACAGATCATGGCCTATTTGGTATTGTACCGTTAAAAAAAGTAAATCATTAAGCAGGCAAGTGCATGACCTGTTGAATGTGCTATTTTTAAACACTGTTTTGTTGAATGGGCAAAGTTAGCACCTCAACCTCTTCTAGGGCCTCTTAATAAAGACCTCTGTGTGCTGATAAGGACTGAGGAGAACAGACTCCATTACATCTTCGTTGCAGGGCAGAACGCAGAGGAAGATTCAGAGTCTGCAGAATGTCAGCAATATAATGGTGATCTGCAGGAGCAACCGGGTCCTGCACCACCAAGGGATAATATGTCTGACCTTCCATATCTGACCCACCTTTTGCTTTCTTTCCTGTCTGATCTCGTCTTCTTTCCCCTCATCTAATTGCTGCCAGTAGACTCTGAGGAGCGGAAAGAAGATACAAAGGGCACCAGATGCATGCGGTTGGGCACCAGCATGCAGACAGTTTTCTAGCACGTAGGGCAGCCTATATGAAACTGCATCACATTTTCTATATTTAAGGGCACTCATTAGTGCACTGCCTCTCACATTATACACTGAAAGGGCACCCTAGAGGGCACATTTTTTCTCCACTGAAGGGATATCAAAAAAGGCAATATATAACGTGTTCTCCACTGGAAGGGCATCCCAGTGGGCACTTTATTATGTTTTATCTAACTTAGGGGCATCCTATGGGGCACGCTATCATGTTTTTACTTCTAGAAGGGCATCCAATAGGGCACTTTATCATGTCTCCTCCACAGGAAGGGCACCCTAAAGGGCACTTTATCATGTTCTCTCCACTGGGAAGGCATCCAAGAGGGCACTTCTTCATGTTTTCTCCACTGGGAAGGCATCCAAGAGGGCACTTCTTCATGTTTTCTCCACTGGAAGGGCACCTTAGAGGGCACTTCTTCATGTTTTCTCCACTGGAAGGGCACCTTAGAGGGCACTTCTTCATGTTTCCTCCACTGGAAGGGCGCCCTATTGGGATTTCTTCATGTTTTTTCTACTGGGAGGGTATCCAAGAAGGCACTTTATCATGTTTTCTTGACCCCCAGAAGGCACTTTGTTATGCTATGTCTACTATAGGGGCCTCCATGAGAGCATATTTTCTCCACTGGAAGGACATCTCAGAGTAGGACACGTTTGCGCGTTCTATAAGTCAACCAGTGATTAGAGCCATCTCTTTCTTCTCTTCTCTGTCTTCATCATTTTTCTGTTTTGAATCACTGAAAAGATGTTTCAGCAGCTGCCAATAGCTACATTTATGGTTATTATGCAGATCTGTTCTTTTTGGATGACAAGGTGTTATTACTGGAACAGTGAAGAGGATTGATGCTCCTGGATGTTAAACAAACCCGCCTCAAGGCTTTGCAGCCGCCTCACAGCTACGACTTGTAGCACTTTCATTTGTCTATGAAAGAGTTGCTGAGCTGCTGTTCTGTTGTTGTTGGAGGTTTGTTGTGTGTTGCTCCATAGTCTGTGTGTAATTCAGCCAAACAGGAGCTGCCCCTGTTAAAAGGCACTGTTCACCCCTTTCATCCTGCGCTGCCTTGAGCATGCCATTGTTGGCAGTCCACTAACAAGGCGTCTCTCCCTGCACCTCTGGCCCCGTACTGAAAGCACAGATGCTTGGTGGAGATGACAAAGCGATATCTTCTCTCTCCTCCAACGTAATGCACTTTGAAGAATGTCATTGTGTTTCAAACCGTCCCATTAAAATGCATTTGCAATTGTCTTGGTTCACAGGTAGGTGTTTGTCTGATGGATTGGTTGCCAAATGTGGGCTTGTGAGGGGGGAAAGGGAGAGAAAATGGGAACGCAAAAAAAGTTAGCATGCTGCAGCATAGCAAAAGACTTCTTTGTTGAGATGGAAAATGCATAATAACCCTTAATCATAAGGGGTTGTGGTTTAGTTTCTGTCTGTGTTTCTGCTGTATGTTAACTTCAATGAACTGATACCAACACTGAACTGTGAGCCCAGCTCTACCACCCAGCAAGAGCCAAACTCATTGGGGTTCAGGTGAGGCCATGCTTCCAAATATATTCCATCATTGACATTTAACAATGACAGAAAAATCTGAAAGCTGGAGGCATCGGAGCGTCTGTGACCTCTACGGGTCAGAGAACCGTCTGCCGGTGCGCCGCTGGTGCAGAAGGAGCGCATGATGCAAGACTTCCTCCCGGTGAAGCGAGTGTTTGGAGGATCGTGAAATGCCACGTTCAATCTGGTGAGTCCAGTCAGCAGCAGAGTGTTCAGCCTTCATATGAAGTTGCCTGTCTGAGGAGAATATGGAAGGAAAAAAAATCATCTCCATGTTAGTCAGAGAGATGAAGAGACCTGTGGTAGGTACATCCCTCACCGTGAGATCATGTGGTTCAGCAGGCGCTCCATGGTGATGCAGCGAGGTGGTGTATGACATCTGCTGAGGAAGAAGGCTAATGCTCGGTAGTCATGGCCACGAGGAAATGAACCCGCGTAAACAGTGTTTGTTTTTGACGCACACGCACACTTCATGTAATGGCTAATCTCTTATCTGAAGAATCACAAGTATGTGTTCCAAGTTTAAATAAAACGTGGGGATCCATGTGGAGTTGGGTGCCTATATGGAGTTACATGCTTTGCGCGTCAGAGAGGAAATTGCAAGATTATGCCTTAGGCCTGGCCAGTAGTAATTACTGAAGAAGTGGCCTATAATCTGTGGTTGGTCTGTGATGTGTGTGAGTATTACTGTGATTGTGTGGAGGCCGGGATTGTATTGTTGCACATATTTGTCTACTCTTCTATAAAGGTTTGTGGCCAGTCCCATGAGTATTATAGGCACTTCACACCTCACCTTTAAGATCAAAATCATTTTTATCTGAAATATGGTATGATAAAAAGAGAGTTACTGTGGTTGCAGAATGAAAGGACGAGCTGATTCTCTATAATACAGTTTATTTTGAGGCTTGTGAAAGACCCGGTGATTTACTAATTAAAAAACAAATAACATCTCTGCAGAAATGACATTTTGATAATCATCCATCAACTATTGGAAGTGAAATGGGGCGTCAGCTATAAAACTACACACACACACAAGTAACTCCGAACGTATACAAAACAAAATCAAGCGGTTCATCCTTAGCCGCAGGACAATAAAACCCCCTTTTTCAAAGTCCTACCTTTGTTCTCATAAGATCACTGGCACACGTTTGATTACTCTTCAGTTTTTCTTGGCTCTTAGTTTGTCTGGCTTTCGTCGCCTTTCCTCCACAAGAGGATTAAAGTTTCTCAGAAATGATTAATGAGTACTGAAGTTATATTTACCAGCCAATCATCATCTTTGTGTCATTAAGGCTTGATAAAAGCCCTCGTTTGGAAGAGAGCACCTGCTCTACCTGCCATCAGCTCCTCATGTGCTGCGTGCAGCTGCTTTCTTGGCCGGCCCATCGCTGGTTCAGGTCCAGGCCCTGAAGCCCTGTACCATCAACACTCACTCAGAGCTACCGCATTAAGGTTGGTGACAAATGAACCCTGAGGTCATGGCTCATCATAACACCTCACAGAAGCGCATGACAGCTCACGGCACCTCAGAACATCTTGTTTCCAGCCTTTGATGCTGAGTGTTGGATATATCTGCTGTTGCAATTAGGGATTTCCCAGGTGAAGTCATTAGGTGAAAACAATGGAGAATTTACAGGAAGAGGATGAATGGATATAGTTTTGGGGTCTGACACCTGCCTGATTTTGAGTTGCAACGAAGATGTGTCTGGATAGGTAACTTTGGAGAAACCAGCAAGAGCATTTGATTGATTGCTGTCAGAATTTCAAGAAATATAACAAAAGAAGCTTTGAAAATAAATTGCCTCCCTTATCTTTAAGTCAATAACAACCCATTCAAACACATTAAAGCACCGAAAGGCCTATATAAAAGACGCCACCTAAAATGTTCATTATTTTTTGGTCATTTTTATGATGCACTTCAATAGAAAGCATACATAATTTGCAGAAAGCTGTGATCTGAAAACCTTCAAGCACCCTTTAAACTGACCAGATACAGTACATCCTGGATTAGCACTCTGCGATCCTAATCGACATTACACTGGAGTTGTTACTGTGAGGCAGTTTGCACATTGCCTTTATCTGCAAATGTTCCATGGTGTCGAATCCAAAATGATTTCACACATAACTTCTCAGATGGGTTGGTATCATGATAATTAGTTCGGCACAGGTCGCTAGTTTTCTCCATTTTGTGTCGGCCAAAAGAACAATAGTCTCGTGTACCAACAGGCCCATCGCTGCTGGATTACAAGGCTCAGCCTGATGCGCTTTAACAATTAATATTGATTTCAAACAGATGATTGCAGGTTGAAAATGTTAAGTTACAAGAAGGGACTTTTACCTCGTTATGAAACGGTCTCAATTGAAACACGATGCCTTTATTTGATTAACGTATACAAGCAAACAAGACTATCATCGAGAAGATTGGCTATTTTCTCAGGAATCCTGAGATCTCAACAGAATTCCGCTGCCATGAAAGGTGACCAATTCAGAAATACTACTGCGTTTGTCCACAGGTGCTACCAAAATCAACACAAAATACTACCAAAATCAACTCCTCATGGTTACTTTAATTTATTCCAATGTTTGTATTGTTGCTTAAGACAAACCTTAAGCATAAAGTTAGCTTTTCCTAAAACTGTGTTACTTGTATTCATTGATATTACCAGTTGTATGTCATATACTTCATGGCCCTTGTTTATTTCAACGTGGGAAATAGAATGGCTGCAGTGTTTGCCCGTGATGGAAAGGAGAGGAGAGGACAAGAGTAATACAAGAGAGGTGAGGGGAGTGTTTTGTTTGAGAAATGCACGTTCTTTCAAAAGACCTTCTCTCTGTGTCTCTAGTCTGTCCCGTGATTCTCTTCCATTGGTGCTGATTTATGGGCTTGTCTGTTGCTAGGACACGGACACGCACAGTGGTTCTTCATCGCTCTGAGTGGACGAGAGGCGCTGCCAGAACCTGGTCTGGACTCGGAGCCAAGCACTAATGCAAGCTCAAAATGACCTGCAGTAACTGTAACCTAACCTGCCAGGCTAAGAAAGCACAAGCAGCGCAGCCAGTGTGGGTGCATCCCGTCAAAGACGGCACGAATTGGATCAGTAACCTGATCAAATAACAATCACCAGCCAATGAACTTTTGTTGAGTGACCCAACTTCACATCTACTCCTGCTCTCTTGCTACGCTACCTATCCGCTAACACGCAGTCTAATTACCGCATAATGACTTAATGAGAGCTGCGGGTTTGACTCAGCAGGATACAACTGTTCTGTTTTACATCCAGTAGCATGCTCCTGCAGCATGACTCACCCCTGCTTGGCCCAGACCTTGGCTCCATGCATGCTGGGAGACAGTGCACAGGCCTGCCCGCCTGACTGACTGATTGACACAGAGACGAATGAAGGGAGAGTGTGGTTTGAGAGAAAAGGTGGAATTTAGGGTGAGATAGAGTACAGCTGTTCTTTGAATGTGAAAGGGAATGAGATAGGGGGGCAGGGAACTGGAAGGGTTTCAATTTGTTAATGAATACTATGCTAACAGCATGCCAACAATATTTAAAATGATCTTTACATGTATACAATATTGACTAAAGCAGGCACGAGGCAAATCAGTTTAAAGTGTTTTTGTGCCTCCTCATCTTTCTTTGTCTTCACTTTTTCTCTTCAATATTTACATATTTATGGTACATTAATACAGGCAAAACTGCAGGCATTTACTGCCACAAAATATGTATTAGTATCTAGTTGAACGGCACCTATTGTGCTCATTTTCAGGTTTCTACTAAAACATGTGTACATGCATTTAAAGCTAAAACAACACATTAGTATTCTCATATCTCAATCTCTGTCTGAAACACTCTCTCTGTCTGTTTTAGCGCCTGTCTCTTTAAGCCTTGCTCGAAAAAAGCCTCTCCTGCTCTGATTGGCTTGCGAGAATTATGCTATTTGATGCCCTATGGTTGAAATGTTTAAGGTGTTAAGTTATGTTAAGTCAGCATTGTTTCAGTGACATAAGTATCTTGTGAGACACATGTTTCACTGTATAATTAACTAAGGCTACAAAGATATGCGGCTTACTTAAGAATTTCTTCGTCAAGACTTACACGTAAAGATCTCTGGAATCAACACTGTTCACCATGAAAGGAAAACATCCCATCCGTCCAACCCTTGGCGGTAAAGCAGTCCGGGTCAGGCAATGTTTAACCTCGGAGATTCTCTAATCCTTTCTTAATACTGGCTCACTCTTCCACTTAAATGGTCTGCATGTCTGAAGCTAAGCTGACAAGATGGAGGTATTGACATGAATCCAGCAATAAAGGGCTGCCGGCTCCAGTTTGTAATTCCCTGTGAGGCCAGTTGGCTTATGCAAATAGTGGACCACCCGTTACCGCTGAAGACGGATTAGAAACCCACTGTAATGAGCCTTCAGTCACTTTGAATGACACGTTTGGTAGAATAAAAGTGTGAATAAAACAATTTTCATTGCCCAATACAATAAAGGGTTGAATACAGTTTACCAATACATGCTCATTGTTAACATGTGACAAAATGCTCTCTGCTTGATATTCTGTTAAATGTTGCCAATGTACGATGCATACAAACACTGCACCCGTCATAAAAAATACTTTAATATATTATTTTTTAACCATAAAACAAACAAAATGCTCATCATGTCCATTTTAGTAATGCAGTACGTCGACTGACATCAATAATTCACTCGACCTGCAGCACTAACTCACTCACTCACAGTGTAAGCAATAAGAGGACGCTATATTGCAACAATATAGATCCATCAACAGAGTGTGTACATGACTGATGAGAGCTCCAGTGTGTGTCCCTGGCAGGAGTGTTGTTGGAATGGATGGCAGTCGGGCGAATCCACTCTCACTGGATGAGAAGGAGACACACCTGCAGTCGTGCCATATTTCTCTCTCATCACTTTCACAGTGTCACTCACAAGGACAAACATACTCTTCTCACACACTCAGATGCTGTGTGTGTGTGTGTGTGTGTGTGTGTGTGTGTGTGTGTGTGTGTGTCTCATCTATGCACATGTAGCCACAGGTTGAGTAAAGATTTGGTTCTCGTTTGCCGTTCTCCAAGTGTGAGTTTGTTTCATAAACACAAAATGACTACAAAATGAGTCTGTTTGATTTGTCCCTTTTGTGACCTAAAGAAACTATTTGCCTCAGTCATTAATTTTTGTTTCCTTATAATATTTAGTTTGTTGACTCTTACCTGCTATAGCTTCAGAATTCATCTTTTGGTTTTGTTGATCTAATTGTGCTGCTAGCTCCAAATTGAGACACTCCGTTGTGACTGTATTAAATGCCATTTTCTTTACTGTTAATGTGAATATATTATGTATATAACCAAAATAAAGAAAAAGAGATCATACTTTTCAGTCCACTGTGACTGTCTCTGTACTGTATTAACTTTTAAACAACTCTTTGAAACAGGCCTTTATAACAATTGTCTCAAAAATACATCTGATTGATTGATAAAAACTGCACAGATTTTGTGAGAAAAGTACGGCTCAGTTTAAGGTCTCAGACACTACAGCTCTGGACCACACGGTCCTCTCCGACCTGTGTCTACCTGCTCTGATTAATCACTCAGCGCCGTGACTGGAACATTAGGACACTGTGACAAATAGGCAGATCTAAAAGGTTTTGGACAGTTAAGTGTACACTTAGTGGAATGCTTAATGAGATACGCTCTGTAGCTTTGGAGGTGGTCGAGTGTGTGTGTGTGTGTGTGTGTGTGTGTGTGTGTGTGTGTGTGTGTGTGTGTGTGTGTGTGTGTGTGTGTGTGAAATTGGCTCCATGGATCTGTGGTAATCAATTAGGAGACATTAGGCTGCAAAGTGAACCGATGCCAGGAGAGTATTTCAGTCCAGCTCGTTCAAGTCGATCTACATGTGTTAAAGTCTGAGTTTAAGCTGGGCCAGACGGATGCGAGAGGTGTCCTTGTAATTTTTGCTCTTTAATGCTTCGATTGGCAGATGAGGATGTTTTTATAGCGGGTTCATTCACAGAGCATTGGGTTGTGCTTCCTACCAAACACGGGGAGTGAGGGGAGGGGAGGGGGGGGAGACTTGCACGCCATTTTATTTGTGTTTGCTTTTGCCTTTGCTTCTTGTGAGGCGCTTTTTACAATGTTGGGTGAGTTCATGTCTCTATCATGCCTGCGGCGAAGCCTGTGAGCTCAGCATGCACTCTGTACTTTGTTTTGAACATGTAATTAGCAAATTAAGCAAATGTTATGCTCTTGGCACACAGCAAAGCAGCATCTAGCTCTCTGTAGAAGGCAGATTTATTTCAGGGGAAGAAAGAAAAAACACGATGGCGAAGATACATTTCAGGAAATAAAAAGACAAAAGACAACCAAACCACCTGCTCTTAATTTTACTGGAATAGGATCAAAACATGGTTTGCTAATCAGGGACAGATGATCTTAATGTGCAATCTGTATTTTGTTAAAAACTTCAACTCAAAATGGACTTGTGCACTTCTTAAGAGACCAATGAAGCCTTTCAACTGTAACAACTAAACATGTTGTGAATTAGTGCCCGAATGCCAAATTGAACCACAAGCCAGTTTGGTGTTGACCTTTGAACTTGCCCACCAGCTTGATGTTGTCACTCCCTTTTCCTCTGTGCCGTGCCGTGGGCACGCGTGTGTGTGTGTGCACTCTGGTGGGTGTCCATTCATCTTCCTGTGGTTTTCGGTGAGGATATTGGAGGCTGTCATGCAGACATGCCTGGGAAAGGCTTGTCGTGGCCTTGTGCATTTGGCAGCGCAGGCTTGCGCTGTTCTTATTTGGGTTCGCTTCGTCCCAGGACAGAGTTCATGGACCTGCAGCCAGCGTTTAATTGGTAAACACAATCGGGGTTTTTCGAAAAACACATTTTATGGCTGTGAGGGGAAAAGAGATGGAAAGATACGTATTTATTCGCACATTAGCTGTCACGGCACATTACTCGCTCGCTATAAATGTGCCAGCGGTTGTTGAGGAACTCATAAATGATATTAAAAACTATTTTGATTAGTTACTCATGCTCTAAATGAGCGTTTACTCACACTTTAAATGGACTTTCCTTTGGATTTGGATCCTTTAGATTGTTCCTTTAAATCATATGGTTTTGAAACCTCCAACTGAGTTCCTCACAGACACACACACACACACACACACACACACACACACACACACACACACACACACACACACACACACACACACACACACACTCGTTGATATCTATGTGGAAATAAGGACATAGCATTTTGCTTCACCCCTGCCAGGTGTTTGAAGCTCCTTCAGCCCTTTTGTAATGTTTAACTAGATGTTGTGACTCTTTTGGATGTGAGGGTGGTCATGAGTGTGTGTGTGTGTGTGTGTGTGTGTGTGTGTGTGTGTGTGTGTGTGTGTGTGTGTGTGTGTGTGTGTGTGTGTGTGTGTGTGAGAGTGGGTTGGGAATTCATGAGCTGGGAAGCACACACACACACACGCATTGACATAGTCACATGCATGCTCGGATGATGCTCGCACTCATATAACATACACACACACACACACACACACACACACACACACACACACACACACACACACACACACACACACCTTACTCTAACAGCCTGAGGGATTAGTAATGGTTTCTTGGCAATGAGCCGGGTTTCTAGCAACACTCATCGTTGGGATCCCATATCGAGGGGATTTTCACTTCACCTCACACTGTTTTTCTTGCGCTAAACTCATATGTTTTCACCTTGACAGTGCATGTTAAAAGAGGAGTGATCGTTGCAATCAGGGTAAAACACAAGAGGAGTTCAAGAGGGGACCACACGGTTGTCTAGTTGTGGTTATAAATTGCGCGTTCTGTATTTCTGATGCGTGCGTCCATGCTGCTTTCACAACAAATCCACTAATGGTTTTATAGTCGCCAGTCACCATGGCAGCGCTGGAAGCCATAAGAAGTGCACCCTGGAGGGACAATATGAGTGTGTTGAGTGTCTTCAGGATTAAGACCACAGGGCTATTTTTCATTTCACCTTTGGGCCGCTGAACAAGAGAGTAATGGGGAGCGTTGCCTCTCCCAGCATCTAATCTCCCTTCAGCACTTGAGGCCATGCAGCAGAGTGGGAGGATAGTTTCTGTGTGTGTGTGTGTGTGTGTGTGTGTGTGTGTGTGTGTGTGTGTGTGTGTGTGTGTGTGTGTGTGTGTGTGTGTGTGTGTGTGTGAGGACCAGATGATGCATGCTAACAAGTGAAGCCACAGAATATTAAGCACAAGCAAGAGTCCTCAGTCTCACCAGTTCTTTGGCTGAGGACAGTATCAGCATTCACGACATGTCTACACTTGAACAGCAACACACAACCAGCTACCTTAACTCATTCATAATGAAATTAGTATGTCCGTATGTTTTTCGAGCTGAGAATACTATCCGTCTTGATTGGAAGTCTCTAAATGCACCATCTCAGTCTGCCTGGCTTAAGGATGTAGTGGTTTTCTTGAGTCTCGAACAAATTAAATGTGCACTTAGAGGCTGTAATGACAATTTCACTAAGAAGTGGCAGCCTTTCATTTCATATTTTCAAAATATGTCAATGTTGCCCACAGTTATCTGTCTGTATAACTGTAACCAAACCAACTGTAATTTGGCAATACTGTATTACACAAACTCTATGTGAACGAACATAAAGGCCATGTGTGTGGGTGGGTGTTTTTTGATTCATTCTTTTTTACTTTATTTTGTGTTTGTGTTTACTTTCCTGTTATTTTCTTCCTTACTATTGTAAACTGATTAACACATACACAAAACAATACATGATTTGTTATCTGACACTTGTATGTCATATTGTGCATATTCATCAATAAAGTATGCAAACAAATGTTAAAAGGTATTTTGTCTTAGATTTGTTTTCTTATAAGGGAAATTCAAGTTTTCATCAATTTGCATCTTATTCTCATGGTTGTCCATTATGTGTGTTGGTCATACTCTCCACCGTTGTAGAGATTTGAGAAAGGTGGACTAAAAGGTTAAGTATAAGCCCTTTTCAAGTGGAGCAGCTTATTGCCTTCAATGTAGCTTTGGAGAGAAGTAGGAGCGAACGTGAGAAGATGACTGCTGGTTTCCAAGCATCCAACACAGTTACACACCATGCAGTTTTCATCCACTGTATACAAGAGAGAGACCAGTTTGGGGCAATTTTCTCTTAACCAGTTACTGGGATGTTTTCATGGTTTTGGATGTAGGTGCTTGTGTTTCCTGACACTGGTCCTGATAGCGTCTGCATTTCCTAAATCTCTGAATCATTCGTTCTAACCCGGAGGAGGATGGGACCTCCAAAAGGAGTCAAGAGATGAATTTGAGGGTCACAATATGATTTACAGGATAAGGGGAAATTAAAAACTTATTTTCTTTTCCATTAAAAATTCAGTTTATTTTCAGAAAGGCAATAAAAGTTGCCAGCTAAATGGATCTTCACAGGTATTACTGTCCTCTCCTGTCATAACGCCTACTTACAGAAATGTACACGCTGTCGGCATCATATTAGGATTTCCTCAACTTTCTCATTAAGGCTGTTGCATAAAAAAAACTAAAGAAAGAAATATCAATGGTGGACAAGTCTGTTGTATCACCGTTAAAATCCGGTATTGACGTCAGTGTTGACGTCTTTGGGGATGCAAAATCGCCCCGAGCGAGTTCAGACTTACGAGACTCCACTTTTAGTGTGTTGCACCTCCAGCCAGACGGACTGAGTGGTTACCTGGGAGAGAGAGGAGCAGGGCACACACACATAAACAAATACACCTGCAGACGCGTGCGTACACACACACACGCACACACACACACACACACACACACATACAAACATGATCATGCACATCGTGTTTAATGGTTTCTGTGGAAAGCTGCCAAACTCACTGGAGATCCCTCCCATTTTCTCGACTGCTTCCCTCTCTCCTCTGATCGTCTCTCTCCATCCCTCATTCTCTGAAACCTCCCGTCCACAATCGTTTACCACTACCTTCCTTATGAAACACACAACCAGACATAGAATAAAGAGAAAACATGAGAACAATCTCCCATGACGCACAGAGTGCCAACGCAGAACAGCCCTGGAGACACAGTGCCATCTTATGTCATCTTCCCCATTGACTAAAAGCACCTCCATCTTATTTATGGACTTTTTCATTTCTGATTTAAACAGATGTCATGACTAAGGTTCTTGCAACAGGCCTACACAGAAAGCTGTGGAGGGGTCAGGAATGTGGGGGAGCGTCTTCAAATTGATAAAAGTGTGTCTGCCTACATGTCAGATGGATTTGTACTTCACTGTGCAACAATCTATTTTCTGCAAAGTGATGTTTTAAGATGCAGACGATAGCACCCAGAGATGTGGGTGTGTGGGTGGGACTGATGTCATCGCAATGCCTTTAATGCACTGTTTCAACACACTGGTAATGGCCTCCAATGGTGCAGATTAGTGTGTAAAGCATTAGGTTATATCAGTGCCTATAGCTTTACTCCATCAGTGTCCTTGGTCAGTGCTTTAACACAACATGACAAAATAGATGCCGACCAGAAGCAATTGCAGAAGATTGAACATTTATGCAACAAACTTAGTTTGATGTAATATTATCAGCACAATAGTTGTGTCAAGAGATCATCTGCCTTTCGCTAAAAGTCAGAGGGGTCAATCTGTTCTGACTCCCAGCGAGTCATAAACAGAGGCTTTGCCCTCTGTATCTTTCAGTTCACTCCAAAGCAAACCCATCTGCATCATTATTAGAGTCATCTGTAAAGATAGAAGGGTCAAACAAGCAATGGACATTCACCTCGGAGATTTATGTTCATGTCCTGCGTGACATCAAGTCAACGTTGACCTATTTTTTCTTACTTTTTTATAATTTACATAACAAAAAACAAAAAAATGTATGCAACAAGCATACTTACCTTGCGGAACAAACACAGTTATTTTAACCCAAACCCCTGTCTTTTCCTAAACCTTGTATATGACTCTGAAGAGGTTTTGTTGATAGAGTGACTATTTCCTGCAAGCTTTTATTTTGTACGTGTCTTTGTATTTTCCGGGTCCTTTTATTTTGAAGTCTTTGCGGCAAGACCGGAAGTATATGCAATTTTAGTAACATGACTTTGCATTAGACGCAGGTTGAATAACGGTGTTCTCTGAAGTACAAGAGTCACTGAAGGAACGGCCAAGCACCTAGCTGGAACGGGAACAAGGTCCTTCGCGTTTTATTGTGTTTTGATTATACGTTTTGTGACTTTGTTTTAGTTAACCTGTACATAATTAACCTGTGCGGTTGAATGCATGTATTAAGATGTTAATGTTAGCTAAAATGTAAACACTCGTAAGAGCTCTTTTTTTAATGTGTTCCATAGCTTTTACGTTGATTTCGGGAGATGGATTGAAAAAGGAGAAATTCATGAATTTATTTTTCAAACCTAACCAAATATATTGTTGCGGAAGTAATCCAAAAAATGATGGAAGTTTCTTTTGAAAAGACACTTTGTGTTTAATGAGCAGAAACTCATACGGCGTCCAAAGAAATGACACTCTACCACGAGTGTCACAGTTAGAAACGTCAATATTTGACATGTGTACCACATCCAACTTGTATGTATCCCTCAAATACTGCAATGTTGACCTTTTAATTAACCACAACCAAAAGCGTTCCCTTTTGAGTGTTTTAGTGACCTAACCTCAAGCATAAGTTACTTGCCATAACCAAGAAGTTTTTCTCTAACCTTAACCATGTTGTCGTTGCCGCAAGTCAATATTGTAGAAAGAGAAAAGAAAAAAATATTGTTATTGAATATAAGAATTGAAATGTCTGAATCATCTAATATTGACTTTATTGTGTGGCAAAGCGGTTAAAATGATGGCAGTATCCAGTTTTGTGTCTTCTTTTTTTGTTTGTTGTGGAGCCACTAAACCAATAAAAATCTGAAATATTGAATTACCAATCAGACCATGGCAAAGCAACATACTAGTTGTGCATGTAATGTTGGAGACTGAGTTTGATGAAGTTACTATAATGATTCTTGAAAATGTTTGCACATCCCAGCGCTACACTCATACTGTACATGGAAGCTGTCCAGTACTTTGCAGATTTTGACTATTAGGTTAAGGACCAATATGCTGACAAAAGTTCAGGGCCATAACATTGCATTAGTAATTGAGAAGAGCAGCGTTTCAGCTGACAGACGTGAGCTTGTATGTCACTTAAAGATTTTTCCATGTGCACTTACCCCAAATACCCCATCTCTAACAATCAGCGCTTGTGTTTCTTGATTTGCATTTCAGTCGAGGATATGACGTTCTTGACTTGCAGCAGGATCAATGAAGTGAATGGTTGTGGATGACGCAGGATAAACTGAATCAGATGTATGTGGTTTTGCGACGTTGAATACTTCCTGGCCGCATTGTAATGCATGGATCTCACTTTTCACAATACAAAGCACTAAGACACAATGGAATCAGGCCAAATAATTCATCCTTTGATACCATTATCAAGGAAAAACAGCATTGTTGTTTCAATGCTGCAACACATCTGTCTACTTCCCTTGTCCCCCAGATGTTACTTGTTTGAGACTGCATGGAGTTTATACATCAGTCAATATATCAGTCAATATTTTTGACCATACAAATAATTGTTTGGGATGTTGAGACTTTGTTCTCACAACATGCAATGATGATGAATTTCATACTCCACTAAATCAATTGTCCTGACCGAGGCTCGTAAATACATGTCCCTTGAGTATCGTGACTTGTCATTCAACTGCAGTGTTCATTTTGACGCCCATATTATAATTTTGTCTAGAGTTCCAGTATTTATTGTGGTTTCGATATATTCAAATATCAAGAAAAGTTTGGAATTTTGTACAAAAAAAAGAGAAAAGTTTTTAAATAGGAGTGTTTCAGCCAATACATTCTTCCACAGTGTAGTTTCATCAGAAGTTGGCGCTATAGGCTACACTTCATCCGCTGCATATCCAGAAACAAAACAAGTTGCCACGCCCATCTATGTCAGAATTTATTGGACAAAGGCGTTCCCATATCCCACTGAACTCATCTACTATTTTTTGACAAAGGCAAAAAAACATATTGAGAGAGCGTTAAAACTTGGTTGCAGAATTAAAAAGGTTTTATCAAATTTCACAGTCAATGATAACGTGGAAAACCACAGATTTTTTTAAATGCCCATTTCTCATCAGTCAATAGTTAAAATCACCTGTGACCTGCAGCATTTACTTAGTAACTCAATTATCACACAACACTAGCGTTGTGCCTCAAAGCATATGAATTAAGTAAGTAAGTGCGTAAGTACGAAAGTAAGTAAGTAAAGTTTATTTATATCACACTTTTCACAGACAAAGGTCACAAAGTGATTAAACCAGATTGCCAAAACATTTCAACAGTTAAGAGAGCATAGTACAATACACATTAAAAGATGGAGCAGTAAAAAACACAATGAAAAAAGTAAAATAAATGCATAAAAACAGATAAAAAGCAGGCCATTGATAGAGCATGTGTTTAACCAAACGGCAGTGTAAACAGGTAGGTCTTACAAAGCGGTAGTTATCAACAGCAAACCAATATCACAAATGTCTCTTTCTGAAGTACTTGTGTATTTGTGTGCAAGTCTATGGCAGCTCATTGTGTGCCCATGTTCTCTCTGCTTGGGAATTATTGGGACAATGTCTCTCTTTCATGTAAAATGTGTTGATTTAAATCAATGCATCGACGTGTTTACTGTATCATACATCGCAGTGGCCTCCCTTAAATGTGTTTCACTTCCCATGGTTCATCTGCACTCGGGAGGAAAACAGGTGGGGTGAAAAAGGAGAAAGCTGGGAAATGTGTCCTTGGCCAGGTCATGGGTTTGCTCACCAACCTGCCTGGAGTGGACACTCCTTCACCTCCACCCCCCTGCTTCACGAAGCCCTAGGGCTCCCCGACAACACATAGGATTAATCCATGTAATAAAGCGGGTGGCTGAATGGGTTTTGTAGTGAGCAGAAAGGAGGTAATGCTCTGTGTTTTCTAAATGGGGGAGCAGAGGCCCTTTCAGAGGGAAAACATGCTGATTACTGTATTGTAAAATGGCTTTTGATTCCCCCTGCCTGCTTTAATCCCCGGGACACAACAGTGGCCCTGTCTCCCACCAATGGCAATTGAGCCTCTAAGGAGACTTGTATTACCAGCGAGCGGGGTTTAATTGTGAACTCGATCAGTTATTAAAGAAGCCAGGGCCCGCTCCATTGGAGACTGGTGGGCCAGTCCTCCACTGCTTTTGACCGTTGTGCCTCTTTCTTCCGAGACTGTGGTTCGCAGTTTGTTGTTTGCAATGCATAGGCCAGGGATGAATACAGGTTCCCCACTATAGAGTTCTTTCTTTTCCCTCCTCCCTCTAAGTTCTTCCTCCTCTTCTACCACTGGCTTCCAGAGATGCAATTAAATTGGGGAACTTTATGGGCCGATGGAGCAGCGGTGGGGAGTGGAGGGGGAGCAGGCCGGCGAGGCTATTATCCGTCCCGTGGGGTTGAATGGCTGGCCCCCCTCAGCGAACACAAAAGGAGTGGTCACAGTCGAACTGGAGAGCGGCCCCATCTGAAGAATGGTGGCTGGTCCCTGCTGGCTTTACGTCTAAGGATGTTCACACCGCAAACCCTTATGGTCTCAATAGTGACATATTTCTTTATCCTCAAATAGATATTAAAAGACGTATTAGAAAAGGTCAGTTGAGTTTTTATGGATGGGATCAACTGATTTGATTATCACTATTGTGGAATAGTTGGCAAATTGAGATAATCAGATAATTGTTTAATTAAATTATCACTCTCCCTTATCTGTTTCAGATCTCCGTAAAATGGGACAAAACAGGTTGTATCAGACTAAACCAGTGGTTCTCAACCTGAGGCTTGAGACCATCCAATGGGTCCCAAGGTAAATCTAAGGAGCCACAAAATGAATCAAAGGTATAGAAAGGAGGAAAAATATTTCTGTTAAGCCTTTGTTGCTTTTTTTCTTATGAAATAAGAGACACTGTCACCTGTTCACGCAGAGAAAAATACTTAAAAACTCCATATAAAGAGTGATAACTCTCATGCTCACACATTACAGCAGTAACCTATAAAAAAGGGTTAAAATGAACAAACAATTCCCAACATGCATTCTTCTGATTGAGGCTGAGCCGCTAATAGTCCCAACAGCACTAACGGTGCAAAGAATGGCAGCAGCGCTGACAGAACTAACAGTGTTTGCCTAAGGGGGAACAACCCTGTGTTTAACTTCACAAAGCTATGAATTGTGGGTAGGTGTGGCAGAAATGCAGACTTACGGAAAGTGTGCATGAAGGGCTGAAAATGTCTACGAGAGCGACCTCAAGCATGTGACGATTTGACGCTGGGACAGCACGAAGGCGTCACAGGCTTTGCGGGAACGAGATTTTGTTATATTTGTATTTTTCTATTTCTATCTCTATTTCCGTAGATACCTGGAGAATAGCCGCTTTTACGTAGCATGGTGGAAAGCTTCAGTTTCGAGTTACAGGAGTTCCCCTTTAAATTTGTATTTCACATAAAAAATTATGAAATGATAAAAACGCAGATAAGAAAGTATGCAACAAAAATGCCCTCCTGAACCTTTATTTGGGGCAAGTTTGGAAGGGGCTGGAGGAATAGGTGAGCAGAAGTAGTGGGTAAAACACAACAGAGATACGCACACAAACCGCTCTTCAATTATCGTAGTGGGATTTACTCAATAAGGAAATTAAGGAAATAATTTGTTTCAGCCCATGAAGAATTATGAATAAGCTTCAGCAAGTTGTGATTACAATAGTAAGGACTTGTTGCAAATAGCACAAAAATAATACAACAAAACTGTTATAGACCATCTTTCATGTTTTTTTCTACGTGTTTACCTGCCATCACTAACTCCCCCCTGTCCTGCAATCCCCTCATTCCCCTCACCGGGGCTTCCCTGCCCATCACCCCACCTCACCTGCAGCTCTCCCCTACCTGTCCTAAGCCCCTCCCACCAAACAAGCAGAGGCATTTCAGATGTTTTTTAGAAATGGAGAGAAATGTTGCTAATAGCCTTCTGCTAACCGTAGCCACCGCGGCTACACCGCAGCATTGAGATTGCGCAAGGCTACCTCTTAAACCAACTCTGGTTTGGTATAAATAAAGCCTTAATTCAGATTTAAATGCAATAATACACTTTGTCTGCTCCACTGTCTCTCTCTGTGGTTGTTGGCCTCAGTGCTATATTGCCCCTCATTCCAAATCAGGGGGCGAGAAATGCATCTTGCTCATAAGATTGTGGGTGTTTTACGATCGCGGCAAAATACACACATGCATCCTTCAAAATCGTTGGAAGTCTAACACAATCGTTGGAACTCGTTGGACTCAGACCGTCAACATTTCTGACAGATCTAGAACAAAACATCCAGCACTCTATATCACCTCAGCATTCCTTGCTATCCATCCGCCTAGTTCTCCATCACTGGACAATGGTGGATTGAGGACACCCCGGGCAGGCCAGCCTCTGTGGGGCCTGCGAGCTGTGTGCCAGTATGGGTAAATAGAGGCTCTTTAATATCCGCCAGGAGGCCGAGGGGTGGGAGTGAGGTCAGGGTATGGAACTCACTGAGCTGGCAGCCATACAGCCCATTGTTGCTGTTTGTTAACAGGTGTGTGTGTTTAAATGGGAGTCTTTCAGTGGAGCTGCTACGCGAGCCCATGGGGCCCAAGCACCTCTCACCCCTTCACAGTGTTCTCATCAATGACATCTTTTCAGCAGTCTGGGATGAGGAGGAGGAGGAGGAGGAAAAAAGGAGGATGATGAGGCTGGATGAGAGATTAGAAGTGAGAGGACAGATAGCTCTGCAGTACGCAGTATGTGAAAAGGTACATTACAGTCAGGGAGACTGAATTGTGTGTGAGGGATGGACATGTACACGGATGAATACAGCCTCATGCACACATGTGTATGCATGAACACAACACGCACACTCAATCTATATACCGATACATGTGTGCCCTGTGGGGTGTTTTTATCAGTTGCTATGGTGGATAAGGAGATGTCAGGTACCAAGCCCATGACTTGATTTGTCATTTTCACCCCAGCATCATTTTCTTCTTCTGCCATTTTTCTGCATGCACTCAACATGCACAAGAAAACTAATGGTCAAAAAGTAAAAGAAACAAGCCTATTTCCCAAAATGTTGAACTATTCCTTTTAAATTGAGCTGCCTGTTCACATCTTTACGTTACTCTTCTGTTGACACTTCACCAAACTGTTTCGCAGTCGGCCGGCCATCACATTTTCCTTCCCATGTCACCCCTGCCTGTGACACATTGAAGCCCATGAAAAAAAGGTCAAGTCTTACGCATTTTCACCACGCGCGTATCAGGAAAAATCGTTACCCTGCGGCGGTGGAGGTTTAGAAACAGTGGGCAGCGAGTCTCCCCCGCTATATTGGGCTCTGTGTTGAGGATTGCTGTTCTGAGAGAGAGAGAGAGACAGAGGGAGAGGGAAAGCTGTGTGAACGATAACCTCGCCACACTGCTCCATGGAACCCTGCCCTGTTAATAGTTTCCACCATGGGCGAGTAAGGAGGAGTTGGAGAGAGAAAGGAGGAGCAGAGGAGGGAGAGCGGGGAGTAGTGGAAGATGCTTCCTGTGTGGCTGGATGTATGCTGGCCGCACCACGGAGAAGGAAGCAGCCTTGGGCACTGTGGAAGGAGTGATGAAAGAGGCACTTTCCTCCTCATGCAAATAAAAACTGCTTTATTGTCCCGTCAACATAGTGACGCTTTATGGCTTCATTTCAATATGATTATTATAGTTTCTTAAAGAATGCGTGCGCATGTTGATGAAACAGGGCAGAACGTTTTTTTTTGTTTTTTTTTACCATACAGTTGTTGAAGCTTCGCCTTTGGGCCAACAATTTGCACTACTGTTTGTTTGTTGTTTCATCTTAGATTGGATCCAGCCTGGTCTACCCTCGGCCCAGTTTCCCCTGTTCTGGTCTGAGCAGACCTGATTGGTTTCCAGGCTCTGTCTCTCACTACGTGTCAATAAAGAATCAGTCTATCAAGACAAAGGTCCAATCCTGGCTCAAAGTAGACTTCAATTGAGCAAATAAATCCACAAACACAGTGTTGGATGCTCCAATGCCTCAACAGATTGGACATGGATGACAGATTCTATTGCTGAGTCTGGATATTGTGCTTTTGTTGCCAGTTCTGAGGCTTAACTGTGTTTGAATGATGTTTTTACTTCATGTGTGTTGTTATGGCTTGAACATCTGCTTGCTTTCTTTGTTTTTCTCAATCGGTTTGAGGTATAAGATTGCCTGGTTTTGGCTTTGACTGTTCAGTAAACTGTAAAAGGGCATTTGATCATATTGGATGGGAATACATTACAGCAGAGTTGAGATTGTGCTCAAAACCCATCATATCGTCCCGTGACACAATAAATGGAGAAACATCCATGTAATCCAAAGTGAAGTGAACCACCATCTTTCCTCAACTCTCCCACCGCACACCAGCGAATGACTGAGCCAGGCTCTCAGGTGGTGAGATATGATTTTGGAGCCTTCAAGACAAAAACAAACTTCTGAGGCCTGCACCGCCCGAGCCACCGCAGCGCTTGGCACGGTCAGGCCTCAGTGGTAGAACAGTAGTATGTAGTAAAAAGGCAGCTGTGCATTTCAGATTATACATGTCGGGATGGCCCTGCTGATACGGAGGGTTGAGAAAGCCGTCCGCTCGCTCCCTCGGGGAGATCCTGACCCCGGGACAAAAACGAAGCATAGCCGTGTTTTCCTCTATAGGGGAGAGCGGCCGTGACATGTTAAGCGCTTCAACCAAAATAGAGGGGAGTATATTTAGGGTGAGTCAACATCTCCAGAAAACAGTCCTCCATGCTTGAGTTCGCAAGCCGCACGGGTCTTTAACGTCTGTATTGTAAACTATATGGAAGAGCTCTTATTCCGGAAAGTCCGACAGGAAACAAAAGACTGGGAATCAAATGTGCATTACACAGGGCAGTGAACAGTACGAGGCTTTATAGAGATAATAGCTGTAGACTTCTAAATAGAGTGTTGACCACATATGATGTACAACATATTGTTTTCTGTGCCAATAAACCCTCAAATGTTATTCAAAGAGTCTGTTTTAGTCTGTTGCTCGCATCTGTTGTAGGGTTGCATTTCATTTAGTTAGCTGGTGCATTATATCATAGTTATGTAGGATGGCTATTGCTGTTCTTGTCTTAAAAGCTGTGAAATTCAACATTTCTACATTCAAAATAGATAAAATAACTACCTGTTACGTGAAAAGGGAACATTTATGTTCATGGAGTCCACAGATAATGATCTGTTTGAGACTTATTGGAGTTCACCTCAGCTGGAAGAAGAGTTTTTGTGTTATTTAATGACATTTTGATTGTATTGCACCTCAAAGTTAGACTATTTATAGATACGAGATAAGAGAAATCAAATGCAAGCATGTATAAACCTGAAAAGTAATCACAATCAGTGTCAGTCACTCTTAATTCCACACAGCATCTTCATTCAAACTGTATGAAATCAGGATTTCAGGATTCAGGATTCCATTTCTCAGGGCAGACACGTTGCATTATTATATAATTGGTCACACGTCATTAGTCAGTGAGCAGATCATTTGAAAACAATAATCCTATGACAGAGATTGGTTGGATGAAGTAGCCCCATGGAGGGAGGGTCAGGGCGACCTTGCAGTGACCCCCGTGACTGATCTGCATCTGGATGGCGAGCCTTCGTCTGGGGGAAGAAGTGCGCAACTATTGTGACGCTGGAAAAAACAGGTCTTTGAACTTCCTTTCTTGCTAAATGAAAAATGCTAAAAAACAAGGAGCGGGCTTCCAAAAAAAAATGCACTTGAGGAGTATAGCGGGATCACAGATTGACAGTCTTTTGGTTTGGTACTTGTCTTTCTACAGCATCTGTCTTCCTGCTCCGGCTCAAAGAGACGAGCCCGGAGGAAGCGCTCTGCTCCTCTCCGAGGCCCTGGATGTGGGGAGGAAATCA
Organism: Taurulus bubalis; assembly: GCF_910589615.1. Classification (NCBI taxonomy): domain Eukaryota; kingdom Metazoa; phylum Chordata; class Actinopteri; order Perciformes; family Cottidae; genus Taurulus; species Taurulus bubalis. The sequence continues at coordinate 21,536,627 of NC_136597.1, read as the reverse complement.
TCCGCACATTGCGTGAGACCCGGCCGTTGTTCGCTGGTGTCTGTGACAGCACTCATCAGCGCGGCATTAATTAAGGATAAATACAAAGCATAAACAATAAACACGTGACCACAAAAGCCACAACTGCCTCCCATACCAATTCAGAACCTCGCCAAAGAAAGTAAATACAATAATCCTTTCAAGATTTTTCCCCCGCGCCCCCCCTCACTCAACCAGCCAGAGAGCCCTCCTATATGAGGACTTAAGGGAAATGTATTATTCAACAGACAGGGGCGTAAGGATGTCATTCATTGGAATCAAGCAGACCAGCGTTGGTTCGTATTTCACATGGCAGCTTGGCAGGATCTGACTGCAGATGTGCAACTTGGCAAATCATGTCATTTCTAAAATAACCTGTTTTTGAATGCTGTGGGTCTGGGTCCACGTCTGAGTTTTGCTGGAGCACCCGTTGGAACTGATTTGTACGTGTTTATGGAGAACTGTGTTTAAATGGGCCTGTGTGTGTGTGTGTGTGTGTGTGTGTGTGTGTGTGTGTGTGTGTGTGTGTGTGTGTGTGTGTGTGTGTGTGTGTGTGTGTGTGGTTGAATGGGAGTAAGTGAGTGCGTGCAGAGGGGGGATGGTTGAGGGGACAGCTGTAACGGAATCACTTCATAAGTGAAATACCACTCCCTGTACAATAGCCAGCCACAAACCAGAGCTGTGGTGCAAATGTTTTTCCAACATGGCATGGATCTATCCCTGCATACTGAGATTAAAAAATGCATTTTTCACTTCCTTCAAACGAGAAACCAAAGAAGGTTATGACTGGTACACACAGGGTTTGGGGTCTCGGATGCACTTCTTGCAAACAATTTTGAACAGCGTTGACTGTTTTTGTGAACTTTAAAAACCCGGAGGTTTATGTTTCCAGTGCAGGACGGTCGTTAGCATTGCTGGAAGCCCGAGTTGATGATCACATATGTCTTCCCTGCTGTTTCACCGTTACATTTTGGAGACAAGTTGACCAAGACAGCCTTCAGAATGCCCGTGTCAATGAAGACAGTCCATTGAGGGGCAGATAAAGGGCGGTAAAATGCATTTGTTCTACACAGTTTCACATGCTGAGAGCTATTTTGCATCCCGCTGAAGAGTTAAGATTCAATAGCCGCCAACCCTGAATTTGTAGAATGGCCTTATTGAGGGAGGCTGAGAGGATGAACTACATTCCAGAGGCCTGCTGGGAGAAAACAAGATGGCCGTGTGTGACATGTGGCTTTGTTGGCGGGCGAGGGATGTCTCTCATGGCCATCAAGGGTGTCAGAACGGGTTACCTCTAAGCGGGCCTGATGGGCGGAGAGGGCATGGGCACAATTACAGGGCCTCGTGATTCAAATCACAACCGCTTACAAAAAACAGCACCATGACCACACATTGACAGATTAACATTCCGCATGTTTAACTCATATCTCAGGAGCCGTGAACAAGCGGAGGCCAACTTCCCTCCCAGATTCCAGATCACATTGTTCGACCTTTTTTTTTTCCCTCGCAACCCCTCTGTGATGTGAACCTGAGGGAACCGCAGCATTGGAATGTCCGAAATGGCATTCCTCTGAATGGCCGTTTGACCTGACTCACCACTTAGTGTCAGCACTGGGAACACGCTCAATCATTAACAACTGGACCATGATGACCGCTGATTAGAATGGCTGTTGTGACCCAAGCCTCATGACTGGCATGGCCACTTACATACACAGGCAGGAGAATCCTGTGGCCCTGATTCCACCATTAGCCATGACGTTCCTATTACAATGATGGAAAGGAGGCTTGGGAGGTATTTAGCTTGAGTTGTCAGCTGCTACTTGAATGAATGAGTTATCACCATGGTAATGATCTGTTGGGTTCTGGTGTGATGCCTGAATAGTGTTTGTTAGTGAAGAAACAGCTATATAATTTGTAAATGTTGTGTAACCGTGAAACAAACACATTTATTTGTTGCACGTACGTACTTTTTCTTTCCCAATACCTCCTAACACAGCTCAAGGTACCAAATACTGATCGGACAGTCTTTTCCTTTTCTGAATCATTAAGCTTGTCACTACATGAGGCCAAAAATGGTTTAGGTTCAGACTCCTGTGACTGGATTAATGTATCTGTGTAATAATAGACATTGAAACTGTAATTATGAGTATTGATAACAGTTCATTGGACAGTTGCATCCTGTATATGACTTATTTAGAAGTCAATGGGTATCATTGGTCCTTTTGCTCCTTATTTCCATCCCATGGCAAGTTTGAGTTCACTTCAGCTCCAATCGATTTCAATACTGACCACTTTTCACTGTGGAAAAAATGTCCATACAAACTTCTCAAATCACTCCTGCAACAGTATCCGACCCTCTGCTCGCCATGTGTATGCTCAGTGGGCTCCAAAACAGCCATATTTTCCCCCAAAATATGTCTGAACACTCAACTTCCAAGCTTTTTTCTCCTGTGATGTTACAGCTCATTTCCCACTGTGATGAAAAACACTTGTAAGTCACAAAATATTAAGATTGCAGATCACACTGGAGGCCATACCAGAACCCTCATTCACAAAACACAGCTTGAAGCAAAGTCAACAACAAAGCAGCGAAAATATGAAAAAATGTGAGGGGAAAAGAGCTGCTGTACAGCTTTGATAACGGAAATCCTTGTAACAAATTCCACGTGTTTACGCAACGACTAATTATACCGACCTCTAAAAGCATTCCATGAGCCACAAGCTGTGTCCAAATGTAAAATGCATGGCAATTGGACACGTTCTCAGTCTCGCACGTGATTGTTGTGACTTCTGATATGACTATTATACATTTTGAATAAATCAGAGTTGAACCAGAAACTGAAAAACCAGCCTGATTTTCAACAGCGCGCTGATGCTATATTGCAGCCGGGTTCAAATGTAATCAGGTAGATCCTTAAATCTGCAAATTGCCTCAAACAAATGACAGTGGAAGCAGCATCTGGTGGAGTACAGCGCCCATAGCTGCCAACACTGTGAGGCCTCCCTTCACCACTTTGACCACACGTGGCTCCCCTATAGCTCTTCTGGCTCAGCACCGTAACCGTGTGCCATATCATTTCTTCACGTGAGACATCCACTGCTGTTCTCTTGGGCAATTCACAAGGTCTTCATGTGGATTGGGAGTGATAGCGGGTTGACTCTCGACATAAGACTCTTTCCAGGAGGGTCGCGGTGGTGCACCTGCTTATCCAAAAACCCAGAAAATGTCAGAGCCGCTGTGGTGGGCGATGCCATGTCTTTTCGAGTCAGAGCGAGTGTCAGTGAGTGTCTGAGACATCTCATTGCTTCGCCAAAATTGCAGAGCGGAGTTTTTCGCTCTCCACACGAAAACATGCCCTCTTGGTTTCATTTGATATCTGATCACAGATTATGTTCCTCAGTCATAATTAGGAAATATCTCTTTCAAACATGTTGTGCCAGCAACATTATATTATGGTTAAAGGAAACCATTCCTGCGATGTCGAAACGGCAGCGCAGAAAAAAAAAAGACGTCGCTTTTGAAAAATGTACTGAAGTGTTCGCTCGCATTGGAGGCTCGAGTCTTTTTTTTCTTCTTCTTCTTTCTATGAGGACCCAAATTAGTTTAACCAGCGCTTGTCAACAGCCAAACCATCAAATAACTTACACGCAACATATTTGAAACCAAATGTGAGCGAGCTACCACAACAACTCCAACAAAAACCAAGCTCTTTACAGGCAGGGGGCCGTAAATGAGTACAACTAATGACACGACGCCACCCAGAAACAGCTGTTGGGGAGGGATGGGAAAGCAAAGTGGACTGACAGGCCAGCGGGGACGCATGTGGGGTCCTTTTCAGGGCTGGGGAGGAGGAACCTGTGAAAGGGCCTGCCACAACGGAGAAAGGAGCCTCTCATGGCCCATTGTGCATGAATGCACCAACCTCTAGACCTGTCTCTCCAGCTCCAGGCATCAGCCTCCCTCCTGACCCATTCTCATCACCCAGGCTCGCCTGCTCTCACCCAGCAGGAATGTTTGTTTGTGTTTGTGTACCTCTCTCACTTTCTTTCACCTCTGTTGTGATCCATTTGACACTTCAGATCTGCATACCTTTCCATATAACCGCACGTCACTTTATAGTGGGAAAAGAACACGTCCTCAAATTTAAATACGAACGAACAAAAGATTATTCTGGGCACAATGTGGGACTTATTTTCATGGTTTTCGCCATCATTCCTATTTTTATTAATGGCATCGGAAATCCAACTGAAATTAAACTGCGTTGTATTTGTCTTCCACAGCTAACGTGTGTAAACCACTTGTACTGTGTTCATCTTTTTTCTTCCTCATGGCGGGCAGGAGAGGAGGTGGATGGATCAAACAAACAGAACTTTCACCCAGGATTTTTTTTTTTTCCCAAAACCACAATCTTTTCCGAAGCAAAATCAAGTACTTTAGTTTCCTCAAGTAGTTTTATTGCGTACTAAGTAAACCAACATGGAAAAGAGACTGCATGTGTAACAAGCGGAAATTGTACGTTTCCTGCGTGTTATTTAAAAGAAAAGAAAAAACGATAAAGGTCGAAAGTTTACTTTTCGACTTCCATCATAGTTTACACCTGTTTCCTGTGGTTTCCTTTTTAGGAACATATGTGATTCAAGTGTTTCTCAACTCTTTCTGATTGTAACTTCTATGACAGTTCAGAAAAAAGTTGTATTTATTCCAGTTCATTCACAATGAATCCAAAACGTGATCCACTTCAATAAGGCGAGTACAGACACTGATGTCGATCTGGCATATTGGATCAGTGCATCCCTAGTTTGTTAGTGCACATGGCCAAAAAAGTGGCGTTAAGAAGACGCTCAAAAGTCTGCGTAGATTTTGAATAAGCGGCCTATGAACTTGGAGCATGGTAAAACGGCCACTTCAAGAACACTCAGATATGATGGTCCAAACTGAATGAATAATTAGCTGTAATAAACCTTAGTTATCATTAAAGCTAAGGTAGTGCAGTGATGTACTAGTACAGGAAGCTTGAATTTAAACGCAAAATGCTTGAGTTTGTAAAAGAAGGAAAGACCTGCACTGCTTCTTTCACTGAACGAGGCCACCCTCCACCTATTTTATGAATCTACATTCATCAGCTTCAATTTCATGCAGACTCAGCTTGACTTTGATAATTGAGTCTCCCGTGCGACGTCTTTACGCTGCGGCTATCCAGCGCTGCCTCTAAAGCACCGAGTGTTGAGCTCGCAGATTGTTTCGCTTATACATCCAGCCTCTAATCTGCAAGATTTATACCTAGTCCCACCCCTGTAATTAACAGACTTCCTAATAATTCACCTCATACATTTAGAACATTTACTATCCCCACACAACAGGACCTATTGAGACGTGGGCTTCAAATTGAAAACACAAGGTGGTTGCCATAGTGACAGTCATCACTCTCAAACCGACTCTGCTTCAAGCAGTGTTCGCTATTTATTCCTCAGCCAGATCTAAAGATCTCTTTGAGGGAACTTCAAGTAGCATATTTTAGGAAAGAGAAAAGAAGGGATGTGACCCAAGAACAGGATTACTGTGGGTCACAAATCACAGTTTGTTTAGCTGTGAAGTTACTTAGCCCGTTTATATAAACTCAATCACACGAAGACGAAGACACGTGTTGAAGAGGCGCGGAAATCTTCTGTCAGAATTAACCGATCCCGACGTGATAAAGCACACCCAGGAACTCCAGTTCCTCCACGCTGACGAGTTTCATCCACGCTGTCATGGACCCCGACAACCGCAGCGAGTCAACCAGCAGTCTGAGGCATGCCGGCTTTGGGGTCAACTCTCTTCCCGTGTGGCTGGGCGCAGGAGCACAAGTGTCTGGTCAGACCCGCTGGTCAGGCACCACGCCCTGCCAACAACCACCGTCTGACAGCTGCTGTTGCCTCAACAACCTGCGCTCATGGGAAAAAAGTCCGCAGAAAGCCAAAGCAGACGGTCGGGATATGACAGGACAGGGTGCCTCATCACTTTGACTCCACGTGGAGCGGCCAGTATTCTTCAATGGCTCGAGGGATGAGAAGTGTAACTGCAGATCGGCCAGAAAACTGGCAGGAGTTTAAAAATGGATTTTACTGCTGCTCAAAGACAGACCTAATAACACTTCCCAATGAGGTCTAATGCGTTTATGTATTTGTGGATTATAATTTATTGCAATTCAGCTCAATAAAACAGAGAAATGTAAGGGTAGAAGTTTTCTTTGGAAGGATGATATGCAGGTCCATGTGCAGAAACCATAATACTCAGAATTAGAAACACATTAATTTTTCCTCTGCTTTCTGCCCAAGCCCGCTAATTGATTGAACATATCCGAATACTGGTAAGGTGATCCTGAAATGAACACACGGAGCTACTGGGCTTTCAAACCACATTTTATTTCATGTGCTAATGAAAATCATCATTGAGCAAATTCAAAGGAAAATAAATTAGTTTTTTTTGTTTTACCAGATTTGCTTTGCTAATAAAATAAATAAATACATTTGATGTGTTGTGTTGACATAACTCAAAGTGAAGGACCTGATTAATACAATATAATTAACTCTCTTATGCTCTCATTAGATTTATAACACATATTGCACTTCATAGTTATGATAATGATTATAATCCCCCACCCACAGAAGTGAATTGGTAAAACAAAACTACCTTCATTCAGACAAGGGCTTGAATATATTCTTCAAATGAACTGTAAATAATTCTTGACGCCAGGTTTTCTAGCTTTAAATAAAACCCGCACTCTGTTTCTTAGAAGCAACATTTCATTAAATCACGCTGTGGGAGCACACAGCTTTCTACAAACAAACATAAACTGTGTTCCCAATCAACAAGCTGACACCTGCACTGAAAATCAAATGATTACTCAGCTGCTGACTGAAATGGACTAATATAACATGCTTCCAATGCATCTTTCAAATGCCCTACTTATGCATTACCCAAACCATATTGGCACCATATAACAGCTGTGCAAAGCAAATGTAAAAGTTATTCAAAATGATTAAAGTGAAATCAAATCATGAAAGAAATGCATTGTTGAAGCCCGTTGCAGTGCATAAAAGACTGGTGTCTTCTTTCTTTTTCTTTTGAAGATATTTAGCATGAAAATTTGGGAAGTCGAATATGCTTATTCACTTCTTTGCATTGTGGTAATCTATGATCTAAATCTTTAGCGAGGCTAGCTGTTTCCAGTCTTTATGCTAAGCTAAGCTAACTGGCCACAGTATAATTGATGGACAGATATGACAGTGGTGGCAATCTCTTTATCTAACTCTCGGCCACAAAGCAGAAACAAGTTTTTTCCCAAGATGTCTAACTGTTGCTTTCTATTGGCTTAACTGTATGATTGACTGACCATCAATGCGGGTCATTTGAAAAAAAAGCTGCAGGTTTTCTCATAGACTGCCGGCTGGAATCTCCTCTCCAGATTCTCTCCCTGCAGCTCTGGTGGGGTATTAAGAGAAGGAGAGGAGCTTGGAAGAGGACTGTCAGTGCCAGAGCTTTGCCTTAAACAAAGACATGTGTTACCAAAGGGATGTCAGCCTGCCCGCTCCCCAGCACTGTGTAACTCAATCTCCCCACATTCTCATCCACTGAGGGGGGTTCTTCGGAAGAAAGGGTTAAGTATGTTGATCAAAGGCTCAATGATGGACCAAAGGACTTCTCTAGATCATCAGTGTGACCTCGGTGCATCCATCAGCCATTAGGACGTCAGGACTGCGGCGAGGCAGTGTAGGCAGTGGAGGGGGGGCCTGGAGGGAGCTGAGGGTCTTTTTGGAGTTTGGGTGCTGACGGGCCCGTGCGGTAGATGGAGAGCTGGTGGGGGGAAAACAGGACCCACAGAGACAAGAAAAAGAGGGGAAAAACTGGGAGGAGGGTTTGGCGGATTAAAGCCCCAACCAGCCTTTAACTTCTCCCAAACCACATGGAGCTGGTGTCCAATGCCCTACATATTCAAAGGCATGTACACTAGCCCACTTCCAGCCAGTGACACAGATGGAGACAGAAATATACAAGCGCTGGGCAACCAGTTCCTCTGATGTTGCTTTCCATGCGGTGCGCTCTGCTGACAGACTGAGTTAGCCATCAAGTCCCTGAGCGGGAGATGGACAAGTTCACTTGTGTTAAGCAAACTTTGTCACTACTCCTGCTCATCATTACCTGCCACGGGCGCTTAAAGTCTGGATGACTTGCTGGGTTTGACACAGCTGAAAAAGCCATTAAAAGTCGTAAGATGATGAGTTTGAACAACAGGGCTCAGTGTTTCTTGCAGCAGCAGCGCACTTTGCCACATGTCTAGTTGGAGCTGTTTGTGTGTTGTTCCGGTGACCTTCCCTCCACATGGAAAAAAGCAAAGGATCCAGCAGAACTTTCCATGTATGTGACCCTCATCATGGAACCTCTTCACCTCCACCACTGCTCTTTCCACAGGCTAGACAGGGAAGGATGATACTCTGGCACTGGATCCCACTCGGTTGGGTTATTCCTGGACTATTCTCTGGACCTGACTCTAAAAGTGTCGCTCCTTCGTGGAGCAAAAGAGCAATTGACTCTTTTCGCTCTTCTGTTTTACAGTAGCAAACTAACTAACTCTGCCTCTCCGTGAGCTTAGTGAGGATGAGAAGTTGCTTGAGGTGAGCAAATGGCTTCAAGACTGATTTTTTGGAACTTGTTGACAACAGTTGCGTGCTGTGTAAGTTAACCAAAACATTAAAAATGCCAATATTTTCCAAATGGCAGCTGTGGAGTGTCGAGTTCTGTGGTCTCAGCTGTGCAGCATGTTGATGTTTTATCAGAACAGATCATTAAGGGTGCAGCACTTGGAACCTTTCTGGGTTGCTACAGTATGGTCTGGACTGAGTAAATTCTTTGCAATTTTAGTAAGTTCGGTTTGTTATCTGCAGCATTAGAATCAAATGCCAAATTCAATTAGCTAAAGAGACGAATCATGGTTTAGAAAAAGGAATTACCAAGCAATTAGCTGTAAAAACGCATGCTGTGTCTTTGGAAATAATACCTCAGTGTAGGTTATAAGCAACAGGCCATGGAAAATCCATTTCCAAGACATGATGTGCGATCCTGTTTGTGAAAGTTGTAACGCGCTTCTTCCAGAGGGTGAGGGGCGAAGTGCTAATAAAAGGGCCCTTCAGGGTCTTGTAGTTTTTCCCGAGGTGGAGTCTGCTTTTAGAAACCCCGACCTCACTTCATGAAAACAAAACGTGAGGAGAAAAATAACCTCAAGGAGAAGCCGTGGCCTAGCCAACCACTGGACACTGAGCAGCACAAAAGCGCGTGTGGGCTGTCCTCGAACTCCCTCCACCAAATGTCTCCACGTAGAAAAACCAACTTCCTATAAGGACGTGTCTGTCTCACACACACACACACCTACACACACACTCGTACATGTAAAAGTGGCATGCAGACAGAAACGCCAGGTGAGGTGAGCAGATAAATAAATGTTAAATCCACAGAGCGAGCTACACACACATGTGAGCACACATACACACGTAAGCACACACACATACACACACACAGACCTGCCTGGGGTTAGACCCATCCCATCGTCTCAGACTGCTGATGCTGTCCTTACTGTAGCTGTGAGACCCGAGGGCGTCACCGCATAAGTATTAACCTCGCTCATATTTTACAAGCACCGCTTACTGCCCCGGTCCAACATAAACAGGTGTGCACGCCAAATCGGGCGTCATCACTCCCCAGGGTTAATGTCTTGTCTGCTTATATATATAGTAATAACATTCACTTTAATATCTGTGAATCTAAAGTAATTTACAACGTCTGTGACAGACATTTTTCAACCTGTTCAGTCAGAGCCGATGTGTAGGCGAGACGTTGAGTTTTTGTACAGTAAGGGCATTTCACCCAAACTGCTCAATTAAAACTCTGCTGCGTCTTGCCTCTTCTCATTTAATTACCGTGCACACTCTTTGCTATTATGTTTGACAGCTGATTTCGGTTTAGTTTATTGTGCTCGGCATGCTATTTGACACAAAAGATATCCGTTAAAGAAAAAAAGGCCTCTCTGATCTCTGTGCAGAAGAGACAACGCACAGTTCTGCAAAAAAAAAAAAACCTAAAAAAAACATGCAGGCACAAGAAGCAGAGATGCACTCTGGCACATTATTTGGACAGTACAGTTGCAGATGGATGGAGGCAGTCAGGTAGCGTTCAGAGTCCTCAGTCTGGGGTCTTGACGATCCCCACTTTGCCTTGTGGTTTATGATGTCACACAGGGCTCTGCCTTTGAATGGCCATGTGTTCCTCACCACTAATATCAAACAGATGATGAGAAACCTCCGGATGATGGTCTTTCGCTAAGACAAGCAGTCAAAACAAAGTTAAAGGAACACAGAAAAACACCAAGCGATCACATAAAAAAAAAAAAAAAAAAAAAAAGAGAGAGACTATACGTTCTTAATTGCTGCAGGCTGTGTTACGGGTGCGTTTAACTGTATTGTGTGCTCTTCTGCTTTGTTTAGGATCTTAACATTTTAAATGAGTATTATCATGGCGCATCGAGGGCTTGCATTCCTGCTGCTAAGGGATTCAACACAGGAGTGCTTCCATGTTTTTCCATGTTGTATCACCTTAACCAAAGCCTTCACATCCTGGAATAACAAACACGACTCAAAGGATTGCCCCAGAATAATCCATCATCCATTGGACTGTTAAACATCCCTTTCCTCAACTGGGGAGACGTCTGTAATTGAAGAGCGGCGTCTGGGTGACAACAATTTGTTTCTTCCCACTTGGTATCTGGCTAATCTCAAGCATCAGCTCCGAAGACCTCTGACTCCTCCATTTTTTTTTATTGAATCAATTCATTTTTATTTGCCACCTTCTGCTTCTCTTCCCCCACTCTTGCAGATGTGTCTTATCTCCAGAGGCCAAGCTTCAGATCTCCACGTTCCCGTCTCACTTTGCCAAAGTTACAAATTACACGAGGAGGCAGAATGTTGGACATAATTCAAGGGATTTGGGAGGGCTGCTGTCACTCCACAAAACAGGGAAGGAAATCAGAAAAGCATAGAGCAATGCTGCTCTTAACGTTTAAACAATCTGTACTAAAAGTTGTTTTATATGGCTTTGGCTTAGACGCAGTCAATTACCGAGACAACCATAATAAATTCTCTTTACAGCAGATAGTAAAAAGTTTTGTCAGCCAAATGAAGAAATCACTCTGGAGGATCGACGTGTTTTGAGTTACTTTATTGGCTCCAATCATTTTAGTTTCGTTTTTCCTATTTTCTTAAGACAGTGTAAAAGACTCCTTTACATCCTCGTTGGGGTCCATTGAAGCTCCCCTGCTTTCCCAAAGAACTACACACCCTGATATGTCCTGCCAGCGGACTCTGAATAGCAGGATCATACGATATATTTGCATTTAGTAAATGCATCTCCTTGGCAGACGTAAGCTACGTCCTTTGCAGCAATGACAGTTGTTATGTTACCTCACGATTGTCTTTCCTCCAAATCGGGTCCTGAATTGTAAAGTGCGTCGCTCCCAGTGTGAAATGGACCAGAAGCATTAGCTGGCAGAATATATCCCAATGAACTAATGATCCTGACACCCAAACAATAGCCGCTTTAGAAGAAGGCCCACACAGCAGACTCTGTTTTTCTATCTCATATTTTTAATGGCAAAACGTTTGTCGGAAACAAATGGATTTATTTTTCCCCAATCCAGAGCATAGTATGGGGAGCTTACTCGGTTCCGGTGCCCAGGGCTTCAGACAACTAACAAAACATATCTTACTTCTGCTCGGCTGGCCGCCTACAATGCTTTTCACATACAGGAGGACGAGTGGGAGCGTCCAGCGAAAGAATGAAATAGCGTGGCCCTCTTTCAGCGAGCCACTTCATAGAAAGAGCTGGATGGACCCACTGACAGCGGTCATGTCCAAAATGGTAATTTCTGAACGATGTAAATTATCCCCCACTGCCTCCTAAAATACAGAGTACATCACACTGAGGGCCAGAAAGAGTGAGAATGATGAATGAAGTATTTTCCGAGGCGGAACACTGTTTCACCATATCTTTCACCATGCTGTGCACATAGCCCCTCACTTGGTGCGACAGCTGCTCCTACTTACATAGTGCGCCCACTCTTTCTCCAAACCACTCTCAATTAGCTCCTCTCCTAAATAACCACTCTTTTCACTTGCAGTTTCCGGCTATACACATGCACCTCCTTGTTTCATCGAGACATCCCATCCATCTCAAAAAAACACCCTCACAAAAGAAGTACACTCTTGTTTGTGTGTCCAGAAACAAGAGGCACACTGAGCCACTTCTTATTCACATGGGGGTCATTTGCATGAAGGTCCTCTTCCCATTTAGTGACTCCGAAAACGGCTCTGCCAACGCCGAGAGCACAAGGAGAGGCTCGAGTGGCGAGCCAGCTGTCCCGGGTTTTGTCCAGAGTCCTAAATCCTCATTCAGTTTCAGAGCATCGTGAATCGTATACCGCATCACGCTTTGGGGATACGCCGCTAATATAAACTGCTGCAACAGAAAATAAACACGTGGAGTGGAGGTTAAAGAGTTACTGCGAGTGTCACAGGTGGGCGTGACCACCCAAGTGAGGCGGCAGTAATTACCCGTGAAGAAAACGGCATTGGTGCTTTTCAGCCTTGAACAATTCCAGCTTGATGAATAATCACATTTTGCCGGGTTGCTCCGTATTTACTTTGCGGAGGGGCATTGTTTATTTCATTTTTAATGGAAAATTACAGTTTTCCGTAATCCGTCTTGTTTTTTTTTCCCCCTTCTCTTTCTGTGTTTTCTGATCACATATTGTGCTTGACACTGACATGGAGAGGACGCTCCTTTCCATGCGGGGAGAGATAATTGACTTCTGCTCCGTGCGTGCCACAATCAAGACACAAGACCACAGCGCATTATGAAAATGAGCTGTGTACAAAACAACGTCAGCAAGTCAACACACGGCTTGATGTATTTATTTTTGATTTTTTAATGATTTATGCTCTTCTAATGCATTTGCCAGTTACTATATTAAGCGTGGTCGGAATGTTTGAATAATAAGACTTCTGCATAAAGTTTGGCCTCAGAACCTGGACACACACAATGACTCGATTTAATGTGCGTGTTTTCCTTCACAGGGGGAGAATTTATGAAAATAATAGCTTTGGATATTTGTTGGAACAGTCGATACGGGCAACTGAACACTGAGCGGGAACATTCTTGTACCAACATGCGTAGAACAATAAAATGAAGAATGTGGATTCCTTATTCAGAGTTCAAGGATACACTTTCTTGTGTGTGTTTCATTATGCAACTCATATAAATCATCATTAAATTGAAGACAGATCAGCTTTTCATGTAAGGAAATACATTTGCATCCTTGTCAAAGGAAACATGATTATTTGAATTGGAGTTCAATTGGAGTTAATATTTGAATCTATATGTAATAAAACCATATAAATGTCAAAATAAGGCTTTATCTTATATTAATAACTTACTTTAATTGAGTAAATATGAAAATGTGTGTAAATGAAAATAGTGTTTGATCCATCTGAGTAGCCCCTCTATTGAAATAAAATAAGTTAAAGACTGATGCATACACAAAATACTAATCACACAAAGTGCAAGGCTGCAACATCAGTCTCTAAATCTCTTAAACGTGTGGTTATTATCAATGAGCAAAAGCTATAATACATTCTAAAACTATCGATTAATATGTAAACCCAAAGATAAACTGGCCTCTATAGTCCGTAATTTGAAGAATATGTCATTATAGATTAAAGCTGAATAGACGGCAGCAACATTCACTTTGTTATGAACACTTAGGTGACCAGATCGATGCCACTCTCATGTCTGTGTGTCAGGTTTGGAGCTCCATAGCCTGGATTATTAGTTCACCTTATCTTAGTGAAAGATTTAAATAGATATAATGTGGTTTTACGAGGAGGTGAATGCTGTAACATTCGCTGGAGAACAACATCGAGGCGCTCTGACTTTCTGCAGTCTTGTTATCACCAGCAACCAGCGGAGACGCTGCACTGAAGTGCTGTTGTTCATCAGGAAATAGTTACAGCACACAACTCATTTCTAGAGTTTCGGATAATAGCAATGATCTGGGAATAATTGAGATCGCTAAAAAGGAGAACGGCTCACATTATTTGGAAAACAAAGCGTGTACAGTTGACAGACTGTAGCTGTGCACTCATTACAACCTGCATTTGTAATGACTACTCTGTTGTCTTTAATTGTCTTTTTGTCTCTGTTGTCTTTAATGTCTTTTTTATATTTATCTTCTTTATTGTATATAATATGTATATATGTACGATGAGAGTTACGTGAAACCGGAGTCAAATTCCATGTATGTGGAGACACACATGGCCAATAAAGCTGATTCTGATTCTGATTTTGGGTGTGCTCATTGTCTTTACCAGCAAAGTGGTCCGACGTCACTGTGTTCCCAAATTTCAGCAGTTAGTTGTGTGAGTACAATGTTATTACAATGTTAATATAACATATTATAATTATGAAATTATGTCCAAAACTCCAAAATGAATATCCCAGTTGTTATATAGTGGAATTGCCCTTTAACGTTGAGTGAGTGGTAAATCATCAGACCCAAGTGAGCCTTGTGTTAGGTGAAGAAATTAATACTTGAACGTTAACTTGTCTGGCAGCACATCAGATCCAATGATCATAATAATAATAATAATAATAATAATAATACTATATTGTATGGGCTTTGCTATCTCTGCTGTTATATGCATGTTTGAGCCGTTTCAACCATCACTACATTGACGCAGCTTTACAGATATTTTGAAAATAACTGGTCCAAGTCTCTCTTTAAATAAAAGGTCTAAAACTATATTTTAGCAATGAACTACCAAACTGAGTCAAATGGGAGTTTATTTAGTTCTCATGAGTCGTATCTGAATGGAAAATATCAGTGCAGCACTCAACAACACATTCAGCAACATATCAGCTTCATGTTTAATGAATTGAGGAAGGATCTCTGCAGTTAAATGAGTTTTCTTGCTACTGTCAATTGTTTGAAATTGCAAAAGCATAGATGTTACTGCTTGGGGGGAAAAGGACTACAAACAAACTATTCTACAGAAAAATAGAACCAAGGTGTTTGAACATGAATGTATCAACACACCAGTAGCAATGCAACCTTTTTCATATGTCTTTGTTTCAAGAAACAATTAGGTGTTTTAGGGATTGGGGTAATTTTCTAATAGACACACATTTTCAGTCAGAGTTTCTAAAAAGTATTTTTCTTTACACTTAGTACAAAAAAAAGACATCTCTACCCGTTAGTGCTTCGTTTTAAGATACTATAACATAAATAAACAATTTATTTTCAGTGTTCAGAACAGACAGTTCCAGTGTGACTGGAAAACTAACATACTCCACCATATTCCAGTTGGCAGCAGAGGGTTTAACAGAGTTCTCCACTCAGATTTTGGCGCACCCCAACGCACCGTACTTACAAAATGTTCTTCATTTCTACAAACCTCCAACATAAGCCCCAGCCAATTTGGGGGGGTCATTCATGTCAAGATTCACTTTTTGCTCCCCTTTAGTGAAAATACGATAAAAGTTTTCAATCAAAAAAACTTGACAAATCTCTGCCGGTCACCCCTCATCAGCTGCTGTCATTTTTGCTCAACTCCCAGGTTACTGTTTCCTCTCCATGCACGAGTCTCTTTTTGAATTTAACAATTACAGATCCCAGAAGTGCAAAGCACAGTTCCCTCGACGAGGGCGTCATTCATTACCTGCAGTCCCAGCGTCACTGCGGGGTGCATCAGTACATGAGCACAATCTCTATGTGACAGTAAAGTTCTGGGGTGTTACCTACTGATATTTAGCATTTACTTTCAGAAAAGAAATTAGATAGATTCTGCTGTGCAAAACGATGCCATGAAGAGCTGATAGCGTAAAGTTCCATTCCTTTTATTTCAAAATCTCTCACTGGTCCATGTCACACTTTTATCTCGGGTTGCTCGAGTCTTCTTCATTCAAATAGTCCTTGGAGCCTCACTTTCTGGCGCTTGAGTTCCTTATTTGCAGGTAAACACCTCCGTCCTCTCGCTGCACGTGTTGCACTTGACGAAGCAGCACCATTGGAACTTACAGTTGCACTGCCACACTTTGGTGTACTGGTGTGTATTGTAGCCCCGCCCGCAGCACATAAGGTCGCAGCCGTCTGTATGTGGCGAGGTGCGGTTGCACAGGCGTCCCTGGGTGCCCACGCTCCCCGTGGCAGTGTCCTCCTCGCAGTAGTTGGGCGACCTCTCGATGTAGACGAGGTCTGTCTCCATGGGCTTGCGGTAGCCCTGAGTCTGCTTCACCTTGAGGTGGGTGGGCTGGCGCAGTCGGCTAGCCCGGACTACCTCCACGTGCACCGCTTCGTTGTACTTGTCCTTGAGTACGTAGCCAATCTCTCGGAACTTGGGAAGTGTCGTCCAACAGGTCTTGGTGGTGCAGGAGCCTGAGACGCCGTGGCACTTGCACTCCAGCTTCATCCTTTCTTCTAGTACCTGGAGAGTAAAAGAGAAGAAGAAAAAACTTTGTAAAACTGCAGCAAATATAGATGCAAAATCAAATTTCCAAAAAGGATGTGTCTCTCTTAAAAGGTCTGTTCAGCTAAATTATGAAGGAAACTTTTGCAATAACCACCAGTGAAATCACAATTCCTTTAGTTGCACCAAGCAACTGAAATTTTCCAAGACGAACTTTACGTTAGCTTTACCCTAAGCTTGTATTGGTGTAGGGTGAAAGTGTGAAAGCTCTCTATTCTTTTTTTCTGCATTCCATAAACATTGATGGATAAATTGTTTGAGTGAAAGGACACTAAACATTGGGTTATTAAAGGGCCATTTTGGGGGATATGTTAGCATAAATTGAATATGATAACTATGAATTAAATAGTGTATAATCACCTAAAACTAAGAATGATTGTGTTTTCGTTATCTCACAGTGAGTCCTTCATATCTACATAGAAAGCGGGTCCTATTCACGGAGTCACCCATGTTGCAGCACAACCATGTTTCTACAGATGCCCAGAATGGACAAACCAAGCACTGGCTTTATAGCGAGAGTCTTTCGCTTTTTTCTTGTTACCTGAAGGCCACCGTAGTCCTTCGACACACTCAGGAAACTACAGTAATGTGAGCCGCAGCGCGCAAAACCGCTGGCTATCTATTCAGTTGGTAGCAATCTGCTACCACACCACTAAATGCCACACAATCCTCCACACTCTCTCTTTAATGAATACAGTTTTACCCAGAGGCTAGCTAAATGCTATCTTTGTGTTGTGCAAGCATGTAAATGGCAACAAATGTGAAATGTGTCAGATCAACTAGATGTTGAGATATTTGATCAATTCTTTTGTGTGTAAAAACTGTGCTGGCAAAGCAACATTTCTTATTGGCATCCATGCCTCCAGTAGGTGGTGATTGTGCTGGTGGCTCATACTGCATTTATGCCACAAGTACATCAAATTGCTAAATTGGCTCGAGTGCAGAGTGACAGATCTCTGTGAAGTAGACAATATAATCACAATCATCATTTTCAGTCATAGATGACATGCTGTTGCATGTCCTGAGAAAGGGGAAATTGCCCTTACTGGTAATATTCCATCCCGTAATTTCTTCTACCTTCCTCAAACCACATCAATGACACAGAAAACCACACATATGACTGTAAATCATCTCGGTTAATTTGAATCCAGATGATAGTGTCTTTGATTTGGTTGCACATGCGGCACAAAACAAAGACAAACTAAATGAATTGTTTACGGAGATTTATTTGACTGCTTGAATAATGTGATAAATAGAAGAAAGCAAAATGTTGCCACATGCATGAAAGTAGATCGCAGTTACAGATTCAGATGCTTTTAGTCAAAGAGTCATTTAAAATGCAATTTTAGGTTATTCCCTTACTCAGTCTTGAACTTAATTTCTCTTTGAGGTTATGTCCAACATATGCTACACAGGGCAGAATGTCTTCTCCTTGAGGCCTAAGCCTGGGGCATATGGGAAATATTGTGCGCTGTCGTCATTATTTAAGTGTCAATCCGTTGCCCCGTGGGACTGAAAACTGAAAAACCTCAAAATAAAAACTGTGCCCTCTTCGTTTTCTGCTGAACTGTTCTAAAAGGCAAATTAATAGAGGAAAAAAGGGGGTAGAGTTCGAATTGGTCACATTAACACATCTGTAATAATCCCGACATGACTTCTTTTAACCAAATTCGGATCCCCCCGATTTGCTCGAACGAAGCGCGTCTTTGTTGTATAAGATGTAAGTTTGGTTGGCAGGGCATTTTTCCAGTGCAGCTTTTTTCCTGGCACCTCGCCCGGCCAGAAGCACAAGTCATCATTTCTATCAGACACTTTACGAAATGTACACAAGAGTTGTTCAATATCTCTGTCTGTCTTGTCCATGGACTCCTGTGGTCACAGTTTCCCAGATATGAGGACATTTGATTGAAAAAACATGAGCTCCGCCGACTTCATAAACGCCAGGGTCAGCTGTCAATCCCGCCTCGCATGTTGATTCAGAATGAGGATTTCCAAAAATGTAAGGCCCAAAAACCACAAGGAATGCCTGGTAGAAGGAGCCTGACAGATGCATGGAAACATTTACTTAAACTGTGTCCATCAAAGCCCCTGATCTGTTATTAATTAGTCCAATATGACCAGATTCCCATCTAAAGATCACTTGTCAAACACATATCCCAGATGCGAGATGAAAGAGGTCTGGCGATTCACTGGGTGTTCATTTGGTTCAGTCACGGAATCTGTTGTAATTATAGTTTTCTGTTTCATGCTTCTTATCGGTGATTAGAAAACACAATCTCAGCTGGATCCCATTGGAGGAGCCACTTCCTCCATCATGACATTCAGGACCATTTTAATCAGCTCATTTGACTTCAATAGATTGGTGTTCAACGTCATTTCAAGTGGCGTGTGTCCAAGCAAAATCCACACGTGATTTAATGCACTTTTTTTTTTTTTTCTTTACACTGCTTACACTGAGCTACATATGTGTCTCACAGTCTGAACTCTGGTGGTAATCCCCTAGAAGCTGTTTGGTAACTGCCAAGAGCGGGAAAGAAGCACCAACCTGTGATCTGCAGCAGTGACCAAACAGTGAGAATGAATGGAAAGCTACCTAAGAACTACCCATGAACTAAAAACAAATACACGGATGAATCGCGTGCATGGATTATGAGCGACATTAAAGTTTCAGAGGCTCAGACCTTAATAACTACCAATCTAAGAGAGATTTTGGCTTCTTACTGTCTCAGCAAAGAGGAAATCTGACTTTCGCACATCCTCCTAGAATGCGAGTTTCCAAGCCTCGGAGCGAGAACGGCAACTGTGCCAACTCCAACCCTGGCAGGCCGACATGGCAGCACCCGGTCTGCTGTGTTAACATCGCTATCGTCGCACTGCTTTCACACCCTGAATAGGCAGCGACATGTTTTGGTATAGCGTGGAGAACTGCGATAATATCCCGTTCCCCGACTTTAAACTTCATGATTCCATGAAAGGAGCTGGGAAGAGGTGACGGCGTCCTCCATCTGGCAACCATTGTCCCAGTGGACACGATAAAGCCCAAGTTAGATCCATTTGTCAACATAACATCATCTTTTCTCTTTTATTTACCTCTCACACTCTTTCTCTCCCTCTGTGTTTCTTTCCTTCAAGACCGTTCTGAGATGACTAATAGCAAACAAACATGTCCATGAGGAAGTTTGCTAAAGCACTCTCTCAGAAAAAGACGCCCTCTTGAAATGGAAAGATATGTCAATAATTGGCTGAAGCACAACACGCTGCTGAAAGGCTGACTGGGTGATCAATCAATCAGCAACTTGGTCAAGCGCACTCCTTTGTCACATGACTGTGTGACTTGTAGCTCTTTATCTGGGACTGTTTGCTCTTCTGCAAAGGAACACATTAACAAAACGCATGCATGCATCAAGTTGGTCAAGTATTGAGTCATGCATTGTTTTGCTTAAAGGAAGATAATTTATGTCACTGAACGGATAATTCTGCTTTATTACAACTTGGGTCTGATTCCCACCATATGCATCGCTTACTCTTACATTGCAGTTAATTATCTAACCACTAGATTTGGAAATGAAAACTAAAATGGGCGCACCCAAAATGTTGGTAATAATCCTTCATTGTCTGTACAATACGTCAAAATTATGTCTATAATGCATTTTTTTAATTTTAATGGACACTTTGGGTTTCATGTGTTTCTTACCTCAGCCGAACCACATTCCTAAATCTCAATAGCTAACTTAGTGTGCACAATATCCTTATTACTGGTAGGATTGATGGCCAACACTTCAAACATATGATGTAATAAATCAGAAATTGACTGTTAAATCAGGTTATTATAGTGATTATTATAATTTCAAAGTGTGGCAAAGCATTTTGAGATGATGAAAATCCTCTTTACCTTTCTCCCTGCCTCGTTGTTATGCAAGTTCATCAAGCGGCGTGGGGTCTTTTTAATCTCCCGGGCATCCACGAAGCGGCGAGAGAACTCAATCCCGTACTTGATGTCGGCCGAGCAGCCTCCCCACTTCCAGCCTTCCTCCTGATTGTAATACCCTTGCTTCTCCCGGTCGCAGCCACACTGGCTCAGGTTGCCCTGGCTGCACGCTGCTGTGATGGCGTGAGCCACCCCTGCTGCCGTGATGGCGTAGGTGAACGCTGCTTCCCGACTGCCTGAAAGAGGGAAAATAGGTATTTGTTTTGAGGAAATGGTGGGATGTGATGACATATAAGCCATTTTGTAGATTTGTTTTAGATAACAGGCACAGTGAAACTGCTGTACTTCATTCATCTTCATCTTCACTTTAGAAAAACACAAACCACGTAAGTACATGTTCATCACTCACAACCATTGAATACTCATTTAAATGTTTTTGTGAACCCAATTATCTTTCATGTGTCAGCTTGTGAAAATGTTAGCATGCTCTTGTGCTTATGCTAATGCTAACGCTGACCACGCTAACGCTGACCGTGGTCACCTTCAGCCGAGCAAACTTTCAACACTCCGCTCCTGAACGATAATGAGCTGCAGCAGACATTTTAACCTTGATGAACAGCAGAGAAATGTCAAGCCTGCTCCATCACCGTGATAGGCTACAAATATTTCCTTCCCCCTCCTGAACTGCTCCCCTCCTGCACCTTGGAAGAAATGTGGTCACATTTCCGACCGCAAAGTCCTTGGGCCCAGCCTGCGAGAGTGCAGTGTTGGGATTCCAGTGTGGGGAGAGCTGGTCTAGGTGCTGTCCAAAGTGCTGAATTCCTCTACAGGAGCACCTTGTTCTGCTGCCCACACTGCAAACAGCTGGGGTCTGCAGGTCTGGCTGCCTCTCGTACGCTGCTCACTGACAAGAAGGGAGCAAGAGCCTGACGGGACCAAGGCTGCACGAGATACGATGAGCAGCTAAATGAGGCTTATACCACTGGATAGAGTGCAAAATGCAATGTTATTAAACAAAATAAAATACATATTAGACTATAAAAAGGTGCACTTAGAAGAGGGTGTATCTACTCCAGGTGTGTCTGCAACGACCACTGCTGCATTGTGTGATTGATGAATACCCCCCCTCCCCCCACTAATGGGCTGGAAGGCATCGTGAAGCGCACTTCATTCAAACTCAAAAACAAACGGCGATGCATGCAGGCAATTGGCTCGAAGTCCGGCTCACATAGACAATTTTGCCAAAAACAAAAGTAAACTTATCAAGCTGTTAGCCAGTCTGGCAGCGGCCGTGTGACAGTGATGTACTCAGCAGTGTGTGTGTGTGTGTGTGTGTGTGTGTGTGTACTGGTAGTTCCATTAGCTGTTCGCTGGTCGCCATACACACCGCCCCAAAACACTTAAAGTGAGCAACTGTTTCAACTTTTTTCATATCCTGTCATTTTTTTTGCAAAAACCCATTGATTTAGAATCATATGAACCTGCAAATCCTCAAATACGAGAAGGTCACATTTGCAAACGTTTGACATGAATTCGTGACAAAAGATGATTGTTGATACATTTTCTGCTATTTGTTTGAACGCTGCTATATTTATCACAGAATCCTGTTATCGAATAATAGTTCTATTATGGATTTGAGACAAAAAGGAAGGACACATGTAGCCAAAGGTGGATGACAAAAACTATGTCATACCGTTCCTTTTTCTTCCTAAATATCTCAGAGTCCTCTCCTACTCTCCTAATGGCTACAGAGGGCTGCCTTAAAAGGCCTCCATGGTCTAAAACAGACTGTGGGCTATTACAACCCCGGTCTCCCTTCAACTGGCAGTAATCGGGAAGCGGCTGAGCAGCAGAAACGAGGCTGACCGCAGAGCAGAGAGGAATGTCTTTTGATGTATGTTGTGTAATGTACTCAGTTGCAATTATTTGAATCTCTCTAGGTAAAATGATTTATTTTCTGCACTTCAGAGAGCCAAAAAGCTGCTTGATGATTTATCATTTCCTCAAAGTTCTTTCGGAGAAACAGCAAAGAAGCGTGTCGAATCCGTTTGGCAACAAACGTCACCGCATCATGTTGTACGGATCTAAACGGCAAGTCCAGGGCTCTGGACATTATATTTGGGGACGAAGAGCAAAGCGTGTATGAAACCTGCTGAATCAGCGATTCATCAGAGAAGAGCTGTATTCATTTTTGACAAATTATGATGCGTTAATGGTGAATATGAACCTGTTAAATTGAAGTGCACCGTATTGGACAATTTGGCTGTAACATACTCAAACATGTCAAATGTGACAGATGTGCAATATGTGTTTAAAGAAGTGTGTGAAAGAGAGCTGCAACAATTTGAAACATCAAGTGAAGAAATAAACATTCACTGCCTACAATAAATAAACTGTCAGATACCCACAGTCCACCAAAAACAGAAATAATATCCTAAAATGAGCCAATGGGGGGAATGTTTACATCTGCAGCGGCAAAGTACAACAATAAAGTGGAGGTTATAAGGAAATGAAACACAAAAACAGTCTCAGTATGGCCTGTGTATAATTTCCCCTGACCAAACAATCTTTTAACAATTTTAAAAGTTACTAGATGTAAAATCTTTGCTTATTTTACTCAGTTTAACGGGCCCAGACAGTGCGGTCAGATAGACCTAGCATCAGCCGGAGTCCAGCCTTGGCATGACAGCTTTACAGAAAGCAGCATAATAAAACGTACTTATTTGCCTATTGCCGGATTTTATGAAGCTCCTTTGTGTTATGCACTTTGAAAATAAACTGTTTCTTTGCAGTCATTTGCATCTGTTTTTCATTTCATTTCCTCTTCTTTCTTCAGAGGGATTTTTTGCACCTCTTATTCTAGTCTCAGGGGCATTTTCTGAACTCTCACAGACGTTTTCACCCAAAAGCCACTGTTAATTTCCTATCTTGGCACTGGTGCTGCAGTGCTAATACCACGGCCACAGGTTTGCCCGATGGGGACTGACTCACAACCACTTGCTCCTTTGGTTAGCAGCCGAGCTGTGCCCCACCAGCTTGTGGTATAACTGCTGCCCCCACCTCACACACACACATGCACGGATGGTGGCGCGCAACCATAATGTACGTGCGTCCACACGCACGCAGATACTGAGTGACCATATAAGAAAAAACCCACAACACACTCACACTGCCCTCCACCCTCTCACACATACACCGTTAAAAAACGCGCTTGCACATGAACGCACAAACAGAGCGTCACTGTAATGTTTAAAACAGGATAAAGGCAGTTTCCAGAGAAAGGGTGGTTCCCTGAGCCATAGATGCATGCCCATTTCTGGGCCCATTGAGTTGTGCTGCTCATGGGGAAAATGATGATGATGGGGCTCGTACTGGTTGACACCCCCTGGTGGGTCTGGCACTGCCAAGGCTCTGCCTGGCCATAATGAAAGCCAATTACACAAGCCAAGGGCCTGTGGCTATCAAGACCCTCTTTTTTTTCTTTGTGCAATAAACCAAAGAAGACATCGGAAATCAGAACTTTAAAATATGTTGTCCGTTGGGTTTAAGTACCCATTAGTATGGCCCCTTAAATCTCCCTCTTGCCTCTTACATTATATTATGTGTGACTATTATATAAATCAAAAAACATGAAAAATTACGATCAAAGTTATTCATTCCATATTAAATGCGTGAACTGCTGTTAAACTTATTTAATCAGGTTAGAATTTAAGCTGAAACACATGCGGAATAGAGAATGCATGTTGGTGCCCCAAGGTGATAGAAATCCCAAACCCAAAGGTTCAGAATATATCAATATAAATCATGACCGGGACACTCTGTATTTCGACAACAATGCTCTTGTGTTAGATGTTGTGTGTGCAACAATATGTTACTCCTGTGCCCTCAGGAAGGGAAGGCGCTGGTTTGCTGAACAGCCGTGTGGTTGATGAAAAGCGGAGGAGAAAAAGCACCCATAACAGCAACTGAAAGCCCTTCAGAGGCCGGCCCCAGAGTCCTGACAGCCCTCCAGGAGGAACCACCCTGGGATAGCCTCGCTAGCTGCCAGTGGAAAATTGGAGTGACCAGAAAAACCTCAATGAACTTGGAAACATCCAGGAGAGAAGAATGGGGGAATATTAAACCAGATGTCTAATGGAGTTTAGTGGCAAGTGTCTGCTACACTATCCAAGAAAGCAGGGAGGAAGAAGATGAGCCTTGCTTCCCTCAGAACAGGTATATAAGCATTCATAAATACGCACAAAGGATCCTGCTCTTTCCCTGTGTCAGGGCCTAAAACCATAGATGTAGTGAAAGTCACTGACTCAGAGTGCCTCGGCCTTCACATTAACTGACCACACCACTTTGGATAGCGGCTCCTGCTGCAGTGCCCGTCGAGTCTTTTGACCATCTGCCGAAAACCGGGACACAAAAAGAAATCTCTGGATGTAGCGGCTCGCCGCTAAAACGGTAATCTGTGTTTAGAGCCGGAGGGCAGGCCCACCGCTAGACACATTTCACATGACACAGCACAGGAGATTTACAACCGACGGCACTATACAGGCAGTGCTGCTGCTGTAGTATATAGACGAGCTGATGTAGTAACACTGCCGCTGACCTCAACGGGCATCGCTTTCTTCACCACTCAAAGGCCACGGTCAGGCTATGTTGCTGACAAGAGAGGAAAGGGAAAAGATGAACTGCATGGACTTGAGCGCAAGGCTGTGGATGTCATTGCTCCGACCCAAAAACAGCCCAAAGAGAGTTTTGTTTTGTGCCTATCAGTGCCTTCTTCCCTCTGAAATCTTTGGAGTGGACATGATGGGGATCGTGGGGGGGGGCACCCCAAAACCAAGGGCCATGACCACATTTCAGGAATTGTGCGATACTGTTGTTAGTATGAGAGTGAGGGAATCGCACGATATACTTGTGCGATGGTTTCTTATTTTAAAGATTTACTTACTATCTGACGTGCACAGACTAGTATACCAGTACAGTTCCAGAACAACGTATATGTACATATGTTGTTCTCCAAAGAGGCACGTTGACCTTTTCCTAAAACGGCAAATATAAAGCTTTATTTTGAAGGTGTACATTGATTATAAGGAACCAAACATTGACTGGGAACAAGCCTCCTCAAGTTTAAAATCATCTTCTGCATATATGCGAGTTGCGACGGGGGGCCAGCGACTGTATCACGGTGGCCTCGTTAGTGGCCTCGTTAAAACTTGTTTCTGAAGGTTGCACAATCGCATAAGACGGTGTGTGTGAGCGGCAGTGAAGCACGCTGAAGGAGCGCCGCAGCACGGAGAGGCTACAACACAACGAGTATAAAGGTGAGGAGGACCGGATGTGTTACAGTAAGACGACGGAGTAAGAAATTCAGCAGATGAAAAAAAAAGGGCTGGAGAGAAGTAGTTTAGGCTGGAATACTGGTGGGGGGCAACAGGCAAACACACACACACACACACACACACACACACACACTCACAGACCGGCAGAGCCCAGCAGTGCAGTTGAATGGCCCTCTCCACACAAGCCGAGCCTGTTGGTGGAGCAGTGAAGGGAAAAGCTTTTTAAAGGCCCCCTCATCCCGGACATGCACTCACACCCCCGGGGGACAAGAGGTGGACTGGATTGCGTAAGAAATGACATCTCAAAAACACAACGATACACAGGGGCTTTGGAGCTTCATATCCATTAAGCACAAGGACATCCTGTTGAGGACAAATGGCACTAAAGTGAACAAAGGGGAAAGTGTCACCTGCTGGTGGCCAGGGGTCTCTACACGTGTGGCGATGTTGACTGACAGAATATTACGAACGGGACAGGAGTCTTTTTTTCTATTTCTTTCATCCAGAGGACCCAGCAGTTCTCCTCAATTGCACACAGACTATATTTTTAAGGTGGACAGGGAGATAGCAAAAGTAAATTCTGGAGCCGCGTGTAGGTTCACCGACTTTAAACTATATCCTGTTAGAGGTTTGTCTACTTATTCCACCGCTGCTTTCTTTGCCTTGCTGCACTTCCACTCTCCAAATAACGTGAAAATCCTAAAGCCAAGAAAGCCCCTACTCTTCCTTAAAAAAGAAATGCAAAAAAATTATACAGGGTGATGAATACAAAACTTGAATGAATCAAATAGAAATCTGAGATACTTTTTGGCATTGCGTTCGCACAAATTGACTGTAAAAGCTCATGCACGCGCTATAAAAAAAAAAAAGAGCACATTTTCCACAAAGTACAGCTATGATAATGTTATAACACCCAAAACACTGAAAGCAATCTCTAACCCAATGGCCTAGCCGGCGCTGAAACTGTGTCTCCAGGGCCCCATGGAAGGGGAAGAAAGTTGGAGGAAAACCCCTCGCTTTGTATACCAATCACTGAACTGACTAATGCGCTCTCTACTACTGTTTTCCGTTCCGCTTTATGTACCGTTGCTATGAACATATGCTCCCAGCAAATTATAGACAAAGTTGTGGTCCGTGAGGTTTGCAGCTTGAGGAATTAGCACAGCCGTGTTCCTGTACAATAAAATAATATTGTTTTACCAGAACTAGGCTCCACAGTCTCAGTGTACTCACATCATGGAGCTGGGGAAGTGACACGCTTTGGCACAGCCGCTTACTGTAGGGTCCCGAGTTTTTATTCATATAATAAAGGAGGGCTTTGAGCTGTAAAGCTAAAACAATTATGAGGGTATTCAACACTGCCGGTATTAAATGCTGTAAGTAAGCTGCCTCCCAGGCATAGAAAATTGGGCTGGCAGAAAACATCTGAAAAGCATCCTTTTTCTTCCCTGATCTCCCTGAGGTGGAGTTAAAGCTTTTTCACTGAATACCGAGACTTGCTAAAACAGGCACAAATCCTTCTTCCTACCCTTTCATCCTAATAATGAGACCGAAATCGGGACCTCACCTGCTCAGATCTGGAAACGTAGGCCTGCATGTGCTGCACACGGTAATCATCAAGTTCATTTGAGGACAGAGTTGAGGATTTTCCTCAATTTCAATCCCTTTGGACTTTGTTTCATCTTCAATGGAAACATATTTACTGAGATATAAATCAATCCCACATCATATTATCGAGGATATCATTATCATCATCATCACTATAATCAGCGAGTCAAATATGCCACTGATGACATGTTTCCTTTCTCATTACAAAAGAAACGTTCAGACCTAACGTTTCCCATATTCGTTGATAGTCATCAAACCCCTGGAATGAAGCTCCAGGTCTCTTAACATCCTCTCCCTCCCACCAGTGTCTCTCTGCCTCAAACCCGCTAACTCTCTGAGCTCTCACCTAAGTGGGCCAGTAGCGGTGTGATTGTTGGCACATGTAAATGTCCAGTGGCGGCCCTGCGTGTAGAGAATACAGTGATCGGCCTGGGATTGTGTGGAACAAAGCGCGCAGTGAGATTACAGTTGATCCTCTCGCATCCTGTTTCCTCCTGCGTCTAGCGGCACTGGCAGACACAGACAGACGCAGATCCCACCGATAACACAGCGATGCGGGGAGGGGCACACACACACACACACACACGCACACAGGGGCCCGAGGGCCAGGGCCCGGGACGACCCCAGGCCACATCACCAGACGGACGGTGGGTGGGCAGGAGAGAGAGAGAGAGAGAAAGAAAGAGGTGAAGGGAAAGGAGAGGGACCCCAGATCCCGACACACCCACACAGTCTGAGACAGAGGCTAGAGCTGATGAATGAACAAGGGGCCCTGGCGATGATGATAGCGCTGTTTGGTCGCGTAGGACGAGAGGCCCCACCCTAGATACAGACACATGTTGTGGGCAGGGGATGTGAGGCGAAAAAAAATTGGGAGAAAACGAGTAAGAGATGACCTTTACCAAAGCCCTGATGACCACAGCCCACACACTGCAGAACAGCAACGCATCAGACTCCCTTATCTGATAAAGGTTCGGGGAAAACATCCTACACACACACACACACATTTATACGACTGCTGTGTTTTCTCTGGACTCACACAGAGGAGGGCAGCGAGGATTACGGCTACCCACATGATGACGGGCTGAAAAATAGGCCTTTTATCCACCACCGTTCCACCATAACACAATGCACGCATCATTTCCACGCTGTTATCCGCACAGCATCGAGCACTTGGCGAGTGAATCCGCAGTTTTTAGCTAGTAAGCTTGGCGCTACAGTGCATCGGAGATATTTGCAATATGGCATCTTTTTACGATGGTGGCAACATCTTTTTTTTGTTGTTTTCTTTATCTTTACGGGATAACAGAATGAGGCGAAATATGACATATCTGAGTGGATGACCACAACGTGCCTGAAGGGTGTACGACCAACAAGAAAGTAATCCCACAAAGGGGAAAACTTTGGCGGCAGTGAGATGATTGATGGTACTTTAGGAGAGTTTACCACTGTCAAAGTACCCAATTGTGTGCTCTTAAAAAAAAAACAGTTTTGAAGAATGAGTTTTAGACTGTCTTTATTACACTAGTCCAGGGTATAACACTCGTAGCCAACTCTATAAGCTCATATGTCAAACAGGGTAATGTCGCCGTTTTTTCAAGGAAACATTTAACTGTGAAGTCTCTCTCTCTCTTTCTCTCTCTCTCTCTCTCTCTCTCTCTCTCTCTCTCGCTCTATGTATAAGAGAAACAGAGAAAAGAGAAGAATCATTTTACGAGAAGCAAATAAATCTGTTGGGATAATAGATGAATTCTCTCCTCTAAATGTTGAATAAGCATTGGGGTTGACAGTGTAGATGGCTACAGTTACACCGTCTGACTGAGAGTGTTTATCATGTAGTTGACTGTTAACTCGAATGTCCGTTTAAGACGGCGTCGCGTGATTTAAAAGGAGTTTGTTGAAGAAAGTTCAGCTGGTCGAAATTAATATTTCAACTTGCATTTCCTTTTACTTTGTCAAAATGAGGAAACAAAGCACGGGGGGGGGGAACCACACGGCCATTTGAATGGATTACCTCGTCCGTTCATTATTAGCCTTAGGTTGGACTGTGATGTTGTACTTTCATTCTGCTGGGATATGATTTCACCACAAATGACCATCAACTGATTCCGAGAAGGGGAAGGAGCTCCGCCAATGCGTTTATAATCGGCAAGTATTTTGTTGTCTCGAACCGGGAGCTGCTAGTGCAGCGTATGAGAGGACTAATGCTGAGAAAAAAGCAAATGTATGGCTAATTTAAGCCTTCAATAACAAATACAATGTGAGGATTGTAACATAACTGCCACTGTACTTCCACTTGATTATATGTATCATTTTATTGTGACTCATTTTTGCCTCTGAAAGCCGCTGTGGGACCATTGTCTCCTGTTGTAACATCAGTCGAAGAGGTCTGAAATGCCAAAGAGCTGTCTTCATAGCTGCTCGGGAAAATTGGATCGACACGACAATGATTCTCGCCGATCGTTTTTTAATTCACTGCAGATATTGTTTTTGTGGAAGTTCAGAAAAAGCTGAAGACACATAACCCAGAGCATCTCTCTGACACGTTGCATCCACACACAAAAAGAGGGTACGCAATGCAAAACTCTCAACCAAAATCCCCAAACTTCTATCAACCACATTATCTTTGCACTTATCCTATTCCACTGTTTAAACTGGGGATACAAAAACAACCTCAGCCCTGAGTTATGTGTATGCAGTGACCTTTCCCTGCATCTCCAGCTCCCGATCAAGTACGTGCCTGCCCGGGAGTTCTTTCCACACAAGTGGTTTTCAATGAACCTGCTGACTAGACGCTGGTTTGGCCCCTGCGGCCCTGGACTCCTGGCAGGTGGATCTTGCCCGCTGCCTTCACCGCACTCTGAGCGTCCAATGGGAGATCGATGGAGGAGGGAGGGAGGGGGTGATGCTATAAAGGAGAAGGGGGGGGGGGGGAATGCAGACATTGTACACGCCCTCTATTCTCCTCCCGTAAGCCTCAGCCTCCATATTTGATCATACTTGAATTTGTTTTGGTAACTACTCGCATAGATATTTCGTATCCATTTTCCCTGTTCTCAGAGTTTGAGCTCGGGGCAACAACCCAGAGAGAGAGAGAGAGAGAGAGAGAGAGAGAGAGAGAGAAAGAGAGAGAGAGAGGGGCATGATGTAGGTCACAGAGCAAAACAGACTTTTCCTTGAATCTTTTCTGAAAAGCCTTTTTGTTTCAAAGCAGCATTAATAAAACAATGTCGTGCCTTCAATTCTACCTCAGCACCTTGGTCTGGCGTTCTTCAAACAGCAGTCGTATCTTAACGTGTTATTTTTTGGTGCTGCTAAAAAATTCAAATGAATAAAATTGAGTATTTCCACTGCAACAAAAAAAGGCTCACCTGCTCAAGTGCTGCATCTATTCTTGCGCAATGGGCCCCACGGCAGGATGATTGAACTTTTGTTATATTTCACTGCCGGGACAACAAGAAACCTCTTTCAGCATGAAAAGCATGAATCACGACGGTGACAAACAGGCTGGAAAGTCAAACAGAGAGTAACCAGAGCAGGCCTTTTTCATGACAAGAGAGACCGAGTTGGCCTTTGATGCTGAGTGTAGCCGTTGAAAGGTGTCCATTTTCAAGCCCTAATCGCCAACATCAAGTGCATTGCAATTTGAACAGAGCTGTAAGGTGTTCATAAGCAGGTCTTTTAAGTCTCTATTACAGGTGGTTAACCGAAGGAATGCCTGATGGTAGATGCTTTTTTTTTTTAAGTTAAAGCATAAATATACAACTAAACAGTCATAGTGGATTTGATTACCCCAACCTGAGTTGTGCAATAGAATAAATGCGACAGAAAAAAATACAGCACCAGCGGCGTAATACTGTGCGTGTGTAAAAGTTGAGGTACGGGGCAAAGATCACTGGCTGGATCCGAGACACGTCAACTTCTTATGCGAGACGTGTAACAGAAACCACATGGGGCTTTCGATGCACTTCACGCGTGGGTGAACGCACTTAAATACGCATAATAAAACGGCATCAACAAATCACAGCCCTGGGATCAGTCTCTGACAGAAATATTTAAAATAGAATGATTCATCCAGAAACCAGGCCAAGGATTATGATTGGAGGATTGACCACGTTTGCCATTCTTATCCCGGAGCCCCCCCCCCCCCTTTCCTTTTCCTCCCGACTCGCTGATGGATTTGTCTCTAATTTCATTATTACTGCTTGATAGACTGCGACACGCCGCTCAATAACACCCATTTCTGTTAGCGCGGGATAATTCATTCCACGTTTTCTACCCGCTCAATGCCAACATCGTAGCGGGGGCACATGGAGAGGACCGCTGGCGTCCGCCTTTGCAGAAGGACGCCGATTGCCAGTTTAAAAATCTCGCTACGAGTTCATGGTGTTGTTCTCCAATTTGTCAATTGGAGAGAAAAAACACAGGAGCTGCCGAGGGATAGATATGCAACGAGATGTTTTCGTTTTTCCATCAATCCATCCGCCCTTCAAGTCTCGTGTTCGGCAGACATCAGGCAGCGGAGAAGGTGCCAGCAGAAGCCATCGACTGAGCTGAATACACTTTCTTCTGTTTACATTAAGAGAGTGAAATAAATATCAAATGGCCGGCCTTTGAAACTGAATCACCTCTGCTGAATGAAGATATCTCAGCCTCTGTAATGCTCAATAACCCAACTATTAATGTGTGCTGTCTTGGAAAGCAAATGTAATACCATGGAGAAGCTCCAGAACAGAGAGACCGCCTCCAAGAGCCGGCAGCACAGAGAGAATGCATTAGACTTGCGGTCGGCTGATCTTCAGTTCTTGAAGAAATGCCGACATCTCCTCCCGCCCAGTCCAAAACTAAGACTGGATCACAGAGCGGGGGGAAAGGTTTAGTGTTCATAATTTGGGGGATTTGAATGAAAAACTTAAATGGGAGCGGAACGGGAATATCTTTTCCCCTGCACTTGATTATGATGATGTGGGAATTTGCAGATTCGGAGAAAGGGATTGGAACATTTTGCCGAAGGGGTGTATTCCATGATTTCATATGCCATGCGAGAGAATTCCATAACACAGACAGACGTGATCAGAAAACATGGTTACATCTTCAAAACCGGGAGCAAACAAACACTAGGAAACTATCGCAACTGGGAATGCCAGTGCGCCAGCGGATGGCAGTTTGACAGTAAGGTGTTGAGAGAGAGAAACGCTAAATCGCCCACTTTTTTTGGCAGTGGAGCTCTGCAGTAGCTGTGGCTTCTGTGGTCTCCCACGGTGACCTAGCGGGACACTGCTAGACTGAAGGAGCAGTCAGATCTCAACCGACAGCCGTCCCACCTTCAGCAGTGGAGAGCTTCGTCCCCAGGCGGCCTCGAGATGCAATGGTCGACCTCAAGTTTTAGGGAGAGCAGCCACAGAGTTAAACTTTGTGCAATTACGGTCTCTCCATGCCAACAAAATAACTGTACAGTGAGAGGAAAAGGCTTAAACGTCAATTAATGGTTAAGTAGTAATACGCGAATGACTGAGGCTAATACAGCCGTCATTTAAGGAACTGCGGGTACAAAGTCAGTCTTAAAACTAGGGTCACAATATTTAACCAATGCTTTACTTTTATTTCACACAGGATTTAGGCTCCAGGGGGCAAAACTCGATAACTTCAACCCCGCTGCGACAATAACAGAAAAATTAATTACATGTTCAGCGATTCAGGTGTTTTTTTCCCCTTCCAATGGAGCTGATTAGATTATAGATGTGATTAATTTAATTTTTAATCATATTATCCCTCATCCCTTATTATCCCATATCATGATGATGACCTTTGTGCCAATAAAAAAAAAAAACACTCATCGGTGATGAAGAATTCTGTGATCACTTTCGTCTCTGTGGTATCGTTATAATTAATAAAATCAAACAACAAACTCATAACTCACTCATCAGGGAACATTAAAATACCTGTTCCAGTTGAAAATAAGCTCAGGCTGAATTTCTCATATTTTGTGTCTCCAGAATGATGCAATGGCCACAGTGGATGAGAGAAGTTGATTCAATACAGCTTCATTTTTTTTTCAGCTAAAGTTCCAGTCGGTGAGTGAATTTATTGTTCTTCTCTGAACTTTTGTCTTGCTTTCCACCGCAGTTTATCCAAAACACATTTATTAAACAATACGTGTTGTGTGTGAATGGGTGTGTGTTTTATTGATCCGTCGCTTGCCAGTGCATTTATTGACAGAAATATCATTCAAATGTAAAAACATGCACTTGAATGAACCTACAGTTATTGATGCTTTTAGCACTTGAAGCTCGTTTGTGTTATCTTCAGAAAAAGCATGAACCCACATCACGATCACTAAACTAGAGCCTCTGTTTAGACGAGTTTACCGACCCGGCGGACAAAGAGCTGCTGTGTGCGTCTCAGAGCAGCGATGGGCTCCACACAATAAGCCGACACTGTCAAAAAGCACCGGCGATGCAACACTCTCTCCTTTTTGTGTAAATCTGTTCACTTGAAGCCGAGAGGAGGAACGGCGAGTCTGAATCCCTGTTACAGCTTTTACAAAGTTACAGTCCTCGGGTCCCAACGACACACACATGGAGCCATGATCTCTCACGGTGTTTAATTTTCTATTTGGGCAGATTTGAAGAATAATAATAAGCATTTTGTACGCTGCATGGTTCTTTTCTTTATTCAACAAAAACCCAAATCAATAATGTCTCTGTAAATCTGTCATGGGAACCCATGACCGAAATCAAGTTGCACACTGGGCTAAAAGACGACGTCATCGTTGGAATACTTTTTCGAGAAGGCCACAAAGTCCCGTCATTATTGAACAATCATGGAAGGCCCAGTAGTCATCCCTCTCTGACCAGACAGTCATGTGCTCAGCGCCGGCGCATGAAGCATTTATTTATGTAGATGGAAATGGAAACCAAACAAGAAGAGCGAACGC
This sequence comes from Taurulus bubalis, assembly GCF_910589615.1. NCBI lineage: Eukaryota > Metazoa > Chordata > Actinopteri > Perciformes > Cottidae > Taurulus > Taurulus bubalis. Next base: position 21,502,195 of record NC_136597.1, on the reverse strand, counting down.
GGGCATGGCATTCAGATGACGCCATAATGGGATGTCGGATGTCGCATCACTGGTGAAAAGTTGGGTGGAATGGCCTCAAAATAAACAAAGATGAGTGACAATGCTTGCAATCCCCATCAGGGAACAATAACCATGCGAATTAGAATCCCGAAGAGTAGATTGTTATCATGCAAAGTACTTTGCTTCACAGTATAATATGTAAAAACACAAACATCAGTCCCACAGAGGAGACGCACAGATGCTTCTGATGAACCAGTGCCTAATATCATTCTGAAGTCTACGCCCTTCAAAAGGGCATTAAAAAAAAACAGACCAAAAAGGAGGAGGAAAGGGGATGTTGAGTGTTGAAGAAAACAACATGAGCCCCATTACAAAAAAAGAAAGCGCCACATTCACAACAAAGGGGGAAAAATGTTTTTGGAGAGAGAGAGAGAGAGAGCTGGAGCTAATTCAGCTACTCCTTTAGAGGAGTGATTGTTAACAGAGCCACTGGATTAAATGCACAGCTCCACCGCAACGTAATGGCAACAAAGCATCTCCTAAATGAAGGGAAATATATAAAAGTTCCTGTAAAACAAAAGCGACGCAAAAGAGGTTTTGCGGAGCGCCGAGTCTCTCGAACAAAAGCATCGTAAATGTAAATGTCTGCATGTACAGTACGTGCACAGCCAGGCATGGACACAACCAATTTAGCCCAATTAACAACAGATGTGTCCATCTATTTTGGTTCAAGCGCTCTCTGCAATAACACCATTAGTTGTCTCCTTATTTGCAATATCATTTTTCAACCATACGTTTTCCCCATTAGGCCTCCAGTGCCTGTCGGTAGCTTTTCCATAACTTTGGCACGGCCAGCGATTGGTCGGTCGGCCTGCTGCTAACCAACGGTCTCGTTGCAGAACCTACATCAACAGAAACCAGAGCGCGCTGGAGGAATACAACATTGTCAATTGAAAGGAGGACAACTAAGATGGGCTGGAATATATGAAGTTCTCTTGAACGATGCCAACACCAATGGTTATACAATAGAGAGTCAAAGAGGCCGTGCGTTACTGGTTTGAGTTTTGACTGTGTGATGTGTGCAGCTCGGTTTTGGCTCGCGAGGAGCCATATTTCATGGGGCTCAGAGGGTCGGGGGGCTGGCACCGCTTTTTTGATACTCCTCTTGTACTGTTTCATAAAACTGAGAAAATAGGATGGCTTGACAACACAACGCATGTCATTTCGGTTCCCTCTGCGGGAGGAAGGTCACCGGCGTTATCATTGTCTGGCGTTATTATCGCTCAGCGACCACATCCAGCGCTAAGACGTCTCGGATCTACGCTTTGAGCTCCGCACACACACACAACACCCAAGTGGTAATCCGTGCCTGTCATGTGTTTTCAGTGTATTCGCGTTATGATCGGCTGTGAACAACGGACACTTGAGAATATCTGTCACTAATAATATCACTTTTTCTCATGCAATGCTCGTCTCCCTTCCGCAGCATTCCAAGCGTCAACCTCATGAACCTTGATATTCCCCTAAAATGACAACTTATGGCAGCTTCAAAGTTGCAAAACAATGTGATTCCAGTCAAAAATTTCTCATAAAGTCTTTATATGCTGGTGTCAGTTTGTTCCAGTGTGTCCTTGGAGCTGCAGCCTGTGTCGCTCCAACTGAAGGCGTATTCAAATCCAAGTCATGCAAGACCAAATCTAAATGTTTTTTAATGTAAAGTTTTAGATGCATGTACCTTCATTTCAGAATGGCAGTTTTCAGGAATATTTAACTCTGAGTTTGTTGCATGTTGCAAGTTTTTTGGGGTGTTTTGGTTGATTCTGAAAATGGCCGAAAATGTGCAACACTAAAATAGAGACGGGTCCTTGATCAATGCCTATTTTTGTGGCCCTTCCTTGCGTCAAACTATTTCCCCTTATTGTGTGCTATTCCTCTCTAATTCAAATAATTAACTCAAAACTAACCTTTGAACGCACATAAACCAAAATGTAATTCTAGCTCTAACTAACGGCTAATTAAATAAGTGATTACTGGCAGAAATATCCTCACTCCAACAGCTAAAACTTCCACAGTTTCTCACAAAGACCGCCATGCAGGAGCACACACACACACACACACACACACAAATGCAAACACCAGCGTGTACTGAGCCTTTTTTCCCATTCGTGATAAAACCCAGACTAACCTACTCGCAGCTCCTGACCGAAGACTGTCCTTTCTCCCAGCGCCGAGCAGTTCCAGCGTCCATACCGGAACTGGTACTGGCACTCGTTGATGCCCATCTGGGCGCCTTCGCCCACAACGATGATGGCGTCCGGGCGGCTCTGGCAGATGGCCCGCTGGCGAGGTGCCAGCCCGGGAATCTTGTTGCAGATGATGTTGGCACCCAGAGCCACCACCGAGGACAGGGCCCTGCCGGAGTGAGAGAAACACAGCACGCGCACACGCACAAACATCCACGGACACACACAGACACACAAACACAGACTCAGTTAGGACTTCCAGAGTATTGGAGGCGCTCCAGAACAGGATTCAACTCAACCGGTGATTGATGCACGTTCCGCGGTGGAGTGAAAGCTGTACCACGTGAAAGTACGGCTATTTAGTGGATTAGAGGTCAATCAAAAACCTGAAAATGTAATCCAGCATAAAACAAGGGAAACTCGCTAAAGCAGCCTAGAGAGAGAGAACGAACGCAAGATGCTTACTTGACTACTGGCAACGCCGCTCCACATTGGTTTGGATGCTGGAAGTTTGAGCAATAAATTAGGGTTTTTCTGTTCATTGTTAGGTAACATAGTGGCATGAACAGTTGCCAGACGTACGCAAATGTACACTTGCTTTAGTGTCTCGTTACGGAGATGCCGGTTTCGAATGCTCACTAAATGTCACGCAGAATATTATGCTTCATGATTTGTGTGATCATGTGTTTGAAAAGTTATTCAGGGTGTAAAGTGCTGCCTATAAATTTCACGAGAGAGTGCTTTTACTTAAGCCACATCCTAAGATTGGTCTACATGGAAAAACATGTCAGCGTTTAAACACTAGTCGGCCTAATTTGCAGGGTATTAATGCGCCGCGTAGTAAATGACACCCGTCCTCCTCATTTCTCCTCAGGGAGACGTCGTTATTTATCTCTTGATGATATCAAAACATGTGTTAAAGATGGCTTCGCAACCACGGAGACAGCCAAAAACAGATTACAGCTCTGACTATCTCCAACGACTCTTGTTTATAGCACGCGAAACCATGTAGATACATACTTTTCAAACATGTCAGGGACCGGGAGGGGGGGGGAGTGCTTTGAAGTATGACGTCGTCCTCCGGAGGCTCCACCACCACAAACGGGGCAAAACCAACGCAGGCACGGAGTGTGTCAGCTGAAAAGCGACGTCAGCGAGGACAGACACAGCGGTTCCTGTGGATCGTAGTTCCCAGTGGTCTCGGTAGGAGACCCCCTGACTAACAGCAAAAGACGTGATCATTGATTGGATCGTCCTCTGGACAATTGTGCTCCCTTTTCCCCTGGTTGCTCGAGCTTCTCCACTAAGACAGAACAACATATATCTCAATTTCAAACACATGACGTCGAAATAAATCCTGACTGCAGCGAGGCGGGTATCCGTTACCAGACTGAGGACTACACACATTCCCTCTGTCTTCTCGGTGCAGTCAGGGGAACGCACAACAGTGTATAAAGGGGGAAAGCGCCACAAACCCTGCTCTAAAAGTCACCACAGAAGCCTATAACTGAACCGAGATTTATTCAATGAAAATCAACTAAGATGTATATTTCAAAAATGCATGACAACTCATCCCAAAAAATGCATCAGCTGCATTCAGCGTCTGCAGTGAACACCCAGGCCTGCTGCTGCTGGTGAACAAGCGTGAACCCCTCTGACCCTCGGTGACCCTGTGCTGTATATGTGGTTGTTCGTGGCAACAATGACATGAACTCTGTGCAAACCCCCCCAAAAAAAGGTCACGCTCATTAAGACAAGTAACGTGCAACTGGAGAACATCCGCTGTCTTGCATATTGAATGCTCCGGGTGAATGGAACCGGTTTGTTTATGTAAATCCGAAGGCAATAAAATACATTTGAGTCTTTTATATCGCCGATGTTCCAGCACAGCACTTTAAAAGCTCGTGTGACTGCACATTGTTCTGGCAAAACAGAACTCGTAATGACTCTCCCCCTCTCTTGGCTTTTTCTCACGTCATTCACCTGCTAATACGCAGAATCGCAGTCTACCGCGGGGGCAACCGTCAGACAGCACCAGACAGAGAATTCCAGCGCTAAGCTTTTAAATCCTTGAAATCATCAAAGTGCACAGATGCGATTCTGTTTGCTTAGCGTACACACAGTGTGTACGCCTGGGCCGGCCTGGGGACAGCTCACCCACGGTCACAGATCTGCCGTCAGATAGACCGGCAGCAGCAACTATAGTATGATTTCATGTATCGGGTATCACGGCGAGGATCGGATATATCGATCGATGCACACTGCAGTGTTTAAGTTATCGCTGCAGCATCTTTAACACAGCTGTGATGGGCGGATGAAGTCGTTTTTTGTTAATTACTTAGCAACAGGTGGCAGAGTTTATTTTGTTTTGCCTTGCACAGATACTGTCATGTACATGAAATATGATGTAGTTGGATCTGCTTAACATCAACACACTGGTTGTGCACAAAGGCTTCGACACCCACACATTTGTATCCGTAATTATATGTATCTTTATTTTTAACAAAAGGCGGGTCACTCTCTGTTATATTAATAGCAAAATGTGACGCGATAGAAAACGCATCACACCAAACATCCAACATTCCACGTCACAGAAAGAGAGGCCTCTGCCAGTTTGACCTCACAGTAAACTTCTTCATCTCTTTTGGAGAAAGAAAAAAAACGTGATTTCAAAAAAACAAAATCCAAACTCAAAGCAGTCTCAGAGCGAGCGGTGAGGAGCTTACGGGTCCCATCACAGGGTAGTTTGGCTTTAAGAGAAACTGTAGTCTACGTCATGGCATACAGCGTGCTCACAGCCACCTACTCCATCACATGGAGCACTTTGAACACAACTGACACACTATTAAGCTCCCGGGCATGCATCTTCCACTGAGGAATGCACTCTCAAAACTGACACAACTTAACTAAACCAAGTGAATAAAAGCTCTTCTTTTTTTCCAAGAGCAGGGAAATTAACTGTTATGTTCGTGCTGAATATGATTTTCCTCTTTTGCTGCTCTTTTACAAATAAGATGCTCAGTGCACTGGAAGGCTTTTAATTCATAAGAAAATCCCATGTGCGTCTGTCTGAAACTATATCTGGCTGGGCCGGGCATGACATTAAGAAAACGCTCCGATTATTGCCATTGGAACATTAAGTGTAAAATTCGGGGATATTGGAGCGTGAGGTGTGCAAAAGCCCAAACGCTCTACATAGTCAGATCCTTTTGCTGACGGCTCATTTGTCACAAATTGTGCAGCCAAAACATAAGCTTTGAGGAAGGGGCATTGCATTATTTTGAACCCCTAAAAATAGAAAAGTTCTCCTCAAAACATGTATTTTGTGGCTAATGCTCAACAGAAAACACACTTCAATAATCCAAACAATGGTATGTAGTTGTAATGCCATTGCTATACTTAGAAGTGTAGCCCACTTTTAACAGAAAACCAAAAACCACATCTATTTCAGCATCAGATTTGGGGTCTCCAGGTAGCAGAGGAAGGAGCGAGGCAGCACGGGTGAGTAATTATTCTGGACGCTTTAAGAAAGCCAGCGTTCTCCTGCAAGACTAATCCTCGTTTAATTCAAAGCCGAGACGCATTATAGTGCCAATCAAGTGCATGTTGCAGGCAGATATTCTACAGATGTAGGGCGCAAACGATACCATCGAAATGCTGAGAATTAACCAGAGATGAGGTCATGCACACAGAGATAACATTTCACACGCGCAGGCAGGTTGACGGTGCTCGCATCGTGCGTAAAAAGTGCCCATAATTGTGTTGAGGAAAGAAAAAGACAGACTGTCAGCATCCAATTGTCTTGAACATCTCTGCCACTCTGTGGCCAAAACGAATCCATGTAGCAGTCACCCAAATGTTTTCTGATCGTGTAAAATATTTACAATATTTACAGCGAGATACGGACCAGCACTGCTTCCTCACGAGGCGCGCTCTTCCGCCTGCGGACGGCACATTAGCGCGTTCAGGTTTTCACCTAATTAGTTTATTCCCACGTGGGTCATTTTCCCGGCGATGTTTCCACTGATGGGTATTCTCTACTGACTTTGCGCTTGCATAACATTAGGAAGTGTGTGAGAAATATGCTAGAATAAAATTACATTTGCTGGTAAGTTGCACTTTTTGCTATACGCCTGCTGAACAGTCCGATGGCACAATATAAACAACTTCGACTGAATCTCCAATCCGTGGATGCGAAGAACTAAAGATACTCATCTCACAACCGGCGTTCAATGATTAGGAGAAGAAGAAGAAAAAGGCAATGTATAGCTCGTTGTCCGGTAAAAGCTGCACGGGAGCAAAAACCCCAAACCGAGCGTCTTTGTATGGCTGAAGATGAGCGCGCGCACTCCCTGAAGTTAATTAAGGACCCCCCAGTTAATTGGCTCAAACTTACAGGTAGCTGCCGCTCGTCAGGATCAGGAAGATCTGTGGATAATAGACAGACAGCAGTACACTGCGCGACGAGAAGATGATCATGATGACATTGAGCAAATGGCCACGATCGGATAGAGTCAGACGACGCGGACAGGATGAAAAAAAGACTCCCTTAATTCCCGGTTTTAAGTCCCCTTCGCGCAGAATAAAAAAAAAAAAAAAAAAAAAAAGAGGTGCTTGAGCGTCTCCTCGTCTTTTGGCTCTTTACGCAGCTCCGAGCTCCCAGGGCCGTGTGTGCGCTGAGATTGGCTCTGTCATCTCTCAGCGGCGGAGGCTGTTACACAGTACTGTGGGTTCCCGATCCGGAATGATGATGGGTTTTTTTTAGGGATTTTGCATGGCAGAAAAAAGTGCCTCTCTCCACTCTCGTGAGAGTCGTGCCTGCCATTGGGCAGAGGAGAGACACTGCTATCCGCCCACTTTGCCACAGCGGGACAATAGGGTGACACTGATCCGATCCCCCCGGTGGACGTGCGGGAACTTTCATTCATCATCATATCCCCCCCACCCCACCACACCCCCACCTCCAATACACCCCCACCACCGCCACCCCACCACCCAGCCAAAAATAAACAAACAGAGACGCTGGCTGCTCGCGCCTGTTGTAACACCATCATCACAGCTCCGCGTGCAAAAAAAAATAAAAAATACAAAAAAATGAATTCAGCACATTTCTCTGGCAGGATGTGTCGTTCTGAATCAACAAGTTGGTGTCACATTAACGCAATAAAGTCCATATAATTTGACAGATATTACTCTAGTCTATATAATAATATATAATAGGTATGAATGTGTGTCTATGTGAAAGTGAGCATGCAGCGATATTATCCTGCTGAAAATAAATGCCCTTACCTTAGCTATTCCTATAATATTGTTATAATAATATTGTGGCCTATGCAGTATTACGTCCTCTTGCAACATGCTTTCCTATAACATTTCCCTAGAAACATAAAATAAAGCGTTTTTGCGGTACTCGAATGTGAGTTTCAGGGACCTTATTATTTCCTGTGGTAAACTATATAGGCGTCTATATATAATATGTAATATATATAATATGTCTGCTCTGTCTGCCTGTCTGCTGCGCTCTGATGATATTGAAGGCCGTCCCCCTATAATATTCAAATATTCATTTAGTGCCCCTGCTGTGATATTAAATACTATTCCATTCCAATTTTAGGATTGCGAAAGGTGGTAAAGGCATAAAAACCAGCAGCCTCAGATTGGATCTGAGCAGAGAAATCAAATACTTGAGGAGATTTAGTCGCAGGGCTTAGTGAGTGGAGGCTTTTATCGCCTCAGCATCGGGACTCTCACTCAACACCTGCAGGCTCAAGCCATTGTAAACGAAGAGGGTACCATGAGAGATGTATGGCCATGCAGAGTGAAAGGATGGAAGGAATGAGCGAGCTGCTCGGGCTCAGTGAACACGGAGATGGGAGACACAGTGGAGCTGCTGTCATGTGATATGAGCATCTGTGGAACTTGAAGTCATTTACACGCTTCACTGCACACGAGGTTCTCACAGGCGGGGCTGACACTTGTTTTGTTTGGGTTCTCTGAGGCTGCAGGGATCTGCACATACTCTGCGAGATCAGGATACAAGCATTTAAGTTGGCTGGACCGCTTCTGAGTATGCGCAACTGTAAATATGTGTAAAATGTATGAATAATCTGCAATAGTGTGAGAAAAAAACAACAACAAAAACATGCATTGGTTTGGTTTGGTTTACCCTCCACTGCATCATCTAGTTGCACACTCACCTGTTTGCCTTTAGGCCCTGACTTAGTATAAGTTCACTTAATAGTTATGAAATATAGTTTAAGTTTCAAGGAGGTTAGAAACAAACTAAGAAGTGTTTTAATTTCACTATTTCATACTTCCGAGAGTAAGTAAAAAACAAAATAGACCGTCTCATTCGTGCACAGCTTGGACAAAAATACTAAAATAACTTCCCACAAAGGTTTTCACGCCATACTGATGTGTACTATACCTGAGGGTCCTAATACATTATGAATATACATGAGAGGCACTGCGGTACACGCAGTGCTTCTGTGTTTATGCATCAAGGTGAGCTATTGCAAAACAGGTAAAAACTCCGTCTGGCCGATGGAATGTGGAAATACAACTCAGTCTGCCGCTATTAGTGAAGGTATGCAGGGGGAGCGGGATCTGCCGCAATGACAGCGGCTCAAATGATCGTGTGCGACAAAGGAGCAGGAGTCTCATGAGGTGAACTCCAGCTCCTTGAAAGCGAATACGATCGCATTGCCTGTCACCTTATCTGGCACTTTTACGCACGACACATTCCCCGCGTGCAGGCGTTGCCGGTATAATGATTGCATTTTGTTAGTATTTAAAAATATATATTTTTTATCCACCTGCTGAAAACTGATTCCATGCTACAGTCTGAGGTCAGAGGGCAGCAGACGCGTCGCCGTATAAAGACGTGAATAATCAAAAAGAGTGTTGCGTAATTTTTGAGCGTCACTTTTGCGCATGTGAAGAAAGCAGGCATGTGCAAATGTGATCAGACAGGTTGCGAAAAACTCACCCGAGTCTGAGGTAGATGATGCCAAAACACAGGAACAGGTACAGACTCCGCTTTCGGGGAGGTTTGTGCATGATCGTTCCCACTTTATCCAGAGGCCATGCGCTGTAACATAGAGAGCTCGAGCTGCTGTCGGGTTCCTTTTAACCCTTCCAGATGCGCGGACACCGCCTGTTTTCCGCGACGTGGAGCTGGGGCTCCTTGGAAATCTTCGACCGTGTCAAATCCATGGCTGCGGCAGCACAGGTGAGATGCTGATGGCGACCTGGAAGGTGGCTGTATAAGAAACTCCGAAAATGAAACTCGAGAGAGGGTCGGACTTGAGAGGTGAATGAGTTCTTGGAGGAAGTGCCTCCTATTCGTCCTCACTTTCACGGTAGAGCCTAATTAACGATTCCCATTTGCTGCGTCACGCAGGTAGAAAAAAAAACAACAACAAAAACTATAGTCGTGCCCTGCCAGCTCTGATGTTGGGTTTCGTTTAGTTTAAAGCTTCAGTGCATCGCTCGGGTGAAGACATCTTAGTCCATGTTAATAACTTTGCAACAGCCAGGTAATACAGGTAACAAAAGGGCTGCACGCCTCCTCCTCCTTCTCCTCCTCCTCCAGCGTGGATATGCAGGGAATGGGACGGGCTTCCAGTCTGAGCTCAACACGTGTAGTTGTTGTACAGAAAACTAAAAAAGGGACGAAGTGAAACGGCCTTTTTATAGGCCTGTGGCCCTGGCTGCGCTGGTGCTTTGTCGCATTGCCCCTTCCAGTGTGGGCTCCCGGACGGGCTCCACCACAACAGTAAGCCTCATAAAAGGAATGAGGAATGCACAGAGGAGGAATGGCTTTCCAGCTGCATGAATCACAATTACAATTGCATGACTAATAATGACTAATAATAATGAACTGGCGTCATGAGAGATCTGTGTCAGTGAGTTTTTCTCAGTCACTGTTATTAATAAGCCTGAACAATACAACACAAACAAAACGTCAATATTCCAATATGTGTGGGCTTGATTCAAGATGATGTGTATTTTGAGCAGATGTTCAGAATGCATAGTTTACTCCTTTGGGAGCTGTTATTTGACTAAGGAGACTCCCTCTGGTGGCAACAAGACACTGCTGAAGTGATGTGGTTCAACATGCATTAATAAGGTGGACGCTCTGCATAGCAGTTTTAAGGTTTAATCTGAAAATGCATTCATGTCTGTGAAAAAATGAACTCAAAGGGAGCTTCACAACTTGATGAGGGGGGAAATTAAATTGAGGGATTTCTTTTTCCACTTCCTGCGAGGGCCTCACATTTAGGTGTGAGGCTTCTGCAGAAAGTTAACTATAAGTGAACATATTACACTTTTTATATTACAATCCCACCACAGTTGTAGTTAGTGAGGAGAAAATGTATAAGATGAAGATACATAAAGCATATAATAATGTTATTTTGACTCGGCCAGTCTGGTCCCCTCACCCCTTTTCTAATCGACACAACTTCGATCTGAAAAGGCAACAACACTCATCCGGATACTTTTCTTATCTGCCTGCTATAGTCAATTCAAAATCGGAACCCTGGTCTCCTCTACCGCATATCCAACAGTCCTCAATTCCTTAAAAGAACACATAAACCATTCATTCATTTTACTTGCAAGAAATTACATGAAAAATGTCTAACGTGTTGTAATAATGATGGCGTAAACTAAAATTACAGACGTGAGCTATCCGGGCACAGAGACTGCCGGGCTGCTGTTGACCACGAGGAACAGACACGACCGCAGAGACCTTTGTTTCAAGACATCCCTGCATTGTGGTTTCGAGGCCTTTTCCTTCACAACATGCCCATCAAAATTCCAGATGGATTTTTAGAAATAATGAAAGTCAACATGCGGGCCCAGAGTGACATAAAAATAAATAAAAAAAGACACGTATTTGATGTCTATACCCCGTAACAGATGGCCTTGTTTGTCTTCAAATGTAGCTACGTAGCTCATCGCCGAGGCCTGGGTGGGGATGGTCCTTTTGGTTTAATTAAAATGTTCAAAGAGCCAACACTTTTTTATGAAAGCGGGATCGAGACCGTGGACAGTGTGCGTCAGCGTTATTTGTCACCCGCCATTGTCGTTACAGACATGTCACACTCGTTGGTGGCGCACGCATTCCTGTGCGCGCTAACACACATGATCCGTCTCTGTGTGTCCACGCATACAGTAAGTACGCACACAAATCACACGGTAGAGACATGCACTGCGGACACACAGGGAGACTCTCACACACACACACACACACACACACACACACACACACACACACACACACACACACACTGTAGCACTTGGGTGGTATGGAAGATCTTGTGACACACTGTTTATTTAACTTCAAAAAGCAGAGGCAAGGATGAGAGCATTTGGGTCAGTGAGGACAAATCAATCTGGGTAAGTCATACGCCACATCCCTGCCTGTGCTTTACGCTACATTACGGGCCATTGTATTTGAAATATGTCCTCTTTTCCCGAAAGGCGGTCGCTATATGTCCTCCTTGCTCCGTACTTATCCTCTTCTCATTGTGCTCTATTACTTTAATAACTGTCTGCCAAACCTTTTCAAGATTACCCCATTTTGTATCTCCTTTTCATCTGCAGGGGAAATCTTAGGTTTGCAAGCATGGGATGATATGTCGCACTGTCTTTTTGAATACTATTAAGTACTCTTGACCGACGACTAAATAAGAAAACCCACCGGTTGCCCATGTGTTTGCATGGGAGCCGGTTCAGCTGGAAACAGTGAGAGGGCTGAAATGCAGAGCGTGCCAAACCATGGAGTGGCGTCTGGGGCTGGGTCCACCACATCTACACTGGGCCCCAGGCAAGAAGGGGGAAACGGCTATTATGCACTCGCAAAGTCCCCCTCTCCATCTCCTTATTCGTCTTGATCTTAACACTTCCGTCAATTAGCTCAGATTCAGTTGGAGACGGGGGGGAGAGGAAGCGGCCCCGCCGGAAGACGATTCACGGGAGGTACGCTGAGAGAAAGCGACCTCCTCGACCCGGATGTCAGACGCCTCCTCGTACATCTGAGTGTGAGGTCAGAGGTTAAACCAACTCTACCAGTCCTCCCGTCCCGACCAATGGGTTTGACCTTTTCCTCTCTCGGTCACAGCTGTGGGTATAGGGAAGCAGGAGGTGGTCGCTGATATATCAGTGCACACGCATTGCATGCCGATCTGCCAGGCCGGCTCCCAGGCCTGCTTCTCACTGGCTGATTTGGGCCGGCCTAAAAATGCTGCGCCATGGCCTCTCGATGGAAAGCAGGTTTTCTGAGGGTTGGCCTCACAAGCGTCCGATACCACTTGGGGAGCTTGTATGAAGTTTGAACAGAAACCCAAAGGGAGAGCAGTGCGCTCTTTTTTTTCTTCCTCATGTTAAAACCTTCAAACACTAATTTGCAATGTTGCTGTTTTAAATAGGACTCACTTCTTAGCAATTCCGCTAGCCAAACTGTCATGGGTATTTTCCTGATCAGGCCAGGGCTCCGAGACAGTGAACAGGGAGGCAGGATCAATTTACCCAAATCTGACAGTCCGGAACACCACGCCAAAGCTGCAGCCCCTATTCAAGAGCACACTCAGTAAAATGAATGCAACGTCTGAGAGGAAAGAAAAGAGTCCAGTTTCAAGTTAGAGGCCTGAGAATGGCGAAGATTAGGATTTGTTGCTACTGTGCCATGTCTCCAGACCTGGCTCCTGAGTATGTGACTGTAGTTATGTATGTTTCACAGAAGTAATATAATATACACCTAATAATTACTGGATGTGAGAGTCCAGCAGGAATACATTATGATAGAAGCAGTTCTGGTGTTCCAGTCACAATCAGCAATATTCGCCACACAATACAACATGACTGATGGTTTGCTTTTCTGACTTTATGTCTTCCACTAAAACACTTTTGATTTGCAGGCTAATATTTGCTTATGGGCTGGAAGCTCAATAAAGTATAATCGGTAAAAAAATAAAATAATGTCTGTACACTTTAATTCATGCCAATTCTTCAATTAAATGTAATCCATTGTTGCATTTAGGATTTCCCCAAAGTATGTTTCGATTAATCTTTTTTGCTTTCCTTTCCCAAAATGTCAGAAACGATAGACTGGAACACCAGAACGATGTGATGGCGCTTTGTGGGGGATTGAACTGAAGTTATATTATTTCCAGAGTTACTGGATATATCGTCATTGGCTGTCCCCACATCCAGACTAAGACTTTGATATGCACAACTTATAGTTGATGCAGCAGGTGCTTGCAAAGGTGAGTGAAATTGTAATCCGAAAGTATAGGAGGCCATTGTGCCTCAGTTTGCCGAGAGCTTTTTGTCAGTTGGAATGAGAATGGGACGCCCACAAAGACATTTGTGTTGTGTTTTAGTGTCATTAAGGGTACATCACAGCTGGTTTTAAATTATTATGGATGCCGCCCAGTTTGACTTAATAGAAAATGAGAAGCAAAGCTGAGGATAGGGATCACTAAACGCAGAAACAATGAATGTCGTCACTAAAAAAACTTAAAAAAACAACAACAAAAGGTCTGATGCTACAATAAAAAAACTACATGGACCACATTCAGTCTCCTCGGTCGGAGAATGGAACCCAGGCGTTTACATTCACAATAAAATCTGACAGACATATGGCTGGTGTGTGTCTGCAGCAAAGGCCCCAGACCGTGTGTGCAGTGGAGCGCACACGAGCAATACTCTCTGTTGGCCTCTAATAAGCCCGGGCATATGAGAAAGGGTCTGAGAACACACAGAGTCCTCGTCAGTTTGGCACTTTGGACGGGATTTCGTCTGAAATATTGATACCGTGACATGCTCCCCATTTCCAGAAGCAACAGTTCAACTGGATAATTGCTGTTTTGTTTTCAAAAGGGCAGCTTGACGATGAAAAAAGGCATTAATAAAGCATAAATGACATAAAACAGTGAGTTTGAGGTTCGCTTTATGGCATTTGGCGGGTTTTTAGCACTCCAACATGACCATATGGTTCTTTAAATAACCATCGTGCATCATTGATTCCAGGGCACATTGGTCTCATTGATCGAGCGCTAATAGTGAATGTCCTGGGCATGTTTTTCCTCAATAGGCAGGAATATGGCTGAGATAACGTTGCAAAACCGAATTAGGTATTAACTTTCCTCCCCTTTTGGGTAAACTTTGCGGACACATCAAATGCATGCTTTGGCGTTGGAGTTTACATACCTGTGCAAGTTAAACAGAGCGCATTGACATAAGGTGTGGCTCCATATTTGTATCTGACCGCAGCTATGAGCGGGGCACAAGTGCATGGACACACACACACACACACACACACACACACGAGCAAACCTCACTCTGAACAGCTGGGAGTGTTTGCAGTGCGTTCTCCTCTCGGCCTCACACAATGACCCATGCACTGTCTGTGTTTGCACTGCACCTAGCTCAAACAGCGCTCGTTTCCTTCCCCTCACCATTCAAGCACACTCTGAGGCTCGCTTTTGTGAAGGCTTGGCCTAAAGGTCGCGCTCGGAAAACACGGGCCAAGTTCATTGAGAAATCACTTAGAATCTCAGAAATGCACCTGATACGTTTCGCCCCGTGTTTTCTCCTCCGGGCAATTGATAGTGTTTTGGCATTCCTGCCAGGGTCACAGAGATATTAGTCGTGCACTATTTCATTTCCTTAACAATGGCAGTCACGAAGACAAACCTGCTGGTACTCCAAGTTCACAAGAGCAAGTGGCTTTCACTCTCTGTTCAGTTGTAGATAGATAGATAGATAGATAGATAGATAGATAGATAGATAGATAGATAGATAGATAGATAGATAGATAGATAGAGCAGCAGCAAGCAAGTTACATAGTTAACATAAAAATATTAAGTATGGGAAATACTCAATATATACAATACAATAATAGCAGAATAATAGCAGAGCAGAGCAGAACATAATAATGTCATACAATTAAATAGTTTATATAAAGTGTGTATGCAATGAGCTAGATATACAGGGAAAGCGGTGCCATGGTTATTGATGATTCAATTGAGGGAGGATCTGGCCAGAGGTGATTTATTATAAAGTTGAGAGGTTAATAAAAAAAATGTGGACAAACAATGAACTCCAGAATGTCTTTACAAAATTAACCAAAGACATTTTCAAAAGAGCAATATTGTTTTTACTGTCTTTCTGTAAATCACATCATTTTACGATGACTTTTTTCATCAAATTTAAAAAGGCTCTACTGTTGCTTTGATTTTCTCAGAATGTCATTAGTCCAACATAAGTCACTCTGGTTGAGTGCATCGGCTCAATGTCTAAAAACCTTTTCAAAAAGTGTTTGGCAATTCTCAATTGACTCCATCTCTGCGTATGCCATTCCCTTCAATCCATCCATGCTGTTTATCTTCAGCATTGCGTTTGGCACATTGAGGTTTCTATACCAATGGCCTGATATGTTTGGATATGAGAATGCGGTTTTCCTGTTTTGGCACCGTCAGTGTGTCTTTTCGTATACCATCCCGACATCAAACACTGCGTATGTAATATGTAAAGGCCATCTGTGGCGTTCACTCCTGCTCACTGATGGCTTGGCAGCTGGATCGTGAGGCCTAATAATACCGGCCTGATAGACTGCGGTTGAGAGAAATGGCACAAAAATGTTTCCTTACAGTGCTGCCTTTTTTTTTTCAGGAGGGCTGATGTGAAAGGATATTCAAGCTAGATTTGCTGTTGATACAAGGGAGCAATAAGCTCGACCAATCATCCTTCAAATCACATCGTGGCTCGTGCCAAGATTTAGTTTTACGCAATGGTTACATTTCTCCCTTAAAGACTATGAAATATCTGGTGCATTCTTAAAAGCCGCGACAGAGTGTGGTTGGTATTGTTTCCACCTTATGAGTGTGTGTGTGTGTGTGTGTGTGTGTGTGTGTGTGTGTGTGTGTGTGTGTGTGTGTGTGTGTGTGTGTGTGTGTGTGTGTTGGTCCTCGAGACACCTACTGTAGCGGGAACTATACCACAGAAGCAGTTTTGAGTGCTTTGCCAGGTGTGTCGGTCAGTTTTTGTCACAGTCACACAAAAAAAAGAAAAACATCAATTACAGTTGACATGAAATCTTGAATTTTGACAATTAGTTTTTTTCCAGACCTTTCAAATACACCTCACAGACTTCCTTAGCAGATTTGATTTACAGGTGATGTGTGAGAGAGATCATTACCCCTGAAGTCATGTGGACGACTATCCATCCACTGAGGAAGACCATCAAAAGCTCTGGAATACTAAGTGTTGTGTCAGTCCAGGCTGTAGTTGCTATGGTAAGCACACATCTGCCATATATGAGGTTGATGTTGTGTTAGAGGAGCAGCAGACAATAAAGTGGCATTTGTGAAACTTTATTAAGTGTAGTAAGTGAACCTTGAGCAAGATTTTTCATCAAATAACAGATAACATGGCATCTTAATATTCAAGATTTCAAATGACAGAGTAGCAGAAGAAAGAAAGAAACCGCTTTTGATATATGAGCCATATATGTTTTCTTCTGTTATTATATAACCAAACTAAATAATGTTGGATCTGTTAAAAGATGAATAGAAAACAAAAAGCACCTCATATTCACTGTTTCTCAGACATATCGTTCAGTTTCATAATTAAGTCGTAAAATAGTCAACTGGGCCAATAAAGATTAAAGCTTTTCAGATAAATTATAGACATATGATTCGCTTAATTCTCATATTTTATCATCCTAAATGCAGTTTTGTTTTACTTCAGATATCATGCAAACAGAACTTTTCTTCGCATCTTTTCCTTGCTTGAAAATAAGTCACTGAGCAGCACATTCATGTATTTATGCCAACTGAATATCCCTGCGGTGGCAACGAGTCACAGCCAACAACACAACACAGATAACTCAAAATATGTCACAAGAGCCACATTAGATAGCAAATTAAATGGTAACATGTAAATACATTATCTGTATGAATTTCATGCATCGTGTCCATGAGCTGGACGCCCAGACTCAGGTGGGTTCAGAGCGTCCCGGGCTTCTCTGGCAGCCCCGGGTTGGGCCTGGCTCCGGGCTGCTTGACAAACACAGGTTCCCTTTGTTGTGTCAGCCACACACTGAACCTTGCAGGGGCCTCACGTACACAAAGGAATGTTTGGATGGATCCGTTACACAGCCACACACACTGCTTGTTTGCCTGTTTGACTCCACAACAGTAATCTGACATCTAAATTGGGTCAGGGAGGTTCTTGCCGTGGGTAGAGAGGCCTTGCAGTGGGATAAGGAGGCAGCCAGAGGAGAGAGAACCTCAGAATCACTCAAAATTGTCGAGAACAATAAATGTGCGAGATGTGGTCCCGGTGACATTTGGTGTAAAGACACTGACAGCTAACTGGCTATCAGTTTGCATACCAACACACGTGTTGAAAAGGGCAACCAGACCCCACAGAGACTTGTATGAACCTTTTTCTTCTTCAGAAATAGAGATGAACTCCTTATGAGCACACTATGTGAGCCCATTTGTCATTTTTCTATTTGTTTACTTCAAATTCATCCCTTTCCAGGACACGCATCCCACACAATTTGCATGTACAGTCAACACACACTCCATTTCAACTCTAATCCGGCTCCTGTCCGCCGGTTAACCCCACACTTTTCTCCCTGTGTGTTTTGGTCTGTAAAAGCCCACTTTGTTGTGTCTGAGCAGTGAAGCATCCCAGTGAGCAGCGACTTCCTGTGAAAAGCGACTGCTATTTCAACTCCAGAGAGCGCTGAGGCTGCCTGCGGTTTGTCTGTCTGTCGGTCTGAGTGTCTGCCCTCAAGCTTCCCCTCGGCGACGAGAGGAAGAAGACATTTCCGTGGAGACAGAAGAGTGACAGCCAGCGTTGCCAAACCCAGAGCTTCCTCCCAGCAGGCTCGACTCCAAACGGGGCCGCAAACAGAAAGAATTCTGGAGCAGAAGGTCAAAGGGCACTCTCGCATTCCCTCGGACTCGGACTGTGGCCGCTCTGAAGGCGTTCTTCTTCTTTCTCTGCATGTCTTCCTCACGCCGTCCTCAGTTCCTCCTTCTTGTCTGGTGTCGGGGGGTTTTGGGCGAAGATGACAACAACGGCTGGCGGACACAGAAGGAGAGCCATCCTCCGCACTGAGGCCGGAGCCATTACCTCAGCCGCCACCAGCATGACAATGACATACTCA
This sequence comes from Taurulus bubalis, assembly GCF_910589615.1. NCBI lineage: Eukaryota > Metazoa > Chordata > Actinopteri > Perciformes > Cottidae > Taurulus > Taurulus bubalis. Next base: position 21,483,763 of record NC_136597.1, on the reverse strand, counting down.
GTCAGAGCGTAAACCCCGTTGTAAACCGAAGCTGCAGACACATGAAAGGCTTCCCATTTGGTTTTATTTTGCTGCGGTGCGTCCAACACTTTTTTTACAACGTGCACTCGTAAGAAAAGTCTCCTTTGTTCGGGCTACCGAACGACAATTAATCCAAGTGCAAGAGTAAAAGTCATTATCAGCTTCTGATGAGAGGCTGGTGCAAGAATGGAATGGCAGCGTAATGTGAAAGGCATTTGTGTGGAATATACTACTCCGCAGAATTGCCAGATCACATTGTAAAATGCAATTAGTTCATGAATTTCTATACTTAAGAATCCAGGTATTTGCCGTTTTAAGTGAAACAGACGGGACGACGTGGACACACATCTTCACAGCAGCATTTTTCCTCGAATACAGCCGTAATGTAACCAAAAGTGACTGTAAGGAAAACAGAGACCGAAAAGTTCTTCCGTTCCCCACACGCTGCTCTGTTCTGTGTATTTATTTTATTCTTCATAGAATTTATTTGTCTTTGGTCGAATCGGCCACCTCCATATCTCCCGGAGCCAATATTACACCCAGGAGTGGTTGGCCCCGTGAGTGGATTAGGACTTTTCCATTGACCAGCGGTTTGCAGAGGTTATAATCTTGCACCCCAAAGACAGATTTCCCGTTAAACCCGGGAAAGCTGTCTGACACGACTTACTGGAATCTAATGGAATTTTAGCAAACGCTTGCTGGCAGAGACGTAGACGCTCACAGAAAGTGGCAGATAGCAAACGTAGACGGTGCAATTGCTCTTTTTCGAACCAATGGTGCACGAGAGCAATAAATTTGTCTTTCCTTTATCTTCGTTTAGCTTGAGGAGAATAAGGACTCCCAAGCGTGCACAGAGCTGGCGCCGCATCTTGTCGGCCATATAAATCATGCATAACCAAGTGATTAAATATATTGAGGGATATATTGGTGGTTAATGGGTGGTTGGATCCTGGCACTCCTGTATAAAACTCAGACTTGACCGCTGTCATCGGGAATCCGTTCGAAAGATGATGTGTTTGGGAATCACTGCCCGTCTGTGTGTGGTACAATAAATTAGAGTAATATGTCAAAAATTACATTTTAATCTATATCCGATGTGTCTGAAATATTCTTTTTTTTAAAAATATGATGTGATCTGTTTCTGTCTCGACCTCCTAGTTGGAGTCATGTACACATTTTATTTTCTGTTCTGACATGAAATATGCTGCCAAGTGCCAATATTCCTAAATACTGCCGACGTTATCAGCAAAACCTTTTTGGTGTCTTCCTATGGTGAAAATATCCACATGTTGATGCCTTTGTGGACATAATATCTGCCACTGAGAGACACTGGAGCGAACTTTGAAAACAAAGGAACAACAGCGTCTTCCCAGTAGATGGAGACAAAGTACGCAACACAAAATGCAACACAATGCGCTTGATCCATTTTGTGTCAGTTTCCTTCAGCTGACTAGCAAATACACATTTGCAAAGGACATGCATGAAGTTAGACGTTTAGTTTGTATAGATGTTGAAGTGATTTTAAACAACTAGAATAGGCTTGAAGACAGAATGCAGGAATAAGGGGCTGATCATGGACTCACACTCTCTATGCATAAGAACTCTGAGGAGTTGGATTAAACTGAGCTGACTCTTGAGGAAAGTGGTCACCCAGCAGAGGGAGTTGTTGGACAAGCAGTGAGGCAGCAGTGGGAAGGAGGTCCCCTCATATAGTGGAGCCAGTGGATCCGTCCCGCCCGCAGCTGGGGTCTGACTGTCCCCCCCCCTCGCCCCCGCCCTCCAGTCTCTCCGCCATCTTAATTGCTGCCATTTTTGCAGGAGCGACTCACAGCTCAAAATTATCGCCGCGACAACGGAACGTTGTAATGTGGACAAGACCCGTCTTTGATCAGTTGAACAGTGGTGAGATGTTTTAGCTGCGCATCTGGTAGTCATTCTGGATTAGAAAGTGTGTCCGCATCGATTGCTTTTGTTCCAAGCTGAACACGGTCCGTGACTTTCACTATAGTTCCAACAAAAAGGAAACAACAGACAGTGTAAAGTGTCCGAACAGCCATCTAGTGCAATCAGGAGATTAACCCCTAATCACTTAATCATACGCAGTATTTCCCTCATCGTTGGAAAAAAAGTGAGCACTTTACCATGTGTTGGTCTGCAGTGTCTCTGTGCTCAGTTTTACAGAACAAAGCTCAGAGAGTGAAAGTCTCTTTCTCTCTTTTCTTCCCCACTTTATCAGTCACAATCAACTAAAGTTGAGACAGATCGACCAGCTGGTCAATGGAGGCCCAGTCGCTGCTTGCACGCCACTGCACACATGAATATTATTAATAACTTCATTAGCACTTCCTGACTGCAGCCAACACGACGGTGGATCGGTTTGCCAACTGAGTGTGTGCGTGTGTGTGTGTGTGTGTGTGTAAGTGAGTGTGTATTGGGGGTTCTTGACTCTTGATTGCACACCACTTTTTAAATTCAGAGGAACACATCTCCTCCAATTCCAGCCTTGCCGTGTGATTGAAACAGTGTCTGCCTCGTAAACGCCGCGCCCCCGGTCCCACCAGGCGTATCGCTGTACAGTAACAGAACCCCTATTAAGATCCAGAAACAGCTTGATCAAGGATAGACATTGTGCCCACTGCTCCAAGTCAAAGTGCATTATAGCGCCGGGTTGTGTTTTAGCATGTTGCACGAAGCACTCCAACCTCAAACGTATGTAAATTCTCTGTTTAGTTGTACAATCTCAGGCCGATCTCGACCGGAATGAAGTCAAAACTGTCTCCTCTCATTGAACACGGACTGACGTAAAACCTCTGGCGGTGTGCGCTACTTGGACAAACTGAATAATAATCGCAAATGCACTGAGCAATCTGATTAATCCCCTGTGAGGAAATGTCATTCACGTCCATGATTGCGTAGAGGAAACTTTTAAACCTTGCAGAGGAGCATAGTTTCTATTAAAACCTTGCACTCGTTTAGGGACCTCCCCAGTAGCCTTCAACCGCAGCCTTTTGTTCACCACGCTGCTCCTGAGGGACATCAGTCACTACATTACCACTTTAATTTGAGCACCTCAACCTTTAGAGACAAAGAGGGTTTTCTTTCACGAGTCAGATTTTTTTCAGCCCACTGCTAAGCCTGGTGGCTCTTTGTTAAATTCAGATATTTGTTCTTATTGCCAACTAGAAAGGTGCTCTCAGTTGAGTGCAGATCTCCACCATGTGCAAGTGTCTGCAACAACCACCGCTGTGTTGTGCGACTGAATGAACACAACCCACATGATTGAATCCATGCAGAAGTCTGCACTGACAGGCGCGTCCCTCGGTGAAACCGCGACTCGAAGCATGTACTTAAGCTTCGAGTCTATTTTCCGTCGGTTGGACCAACACATTGTTGGTTTTGGTCTTTTTTGTCGAATTTGACGAGCCAGGTTCGGTTGCTAGCTCCTCAAGTCCATGTCAAAGTGTCCTTGGGCAAGATTCTAAAGCCCAACTATTGCTGATGCTGTGCCACCGGTGCATGCACTGGTGGGAATGTGTTTAGTCCAAGTGGCACCTTGCATGTTACCCCCAATCAGTGTATCGATGAGTGTGATGGGTGAACTGCTTGTTGCTCATCCGCTTTGCTGAGTGCATTTTAAAGGAATCTGCCGTCGCACCACGACGAACCTCCCAAAACTTCTAATTACTTGCAGATTATTGAGCAGAGCGGAGATCTTTAGGATCAGAGCAGATGTAGCGGAGATACACTTGAGAGGACCCCGTGATTGGTATTTAGTGTTCTGGGATGCTGTCATGGGAGACTGAGGTCGCTGCACCAATCCTGAAGTACTGACCGGAGTGAAGGGCAAGAGAAACGTGGTGGAGGTGCTGATGGAACCAGAATGGAGGAGAAAAGAGGAGGGCCTCCGTTGAAGTGATGGGATGAGGAAGGGAAACCAAAAAGTTCAAGAAATGTGACAATTGTTATGTCAGACTGGAATAACTAATATGGTGTGAAATGTTCAGATATTTGCTTTCACTGGATTTGTGTCTACTAATCTCTTGTTGTAAAAGTTTACTAACAAATCCTCCATCTGGTGTTTCTGCATTCGTCAGCAGGCCTCCTGATAGAATATCAGAATATATAATTCTCCTAATGAGCTTATCTTTTCCCCAAACACTTCAAAGATTATGAGAAAGATAGAAATCAAGATCAGGGACCCAGTAAATTATACACCAGATGCACCAGATTTCCTACCCGTATACAATCAATCTTCGCTGTGTCCAGACCAATTTGCACATTTACTACAGCAGACCATAAACTGCTTGAGTCTGCCAGTCGCTGCACGAGTAAACTCTGCTGCTCAAGCTCCCTTCTAATCACACGGGTCACATAGAAGTTTAGTGAGTAATATTCACGTGGGCCAATTTACACTGATCTCCTTCCTTTGCTTGATGTTTAGTTATCAGGCAGGATTAGAACTTAGCCGTGTATTTCAACATGACAAATACTCTGTGGTCTTCACACAGCAAAAGTGAATACAGATGTCTTTTAAATGTTAAAATGCAAACAAGAGCCAAAACAACATTACAGAGGAGCTTCATGAGCTCTTTTTGATTTATTATGCCTGTTTCCCCTTAAATCTCAGTTGAGCAAATGTTTTTTCATTTTTTTTTTCAGTCAGTGATTCTTTCACTCGAGTCATTTCGTCTGTTTCAAATTCATACCCCGCCCACCTGGTCTCTTCAGGCTTTGTCATTGGAGGAGACGGCTCTCTGTCTGTGAGGCATGGGCCCGGCTCGCCGAAGCAAATGTGTGGTGATGCCATTGCGAAGCGACACTGGGGGGGTGCAGTGTGCTGATTCAGCCTGTGTGGAGAAGGAGGGGTGAAGGGAAAGAAGGAGTGATGCAGAAAAGGGACAAAACTGTCTCCACGCAGCAGTCCAAATATCTTCAGCACAGCTCTGTGACAGAGGGAAGGCTTTGCCACATTTGCCAGATCGACAGATTTGTGGGGATGTTTAAATGCAAATACAACGGAGGCTTGATTTCAACTGGTGGTAATGGGTTTACAGTAGAACACATTGCAAAAGTATCCTTCTTGTGAGGGAGTCCTGTTTTCCTTTCCGCACGTACAGTATGTGCATTTGTTACAGTCCTCCAGTTCTTAAAGATCCTTGACCTTGCCTGACCCCGAGCATTCCCCCACAAAGGAAGGGATTGTTCTGGCCCTGGACAAGGACAATGCATGTTTGTCATCTCTGGGAGCAGTGGATGGGGGGCTGTAAGAGATATACAGTAATCGTATTGTGCAGTGACTAGCGTTGATTGCTTCATGCTGTCAGTTCGTTGAGGTCACTTACTGGATGAGAAAAGAGTAAGTTGGTCCACAAATCTGACCGTTGATTATACTAATGGCTTTCCTGTTGTTTCCTCAGCGCTTTTCACCGCGCTGACATGCGGTGAAGAATGTTCTCTTTCGTTGACTTTGCAAACGAAACGTCCTACTGCCTTTTGAATTATGGCACGGCGTGCCCACAAAACAGATTTTGCAAGTGCGCAGCACTCAAGCGAGGATGATAATGGAGGTTTGAAGTGAGAGGCCAACATGATCGTCTTATAAACAGAAAGGCAAGCATTTGTCATGGCTGCTTTTGACAGCTCTCGGCAACATGCAATGAATCACACATGCCGTGTTGAGTAAGAGAACCGCAGCAGGGCTGCGGGGATGGTCCAATGACGGCGAGCGAAGCGGCAAAGATCCTCTGGGTCAGCTGGAGGGATAAAACCCTCAAATGGAGATGATCCAAGAGCCCTGACGGGGATCAGATGCAGTAATGCCCAGACAAGCCGACAGGGCCAGGCCACATGAGGTAAACATTTAGACGCTGCATGCAAAGATCGCTTGTGCACATGCAAACACACTGCACAGATAAATACATGCACATTTTGAACACAATGGTGAATGCAAAAGGCAAAAATGCGTGTGCATGAGCCACAACTGTACTATATGTGTATAAATAGTGTAACAAAACATGATCCCTGCGATTCTTTGATATTTGAATCTGTTTTCCATTTGCGCTGGCTGGGGGTGAGCGAGTTCATTGAGTCCAACGACCGCAGATAGACAGCTCATCCGAGTGTGTTATCAAAGCCTGCCCCACATCTTGTTGAGGCATGTCTGCCAGCCAATCTAATCCTCCGAGGGAAAACAAATAAAATCCACATATCTACAAAAACACTTGGCACGCGCTCTCCTCCTTTCAGACGTGTCCTTAAAAAGCAGGTCACAGGTAAATTGAGGACCGTCATCTGCCTTGATTGCGCCGACACTCTTGCGGAACACACCAGCTTTTCTCAACAATAATAGGATGAAGTGCCAGAGGAGCCCATGTGATTCCTTTACCTGAGATGACCCTTCTCCACATGATTGTGACTCACTTGCGGTTTTCATGCATCTGATAATAGACTAACGTGACATGCCATGCACTTTAATACTAAACCACTAGTTGAATGGTTTGCACTGGAGCTTGCGAAGATTATTAGTTGCACTCTATTTCCTTTTACGTTTACATGACACAATTTGCCTGACATATTGCAGTCATTTTTGTCAAAGAGGAGAAGTGCAAATTCAATTTAAAACTAACTCTTCATGTAAATTGTCTGCAAGTGAAAACACGCTCTTGGAGAGACAGGCCTGATATAAGACCGTGTGACATATTCATAAGTGAATTAAGTTCTGTTATTTTGCTGATGTAGAACAATAGAGTACCCAATGTTAAAGTTACTTTTGGTTCGATTGAATGAAAATATTAATATGCTTCCTGGAGTCTTGCAAGAGAGTTGATTTGTTAGCATAGTTACAGAGTAATAATAAAACCACCTTACAGTCACATAACATAGACTTTACCCGATGGCTTCATTAATGTCTTACACACATTGATTCACCTTGACAAACATTCTACTGTAGCATGGAGAAGTTATTAAACCCAATTGTGTCAACATTTTAGAAATATATATTACATATGAGTTTTTGTTTCGTGCAAAGCCTTGCAAGTAGGGCACAGTACGTGCTGTGTTTTTTGTTTGAAGATCTATGGCAGTGTTAGTAATTCCTCATGTTGGAATAATACCACGATAAAAATAATAGAAAGTGTATAGAAGGCTGAAGTCATTGCAGTGGTGCAGCGGTAAGCAACAGATCATTCTTTTATGTTCCAAGTGCTCTGATTTCATTATGAGATGATGCTGGTTTACGCTGAGCCTCCGTTTTCAAAGGACTTGGGATTTGTCTTTTTTATGTCCGAGACGGTCTCCGGGTTTCTCAGACATTTCATTGGTGACTTCTCATGGAAAACCAGCTGATCGTCAATAGAGGGAGACGTGGCTTAGGGGTTCATTTCACGACCTTCTAGTCCAACCTATCTGGCTGTCACGTTCCACGTTTTGACGAGTGGATCAAATAACCTTCGCACTGACAACTTGGAGTTATTGATCCCTATCATATTGTTTTTATGCACCAAAAGGCCTTGTATTTCCCCGCAGTTTGACAGCCTCTTGGCATCAGACCATTTTGAGTGACGTTAGGTGTGAGAGCCAACACTTTACATCATAACCTTAAGCGATGTTACACCAGTGAGAACTGGTTGAACTAAATATTGTTCCTCCCCAAACACTGCTTCTCATTTAAAACAAATCCAATTGGTCTTTACATGCTAGAACTTGAAACCTGCTGAAACAAAAACGATTAAACTAGAAGTGTTTTTAGAGTTCTGCGTATTGCAAAATGAACAAATATGAGCCTTGGCCTGTAACGTGAGTGGATAATTATTGTATTAGCTAATATAAGGAAATAGCACTATATTTGCATACATCAAATGTAATGCATGTAATACAATGTGTTTCAACATTAAAGGTGCTGCACTTGCTTAAGTATTGCACTCATCAAGTCACTGAACTGGGTTTTATAACTCCATCCTGAGCTTTTGGAAAAATCTTTCAGTCAAAGTAATTAATGTGTTTTTCTTTTTTTTGTAATTTGAGACACACCTTCTGAATTCTCAGTTGTTTAAACTGTAAATGGACCGAGACTTATGGGAACAGACGGTGAAGCATGCCTGTTGTAAGGCTTTACCTCAGAGAGTCTTGGGTATCTGCTGCAAAGTAATTTGAGCCATAATAGATGATTGGTAGGCCAGTAATGTCTTTTCCATGAGCTGATTCTTTTTGTTCTTGATTGGATATATCTCGTTAGGATTCTTGATCCGCTTTCATTTTGATAGTTTTTTAGTCTCTGTCAAAGGTAATTGGTATAAAACACCTTTTCCCCCCTAAACATCACATGACTTTACAGCTCACATGATTCTCGTGCCCTTTTTTTGTTTAACCATGTAACAGGTCTTCAGGTAGCTTCTTATTTAGCTTGTGATAAATGGCAGCATAAGGAAATGCACTTGAACTTCAAGTCTTTATGATGCAGTAAACTAGTGCTTCAGACATCAGAATAATGTACCAGCTGCAGAAGGAGAAGATGAAAATCACATTTCTACTGTATTTTGTATGCTTTTTTGTAATGCAAGGATACAAGAACCAAAAATTCAAAAACAGAAAATGTTTTGTCTGGTGGTTGAGCTAACCTGAATTATGATGCTGTACAACACATGTCATTCCAAATAACAAATACCATTTAGTACACAATTTACTTTAAACCTACACATTGTAAGTGTGGCTCATATCACTTATGTATTTACCGTTTCAAGCTAATTTTCTTCGCAATCTGACACCCTTTGTAGGGCAAACCAAAGTGACATAGTATATGTTGCAATACATTAGTGTGGTGTTTATGAGGAAGCCGTGGGAAAGGTATAGTGACAGGTCCAGCCAATACATCACCGTGAACTGAACTAATTGAAGACTATAGTGGGGAGTATGCCATGCCTCGGCCAGCAGATAATCCCTCATCAGCTGCCATCTGTACTCAGAATGAGGAGTGCATTTCATGGAGGGACTCCCCCCATGGAGCTGCAGAAACTGAGAGGTAGCCCTGTTTAATTACTGGCCCCACTAACAGCACTCAGAGCTGGTGGAATACAGAGCCTGGGACAGCGGACTGAGGTTCTGGGAGTGTTATGGAGTGGGGGGTGGGCGAGAGTATGCCTAACCCCCTAGCTGTGGAAAGTAGGAACAATGAGATTTTGTTTAGACTGAAGGCTCTGCAGCTTCGCCTCACTTGCCTTTGTCTCACAGGCTTTTTTTTCTTCTTAAGCCCTCGCAGGTTACAAATCCAGACGCATATTGAGTCATTCATGCATCTGTCAATGACAGGGTGAAGCCCACGTAGGGACTCCTGCTGGGAATTTAATGAACATGTTTTCCTGAGGAGGTATAGCTAACGGACTAGCACAAGGGAGAATGTGAGAACGGTGGCGGCGGCCAAGAGTTTGAGGTCCGGTGCCAGTTTTGGTTTGCAATCTTGTTTGATTTCATGCAGTATTTTAGGAGGTGTACTGTCACTGAGGTTGGTGGTCTGGGCACCATGAAAGATCATCACCTTCAAGTCATTCACCTCTGCTCAATTTACTGGTTAATGCACGCGTTAAATGCATTTTTTATGTAAAAAGAAATAGTCACATTTTCTCAATCCTCTACTGCAAATATAAAGTATAAAAAGCTGAATTGGGGTCCAAACAGCAGTGAGAATGGCCTCTTTGTGCAAAGTGGCCTCATTCAGAGGCTCTAGGCTGAGCGTGGAGAACTTTAGCAAAGCATTCTGTTGACAAATAAGCATGGCTTAGCGTGTAAAGAGCTTCCAGACAGTCTGAGGTCAAAGAGCATTCAAGCAAAACATCTCGGCACAGCCACAGACGACCTCATCGCTTCACCCCAAAGCTGGAATTCCCATGCTTATGGATGATGGCGAACTCTCCATGGAGTTATAGAAGAAGCCACGGGACAAGTGAGTCGTAATCCTCAATCTAAATATCAAGTGGTTTTGCATTTGCAAGCGTGTTGTGTCTGGACTCTTGATCAAGCGGTATAAGAGATTCATTGTCTGAAACGGAGTATAGAAACAGGGTATGGATTTGTGCATTCAGGGTCCGTTGCACAAATGTTGGAGTGACTTTGAATCAAAAAAACTGATTTTAGCTTTTTAACTTGTGTGGTGCTGGAAAGGGTGGAGACCAAGAGCAGCTGTCCTGGGAGGAAAACTAATTACTCCAAGGACAGGATGTATTTTTTCATGGGGCGTGATCCTTTTATAGGTAGATATAATGATGATAATACTTGCCCAATCATCTTTGCAAAGATGATAAATGTGCAAATTAACCTCAGAGCTATGAACTGTGACCTTTTTTATCTTCATAGTCCATCAGGAAACGCCCGTATGATGCAGTATGAAAGGCCTGACAACCGCCTCCCCACTGATGACACGAAGCTAGTGCGACTGCTCTGATTCAGTAGTCAACATGTAATTCATCTGAGTATTGAGGCTGAGCAGAAGTCCCAGAACAGTTTAACATCAAGTCGACAGAGGTGATTTGGTTTGACAAGCGAGATCATAGTTGTGTCTTTGTCCTCGCGTTCGCGTCTGGAGCAGCCCAGACGGGTGGGTGTGGAAGCCGAAACCTTGTGCTGCTTCCACAGACTTATGCCGGTCCCTAAACATGAAGGCTCACGCCAACAACTGCTCTGAAGAGTAACTATCATATCAGGATGCAGATTGTCTTCAGGGATCAATCGAGCTTATCTTATCTTCAAACACCCTTAGGTATGTTGCATTGGATATCCATATTCACGGCCCTACATTAAGGTGAACACGTTTATATGCAGGACATCATAGCGTAAGACGCAATACATTAGGCAAAGATCAAAACAGAGTTTTGCAGATAGGTTTTTTTTTTAATCTAAACTATCACTGTCGCTTACAACATGGCCTAAAAGCTGAACAGTTTGTCCTAAAAGCTGAACCATTTGTCCAAGTGCATTAAAATAGGCCTAACCAACCTATCATAAAGAGGCAGGAAGTTCTTTGTGGAAACAGGCAGAAGTCCCTCACATTTCATGTCATTTCCTTTGGCACAACCTCGCGCTGCCTTGCTCTTGCCGCTCTGTGAACCCATTCACCCCGCCCAGTAATCCCCGCCCTCCTAACTGCAGTGATTCTGTCACTTGAACTGCAGAGCCTGAAAGCTGTGCACGCACAATCTGGAGAGGAGGACAGAGCACAAACGACAGCCACACTCATGCACGGCTAATTTCATTACCCTTGTCTCTATGCAGCGCGGGGTCAACAGGGTTGTGTTGCTCGGGCCACCGCAGGGCACCGAGATCAAAATGATCATAAATTTCCGCGAGGCCTCACAGAAACATGAGCCACTTTAATGCGAGAGGCGGTGTTCGTATTAATAGATACTATCAAGCGGTCTAAGTGGCCCGGATTTGGAGCAAAACATGCTGCTGCCGGCTCGTTTGTGTGCTCGGGAAAAGAAAAGTCAGCGCAGCCTGTGTTTACTGTCTGTCAAGTCTGGTATTTTAGAGCAGTTCATGCAACAGGTGCAAATCAAGATATAGTGAAAGTTATTCTGAGTGATGGCTCAAGTCCCTATTAGAACCTCCCTAAGGCCTCAGCCTGTTTGAAGGATTGCAGAGTGATCAACTCTCTGCTTAAGTGCACACAGAATACCGGAGGATGCTTGGTGCTCCACTGCTGAGATTTTAAATGTGTTTATTAATTTAGAAACACTTGGGACACAAAAATGAGTGCAAAACGTTGCAGTATTTCAAACATGATTTGGCTTCTCTAGTGAGTATCCAGCTGGTGAAATACAGTGGGAATTGGAAAGTGAAATTATTTAAAGCGTAAATAATCATCGTGTCATTTGTCAACACTTTGCGTTGACAAAAGCCGAAATTTGCAGCGACCACAGGGCAGCTGTTTTGAGTATCTGTTGTAGCAACATCAAGCCTTTATCACAAGTGCAATAGTTCATGAGTTTTTTTTTATTATTTCACAACTTTATGACTTTTACTATGTGCTATGATAATTAATCTGCTAAAGCATGCATTAAGATATATTTCAACAGGCAAGATGAACCTTTTCCAAAACCAGTTTTCACTGCAGGGTCAAGCTGGTTAAGCATTATAATGACATTTTATCTGCACGAAGGTCAAAGCAAATTGACTTCATGCCCACAACTCCAAGAGGATTTAAAGGGCTCCTGCATAATGCCCCGTCGGCCAGTCAGTTTCTAGAGGCTTCACTCCACCAGATGTGTGATATTGATCAGCCCTCTGGCATCAAATATTAACTTTCATACGTCCCGCAGCCAGAGAGTAGGCCAAATCAATGGTAAAATACAAATATACTCCTACATCCTCAGTTGAACAGATCATGTGATTCTACCCCTATAGTATAACGGCCTATGTCAAGAGCGTGACTTAAGCCATTTTATTTTGCCTAAGTCAAAAGACAACGTGACTTAGGCAATTTTACAAGCTTTTCAAGATGGCATTTTGAAGCTAGCATTTAAGCCAGCAATTTAGGTGGAATTCTTGTCAAGAAAATCTCACTCGAACATAATATTAGTAATCATAACATAATTTGACCGGTATTACAGTATGCCTGTTGTGCAGTGTCTATAGGCAGCTTGTGCACCCCTATTACATTTTTTTTTTTTTTTTTAAGTTTTTTTGTGTTTTCTGAAAAACCTGGAACAATTACTTCGGCCATTATTTTAGGAAGGTGACGATATTCAGTTTATGATGGCTGTGATAATAATAATATTTATTTGCAGAGTCAGTCAGGGTCGCCATGGAGCAGCCGCGCGCGCGTGTGTGTGCGTGTGTGTGTGCGTGTGTAGGGGGGATGAACCAGATGGGAAGCTTTCTACGGGATGCGCGTAATCCCGTCCTCACGACAGTCGTCAGACTACCTCGTAGATTATAACTCGACTGAGGCTGAGGATCACTTTCTAGGCTGTCTGAATTAGCGGCGGTGACACGCACAGCTCTCCAAAGCGCCCTCCTCTTCCTGACTATGTGTCTGAAGCCCCAAAAGACTCCGCGCGCAGCTGCTGCGGCTCTTCAACCAGAGAGAAAGCCTTATTGTGCCACTTTCCCCTCGGTTTCCACTCGTGCCTGTTGCACTCCGTGACTCCGTGGACGGCGCGCGAGGAGGAGACTTGCAGCTGACGAGCAGCACGCTGCACATGGTGCGTTATTATTATGGTGAGTCCACTGCAGCCCTGCTGTTTCTGTTTAGACAGGTACTTGACATGCTGTGGTTTATTCTGGAAGTATTGTTTTATTAATGTAAACCGAACGGGTTTATGCTCAACAACTTCATATATTTACAGTGTAATTCCTAGTGTGTATTTGTGCACATCACAGACTTAACATTGCGGTAGTTTTCCTCCCGTGTCTAATAAAAGCCCTCTGTGTAGCACTGAAAATACATATCTTACTAACATTGTTATTATAATCCTATTATTTTTGCAATGTTATACCAGTATTTAAAGCTATTTTTTGCACTGGTCCCGTGGTGTAAAGTTCATTCCGGTTGTGGTTCTCTTCTTTTTAGTTTATTTCCTGTATTTGAACTCAGTGCCTCTTGTCGGTAGGTGTCATGTGGTTCCAGGGTCACTGTCATGGGAGTGGAAAAAAAGTAACACGTGAACAGTGTCGATGTTTGGTGTCATTTATGCAGCTGGTGAGTGAAAACATGAACAAAGCTAAAGCACAGAGGGGTGAAATCCATCCAGCGTAGTGGTTATTAGTTTGCTGTATTTAAAACAAATCTTGATTTACAGTTATGCTGGAAAATAAATGTGATTAAGGATGCTGCAGCGTCAAGGAAACCGAACATTATTAGTTCAGTTAAGTCATTTTGAAGAATGTTCACCAGCGTAAAGAGGTGAGGAAGAGAAGTCTGGTCCAAAGACTACAGAAATATGATTTACTGAATCTAAATGAGAATATCGGGTCGAAACGACCTACAGAGGAAGAGCCCCATTAAAGTTATTGAAAACATAAACCATCAAGGTAATAATTGTCAAAATACAGCACACAGTACACATTTAAGTTAATATAATGTGTGTTCGGGTCACACTTTAGTAGCGCAAGATGCAATATCTAGTGTGGATCAGGAGGTACAATAACATTTGAAGTACATTATGTATTTACAAGGAGTCATCGGGCATGAGTTGTGGAGCTGTAATATTACCACTCTTCTGCAGCTTGAATTGTTCGCCATCAGATGTCATTGTTTTGTCATTTCTGTGTCTGTAGCCTGTTTGAGGAAAGCAAAAGCAAATGATTCCACTGTGATGACCTGTCGCTGTCGGCTGTCCGTAAACAGACTCCCTGGCTTCTACAGTGAGGCTGGACATTTGACATCTTGACATCTTGACATCATGACAACCTCTTTTATATCAGACATTGTCAAGGCACTTGAGGACAAATCTGGAATTGTTGTCCCATTTTCTTAACCAAACTAGACACCATATTTAAAGTCTGAAACCCAAACTGCCCATTAGAATTGACACTGATAACTCTGAAGCTCTTGTTGTTCCTCATGTAGAGACATTGTCTTTGACCTCCACGGTGTTGAAAGGTCACTGATTGAGTTCCTCGCTCAAAGACCTTTCAGCAGCTCTGCAGTTCAGCACCAATCTCACTCGTGGTTCCTAAAGAGGAAATGCTGCTTTTTTATATATATATATATATATATATATATATATATATATATATATATATATATATATATATATATATATATGTATATATGTTTATTGATCAAACCTCAGAAAAAAAGTCATACAAGCTGTGATTGTAGTTAACAGGGTTTGACCGGGGTTTTTTTTTTTCTTTAAACCCACAAATTCAAAGGAAATGGCAGACAGAGGAAAATAAAACTACATAGTAAATTAAAACACAAATACAAACTAATAGAATGAACAAAACAAAAACAACAAGTAAGCAAATGAAACGGGGAGGAGGAGGGTTAGCTGTTGGCAGAGGGCTGGTTACTTACATAGGAAACCCGCTTTTAAAGAGTTGAGATATACTCCTGTTTTGTGTCGTATGGAACCGTCGTTGCAAAAAAACAAAAGTTTTGGCAGCCATCACGTTGCTCACTATTCATGTAACCTTTTGAAATGATACTTTTAACTTCTGCGTGATTCTGCATTTACCTACATTTTGTGTAAATCAAGGTTTTTTGTTGTCTGCAGCAACATTCGAGGTTACATAATATGACGCGGCATGCTTATTCTCGCTTCCAACAAACGCATCCAGGCCTCGGTCCAAATGTGTGTGTCTCTCCGCCGCACGTTCAGCTCTTTATTGCTCGGAGAGCTCGTCGGTTTATAGCTGTGCGGAGGATGAACATTGGGGTGACTCATTAATTTTATTACAACTGCCATTAAAGATTTTTGAGCATAATCTGTTGAGTAAGCAAAGTCTCAAAAGATCATGATTCAGCCTGACATAGCTACTAACGCGATGACTTCCATGCAATTGGTTGTGGTGAGTGCATATTTTCGGTCCTCGGCCTTCTTTGCCTTCATCACTGGTGATTGTTTTGATATGATATTATATCTGTCGCACGTCGCTGATGCGCCGCACAGCAGCTGCACAAATATTTATCATTAGTGGCGGCATAGTTGTGAGTGCATAAAAGCTAAAAGCTCCAGGCAAAAAAACATACAGAAGGCTATTATCTTTTCTCTGTAACCTAATGCTTAATGTTTGCTCAGTGCAAGATTGAATTGTGAAACTTAATGAGTGGATATCTGCAAGGGAGCTGCGCTCCTCTTTCACAAGCTTTCATGTTATGCCGCCATTAATCTTTTTCAAACTGAGTTGTATTTTTGGTAATTATTATGTGGTATTTATTGGCATTCATTTGCAACATCTGCTTTTCGAAAAAAGGCAGTCTTTGTGGACGATGGAAATAATGCCGACTGGGTTGGAGCTTCCTGCTCTTGCTGTGCAGCGGCAGACTGTTGACGGTCATCCTGCCGTGGGAAGAAGGAACAGGTGAACGCTGTCAGGCCAGACAAGCCAATAAACCGGCCTCAGGACACTGCTGACTGATGCAAAACCTGCCTTCAGTCCTCCCTCATTCCTCAACCGTGCTGCTGCTGTTATGGTACGAGCTGCGACTGTACAGTACAGGGTACAGTACATGCAAAATGGCTGTTCTTCTTTGGGTTGTTCTTGCAAAGATTCCAAGTTTGTGGTTTTCACCCCTGTGACTTTGACAATGTCTTTCTTCTTTTTAAGCAGTGCATGTTTATATGCGTGTCTGTGTTTTGCTGGTTTCATGTGCATGACCTAATTCCACAGTGAGCAGAGAATCGACAGTGATGACTGTGTGGTCATGTGTACGTGCGTGTGCGCGTTCCTCCCTTCCACACGGAGCAAACTAAGTTCATCTGAGGACAGGGAAATGCTTTTCTTTCCAGTGTGAATCATTTTGGAAAAATGAGCCTCTGGACTGAATTGCTGCAGCAATTTGGCATGTTTTCTCCATTCTGCTTTATTGTCTATTTTGGCTGAACTTGCAGTTCTTCATTTCACTGCCAAAAAAACTTCAGGTCCTATGCGACAGGAAAAGCCAGTTTCTGAGTAGACCACGGCCCTTATGCAAATAAGATAAATCTCTGCAGAATACTGCCATGTAGTTCCCTGTTCGGCTGTGAATTCCAAAGAGAAAAGAGCGCGCCATGTCTGTACTGTATATCCAGCGTTCCCAACACCTCGAAACAGCGTGGACAACACCCATCTGCAGGCTTTTGTACGGGGGAAAATGACACTTGTCCACTTTGTATGAAGGCGTTCTACATGTTCAGATTGAGACCCTTTCTCTTTTTGAACGGCCATTTTCTCAGCACAAGGTATCTGCGCTCTCGCTCATGCTGTTTGGAGAACAAAACTCTGCAGTGCAGTGAAAAGAAAGTGTGAGTGGGAGCGGTTTTGGGATGTAGACGAAGAGGAAGGGAGGGAGATGGGGAGGGAGGAGGGAGTTTTAAAAATTTGCAGTCAGCCTGCCCCCACTTATAATTCTGTTGGTCCCCCCCATCAGCGGGAGGGAAGAGGGAATGGCCTGTGTTGAGGTTTGGGTGAGCCAGGGGTGGGCTTTGGCAGCCGGCAGCTGGGCTCTCACTACCTATGTCCTCCAGCTCCAGCCTGAATTATGAGGACTCAGTAATGGCAGCCCGCCTAATTACAATGACTGATTGCCCGTCCGTTGGCATTTCTCAGACGGTGATTGTCTTGTATGTGTGTGCGTGTGTGTGTGTGTGTGTGTGTGTGTAGGATACGAGGGGAAGGAGGAGGACCATTTCTCATTGGCCTACCCCCCTTCTTTCTTTGCATGAGAACAGCCGGAGATTGAGCTCTGATTGGTTGGAGGGAAAAGAGATGTTTCATGATGTGGCGAGGCAGAGCTGGTGGAAAGCCAGAGACAGGTGATGTTGCACCGATGGTGCAGAGTAGCCTATTCAGTCTTTGGCGCAAGATCCTTAAAAAGCTGTTGTGTGGAAATATTTATTCCCCGAAATCCTTCTGGCTGCTGATATAAGAATATTATCTGGTGAAGAATATAATGAAACCTTAACTGATCTCAAAATGTGGCAAATCTTCAACCTGTTGACTTCTTACTGGTCTTTTTGAGCGTTTCTAGCATTGTAAAAACATATATATACATAGATTAAAAAAGAAGAAGTCTTGAATTGTCCATTTGTATGTCAGCAGAGCACTCAGAGGTGTGATGTGTGTGTTAAGTGGGAGCTGGTTTGAGTTGGTCTACCCCGCTTTGTCCAGCACTTTGGCTTTTGTTCCTCCAGTAATGAATTGTGGAAGCCTTGGCTTCAGCTGGAGTGTCTCATAGCAACTGAGAGAGGGAGAGCTGGTAAATGGAGAAAAGGCCAGGGGAGATCATGTGCTGCTTTCAAAAGGGCAAGATAGACCAGACCAGCGTTGGGAGATGTTGGGAAGAGGAATAATGGAACTGGAGCATTCTTCTCACACCCTGTGCATCAATGTATATTACCTCATTTCAAATGGGATAACAGCATTTTTTTTTCTAAAAATAAAAATTGTGAAAGAGGTATTTTAGCATAATATATTAAAAGGTTAATCATCTGGAAGCAAAGACCACCGCGTGAATGAAAAGTCCCTCCAGCCTCTGATGAGTGTCCTGCTTACATGATTCAAGATTCAATATATTTGTATTGTCATATGCACAGATAACAACGAAATGAAAAGCTTATTTTGCTAGGTCCTGCTTACTCACCGAATTACAATAAACTTAAGTAAAAGTCCCATCATCCACCTCTCTCTTGACGCGTCTGAGACTAATCCTTCCTGGGCCCTTTCACCATTCACCTGTCATTGTGACTCGTCGTGGTCGTACGCAGCGATGCCGTTTTTTTTAAGCCGTGTTCAAAATCCGGTTCCACTGTTGATTAACAGAAACCCTTCAACCGCTCCGTGGTCTTTTACCTGAACCTTTTTTTTGTAAGTGTGCATGTGTTAACGTGCATGCATGTACATTTGCGTCTGTGTGTGAATGCACGTGTGCGTTCGCTCGGCGTGTTCACGCCAGGCTAGTTTTTTGTATTTTTTATTAACCCGTGGCCGGTGCTGAAGTCTGGCCGTGTTTGCCCTGTGACCCAGACACTACCTGTCTGCTGCCATGGTTACAGGAACGGAGCAGGTTTAGTGGCCTGACTCCAGGGATTACTTTCCCTGGTCTTAACAATCAGGCATGTGCCCCAGTGGCTGTAAAATGGACCAAACTGCACCCTAACAGTTAAGGGAGCTCCGCAGTGTGCGCTGGTGGCCTTTAAAACTGCCCTAAGTGCTGTGTAAGGGATTAGACATGTACAACGTAATTGCTCTGGTGTCGGTGACGATCCCTTTGTGATCGGGTCCACATGAAGTGATTAGCTCTCATAAATGAACGGGCTAACGCTGAGCGCTGGATACAAGTCTAAAGTGCTTGAGCTAAAACACATGTTGAACCTTTTTCTTTTGTCTTTGAGAGCTTAAGATTTAGGCAGCAAGACACAATTTGACATTGTTCCACACACACACTGATAAGGTTGTGTCTTTCCTGTTTACCCAACAGATTCACGAACGAAGAGAAAGAAAAACGTCCCTGAAGCAATCACTGTGAGTACTTTGTATGTAGGAGGCCAACACAGGAATGTGAACATCTGTGAAATATGATATTGTGCAATTTTTGGAACATACAAAACAACAGAGGCGTTATTTTATTAATGATTGCAATAATAATGATAGTAATAATAAGATTAACTTTACAATATAATGCAATGAAGAGCAATAACACACAAACTATGGCTTCAATTTTAGTCTCAATACAAACTGAAAATATGTATCGACCATGTTTTTTTCATATTCTGTTTGCGTTATATTTTACAGATGTTAATTTACTTGTCCACTGTTTCGAATTGTGTATCAATACATAAATCTGCTCTGCAACATGTCTCTTAACTTTAAACATGTGGCATTATGCAAACGTTTTAACATCCAGAGTGACACCCAGAAGCAGTTCTGAATCTCTCACCCTTTATACTTCAATCCATGAGGGTGCAGATTGCACTATATCTACCTGGAAAGAATTAGTGCCCCACCTTGTTTTTGCTGTGTTAGTGACCTTGGAAGAAAAAAACAATCGGCTCACCCGATTGGCGTTGATATATGTATTGCCATTCGCTGACTGCTCTTAGTTATTTATGTTGCCTTTTGCATTTTGTGATGAATCGCTCAGATTAAACACCCCACATGGCCGCCATGCGAAAGTCTGCAGGAACTGGCTGGAGCACTGAGGGGTCAGTATATACTCTGGCCCCGAGCTTTGGTGACTTAGCAGAATCACAAAGGCCTCTTATTCACCCCAGAGACTTGCAGTCATACAGGTGTCCACCAGATGCTGCAGGCAGCCTTTACTGTCCCTTGCATGTCATCCAGTAGGGATGTTATATCCACTTTGGTGCAAAGAGTTGGAACTGTTTCCATGTTGTTCTGATTAAATACAATTCAGTTGTGCATCATTGAATTGATTTTGGGCTATTAAGTTGCTTTGATGATGCATCTGTTCCAGAAAACAGACGAAAGGCAGTGTGATTGAGTGATGTCTTTTAATTCCAGTGGTTTCGATCAAGTATTTATAGACGATAAAACTTCATAATATGTCAGTTATAACCAATGTTTGGATCTTAGTTGGGGAGTGGAGGGGTTCAACCACAGCTTTTGAATCATAAGCTTTAAATGTTTTAATAGTTTCTTGAAGGAATTTCCATTATTGGTATAATGAAAGGCCATGCAAAGTTATGAGCTGTAAATACATGAGTGCATGTAAAAAAAATCTTCTGACAGTATGTTTCTCATGTAATCCGGCGCTGATAGGAGCGAAGCAGGGTCTGAACAGTATCTTGTGTCGAGCGGAGCAACTTCACAGTTAACTTTGTGAACAGAGCCAGCCCCACCACAAGGCATGCTGGGAAGTTTGGCTGCTGGGGAAATTGCCTGCCAACGTCCAGAGAGCGGCTCTGAAAATCTTTGCAAGGGCTGAAAATGAAGTTTGAACGTAGAAATAAGAGGAGCAACAAAGCAGAGAGCTCTCACAGCTGTAGACGCAGCCTTCTCTTAAAGAGATATTACCAAAACATTCCTCAGTCATGCAAGCTGGGGCTGTACAGTGAAGCGCTGTTTAAACGTACTGTAACCAATCAGATCTCCTTTTCGCCCCTACAGTTATGTTTTTTTTTTTTTACAAGATGGGGATTTATTTAAATGTCTCACTTTTTGCAGTTACAAATTACTTTTAAAAGAGTTTAAACATGTACATAAGCTGTAGCATTTTTTTAAATAACACGATTGCTCAATAAAATACCAACAGTGTTATGGGAGCTGTAATTATTTTCAAGATTACGTGATTAGACCTTTGTGTTCTACAGTAATAACTTTGACTAAAAAAACAAAAATACAACAATGGTTGGTGACAGGTGCAATGTGTACTGAAGAAATGGGAAAAATAATCAATCCAGGTGTCTTGAAGTTTGCGTGCTATCTAAAAGACGCTTTGAGGCATACACATGTCCTGTTTTCACTTGTAGCAAACATCCAGAAATGATTAAGCAGAAAGGAGCGCTAATGGCACGCTCAAGGGCCGCAGTTTGCATGGCTGATGGTTTGGCGTTATCTGTGGGCAGGGATTAAAACCGCTTACCTCTTAACTGTCACGTTTGCTGTGTAACCACGAGACAACTGTTCAAGAAGGAGGCAACTAAACCTGTAAAGAATTTACAGTTTGAAGATACACTGGTGTTGATACAGTTCACGGTGAATAATTTAATGTCAGAAAGTGAGTTTTTAATCTTAACTAAACCAGCAGAGAAAGAAAAAAAAAAGAAATGTAGCTATTAATGTAGAATAGGGCAGTACTAAAAAAAAGTACTGCCCTGTTCTCCATTAATAGCTCACTATGGCTTCAACCCCCCCGTTTTAATTTACATTACATTTACTAAATGATGTCCTCCTTAGTTTTTTTTTGTAATGCTAAAGGTATTTTCTCATTTGTATTTCCATTTTGAATTGAGTTTTGAGCTCAGACCTGTAGTGCCGTGTTAGCCAGGCGTCGCTGGTGCTTTGGAGGCGGCCGAGGCTCAGCACAAAAGCCTGGAGGGTCCTGAGCCTTCACTTCACAGCTCCCTGTTTGGCTCTCACACATTGTGCCTTTCAGAGCCCAGACCGTATATTCACCCTGCTCTGGGCTCCCCACCATTGTGAGAGTGAGTTCATTTGAAAAGCCTTCAGGATCTTTTTTTTTTGTCGGTGCGAGCGAGTCAGCACTATTTGCATTTGTTCCAGTCTCAAAGATTTTACAGATCGACTGAGACAAGCGGATATCCAACATGCCAAAGAGAGTTTTCGTCTTCATCATCCTCTCGTCTTGGTCCGTTTCACCCAGTCTTTGACTTTTCTCAAAATGTCGCCCGGTATGCTGCTTTTTGTAAGAAATAGTCTGATCAAATGTATGAAGGAGAAGTGAATGCACTTAAATAATTAGATTAAATGGAGGAGACAGTGTTATACTAACCACTGACTTAGCTGAGTGGTTAGTAGTCCGAGTACTTTATACTTTAATCCCTGTTGCCGTTTTCATCGCAGATAAGCATGCCTCCATATTTCTCTCCCTCGCCCAGTCTGTTGATTAGTGGGCAGAAATACCTTTGTTGGCATCTAGGGTAGCAACAAGGGATCAGATGGAGGAGAGAAGGGTAAGTGCCAGCCTTTCATTCCTGGCCTCCTGGCAAGCGGACTGCAGGCGGGCCGGGCATGGGTAGGGCCAGAGCCGGCAAACCAAGACAGTACTCAGACAAAAACATCTAATCACTTTAATTAGCCAGAAACAGCTAATCACTTTAATTAGCCTAAGCCTAAGCCTATCTTGTTGGGCTCGTAACCAGGTTTGTTTGCTAGTGTGTGTCTGTGAGAGTGAGAGAGACAGATGTCCATGAGTCATAACATACATATATATATATGTATATCATTTAAAAAAAAATCTTAAAATAACCAAAAAAACATAATACTTGATGTATGTAAAATATTTGTAAACTGTATTTGTTTTACAGATCTATAATGATCCACTCCTGCAGACAAATATGGGAACTTCATCAAGAGCATTACAGATCAAATCATAAAACCTTGCTATATAAAAATTGTAGGATTTATATTAATTTGAAGGCTCTCAAGGCTGCATTAACTGAGACCTGAAAGCAAACTTCCGGCACTGATAATTTAGTTCCTAGTGGTACGTTGTTGCTAACGGGTTAGTATAACTGCTTATTTACCTAACTAGCATAACAAAACAACTTGGGAATCCTTTAGGAAACCTCTCCGAGCGTTTTTTTGGTTTTGACAGTTTGGCTAACAAAACAAACAAAACCTCATAAACACCCCATTGGTAACAGCTTCTCATATTTAGTTTTTGTTAGTTAACCTCGGAGGGAAAACACAACGTTCACCCAATATGTGTTTAATCAAATTATAAATGTCCCTCCGTCTGAACGTTAAACGGACAACATAAGTAATTCATGCCAGGACATTTGACTGAGGCAACAAGAAGAGGAAGGGAGATGAAGAAATGCCAAATGGTTTTTAAGTCACTTTTTCTTTTTTTAAGTCTAACCACACCCACCACCACAATTGGTACTTTGGTAATTTGTTCTCTTCTTTTTTTGTGTTCCTTGACCTGTCACGGTAAAACACCTTGGACCACAAACTCCTGAGTGGCATCGTTTGCTAGCAAGCTTACTGCAGTGAGACAATGACCTCACTAGCTAGCAAACATGAACTCATTAGCTGTCGAGCACGTTGCCGAATGCGTCCCCAGGCAGATCATTATAAGAAAACTCATAATTTCTAATGTCCTCCACTTTCCTATACTTGAATATTTACAACTCGTCTCAGCTCAGTGCGAGTGTATCAGCAGCGTCAGGCTTATGTGTTGGGGTTGACGTGACCGCCGGGGTGGGGGTGGGGGGTGGGGGGTTGTTGTCCATCTGTCCACTGGTGAAAAGGGCCGTATGACTCGGTGCTCCGGCGAGATAGGAATCTGTCTGGCTGGAGTGTTAAGATGTCCTGGTCAGTGGGAGGAGGCCGCTTAAAGGATGGGACGTCTTCCCGGCAGACGGGCTGTCAGTGGGCGTCACCTTGTCTCTCAGGGGAGAGGTGGCACCAGCATCCGGAGAGACACTTTCAACATTCAGCTGACAGCCTGATTCAGAGATTGATGGATTACAGGCATAACTGAGGCTGCACTAGGGTCAAAGCAACAGCGCAGAGATAATAGTGTTGCAGACGGTGGCGGCGTCGTCTACGAGCGAAGCAATTTGAAGCTGAACTTGAAATTGTACGGCATGTCTTCACCTTGATCATTCACAGTACCTGCATTACATTTTTTTATTTTTAGCTGCTCTAAAGCTCAATGGTAGTCAAGTGATGCTTATGTTTGTTTGTTTAGCTTATTAGGAGCTTCCGATAGTTGGCATTTAAAAAGTAGGTTAAGCTTCTCTAACCCAATAATCCTTAGTTTAGTATCGGATAAGTTTGACGTGATTTCCTGTAATTGTATAAACTCTCTGGCACTATATATGGCAAGCCATGCTGGTCAAAGCAAACACCACAGATTATTTGCAAATAATATCTGACCCTGGTCCACTTGTTAGACAGTAGATGCAGCTCTCTCTAGGATCCCGCTATGGGCTTACCAGTCGGTATCCTCTTAGTCTCGTGGCCCCTCCCTAGTGTATGAACCTGGCAGGACCAGGACGCCTTGGTTCTCCTTTTCCGTGCCCCCTCCCCCCACCAGACACAGTGATGGCACTCAGTGCCAGAGACACCCCTCCCTTCCCTTCACCAACACCCTTCTCTCCTCTCCTCTCCTCTCCTCTCTTCTCCTCTCCCTCCCTTCCCTCTCCGCCGCAGGCAGACCCAGGCATGGGATCTCCATCTGTGCACAAAGGAGCCTCCTCTATCTGCATTTGCTGCACATAAAAGGGCCTTTTGTCATGAGCTCTGCACACATGACCGTCCGCCTTTCACCCCTCTGGAAAAAAAGATCACTCTCTCCAGCAATCCAACCCCACCCCCAACACCAGACTCAACCCCGTCCTCCGACCCCCACCCCGCCCGATTTTCGTCTGCGGAGAGAGAGAGAAAGAGAGAGCGAGAGAGAGAGAGGGTGAGTAAGACAGATCCACTCTCAACTTGGTCGAATAGAGACAACCATCAGATGGGGCTGCTTCCATCACTGCTGCAAATTCCCTCCCCCCTCCCCACCCTTTTTCATGTCCGAGGTCTCTTCTCCTCTCTCCCGGTGTCCTTGTGTGCACTCAGTGTGAGGCATCAACGCATTATAGCATCTGCCACACTGAAATATGAATGTGCTTTCGTTCTTGCTGTCTGCCTTTCTGCTGCAGTCTCTGACATTTAAGGGGCATTAGTGTTTGGTTCTCTGCCAGGTTATCCCCCAACACACACACACACACACACACACACCTCCCGAGAGCTGATGCCTTTCTCTCCTTCCCATTTCGGTGCCTTCTGCCTTTTAACCTCTCGGCCCGACACTGCTTACAAGAGCTGGAGGTATCCGTAATGTGTGGAGAGATAATGACGGAGCAAATGTACGCACACATGCGAGCCGTATCAAGGTGGAATTCTCCACCGTCGTGAGACAAATGGGCTGCATGCCACTTTGGCTCCTAAAGATGACAGATGTTGGTGTTGAGGGATATTGAGCGAGGGTGGGGACGGAGCAAAGACAGAGGCCGGCTAACACACACTGTCAAGTGCACGGTGTTGCTGCCACAAAAAAGCGCTTTCCTCAGCATTTCCTTTGAAACACACACGACCCTGATGCCTTGCTCCCAGCCAAACGAGTGTGGATTTTGGAAAGCCCTGTAGCTCATCTTGCTGTCGCTGCACACAGGCCTGTGGCGGAACGGAAGGATAAGATTGACTTCTCCCTCCACCGCCATGTCCTCTGCATGACCCTCTGCCTCTCTAAGCTGGGGGTGAGAGGTCAGCGGCTGTCGTATCACGGTCTCTCGTGCGCTGTCCACACCTTTTTATTATGACGATGATGGGCAGACCAGAGACTTGTTATGCGCCATCTAGTCAGCACAGTTTAGCATATGCTGTGTCATTTTCACACTGGGACACTGAAGAAGAAAGAAAGAAAGAAGTTAGCACCAATACACTTTGTTTACCCTGTAGTCCTGTTATGTTCGTAGCCATAATCAGCTTTCTACAACTAACAAATGATGTGAAATAATCATTATAATAATAATAAACACAATAACATTAACAATACAATTTGCTTCACACTTCACATAAAATGTGACCCGGTAGCCATAATCATGAGGAATAAGGCAGCTCGCTACCACTAACAAAGTATGGGAAATAATGATTATAATGATAATAAACATAACATCATTTGTTATCCCATTTCCAGTCAAAAGGTTATTTCATATTTCCATATGAAAGAGAACAGAGACCTTTAAAATGTGTAACTGCATATTTATTTCCTGCAGCACAGTATATCTTTTATGACCTGTGGGAGCAAACAACTGTACTGTAGAGAAAAACCATAAAGCACACAGACCAACCAGTCAACACACAGGAATTACATAAAGGGCACTTTAAGATTAGATTCATAGAAACAAACGCTTTGTAGAATGTCCTCAGATGACCCAGCTCCGCAATGCAGTATACAGTATCTAGACTGGTTTACTTTATAAACTAAACCACTTAAAAGTGCAAGATTCGAGATTGGGAGCATTTCAATTGCCTCTCAACGGCTCTCAACATGGCGCTCACGATGCTTGCAGCGCTAGCCGTGTAAACAGGGGAAAGTAAACAGGGTTTCCCTGTGGGGGAACCGAAGGGCTGGGTGCTACGACGATGCTGACGGTTTGGATGGCGTTATTAGTGGGCGACTGCGGCTCAGTGGTACAGCCGGGTCTTCCCTCAATCAGAGGATCGGCGGTTCGATCGCCTGGCTCCGCTGTAGTCCGTGTGTGTCCGTAGCTGTGTCTACAGTGATGACCAATAGTGTTAAAGCGCTTTGAGTGGTCGGAAGACTGAAAAAGTGAGATACAAGTACAGTCCATTTACCATTAGCTGTAACGCCGTGTGAGAGCAGTGCATAGCAGTGAGCTAACTACGCTCACATGCATGTATGGCCGACCCGACTATATCAACATAGCAAGGAGAAGCTTGGATAACAACGCCCAAGGGAAGAGTGACTTTATTCTCTCTCAGGTCAACATTACTCCACTATATCTCAGTTGTTTGCTGCTACATTAACGTTCAGAATGTTAAAGCTCCGTTGAAGATTATCTCCAAACGCAGGTAACAACCGTACTGTTGAGGCTCACATGTACAGTAATGTGTCTTCATGTCCTCAAAATGGCCGCTGCTTCACATACAAGCACAATACAAGAGACGGAGGTAATGAATATAATGACGTTGAAAACATATGCAGTGTACACACACTGTCGCTTCCAATTCCAAGTAAAGTTCGCACCATATCTTTTGCTCCTCTTGAAAATAATTTTTTACTGTAATTTGAAAAATCCACAAAATTTGCAGAAATAGCCTTCCGAGTAATAAGACCTCGGTTGATGCAGCTGTCCCTGGAAGCACTCATAGATATTTGTTCTGCTAGTACCATTATGCAGTCATTTACCATCAGTGTTATTCTGTTATGAATCAGTTTGTTGTCCTTATCACTGTCATATCAATAACGGCACTGTGTCGCCTTTAAAAAGATGCCAACGTTTTTTCATTTTAATTGTGTGCAGAAAGTGAGAAGCGTTAATCCAGATCTTTTTCAAATGGCATCGCTAATTTGAGAATATCTATTTTGTGACTTTGCTGTACTAGAAAGAGAGAGATTCAGGGGCCGAAGGCTCAGCGGCTCTGTGTTGGACGAGGCGCCTCGAGGACAGCATGTTTACGAAATGGATAAAACATATTAGGTGCATGTTTTGCTTTTCCCAGGAGAGCGAGGATGGTGCAGAGAGTGTGTAAGATAATAGAACGCTGTGCACACAGTGCTTGGCGAGGCGGTGAAGCACCGAGTGCGCATGCCTTGGCTGTTGGACTCCTTGCAGCCCTGCAGTGCAGACACAGGCGCTGTGACGTGGCCCCGAAAATGCCAGGCCTGTGCACTGCTGGCTTAGTGTCTAGGAAGAATAAAACAAAATGGCCAAGGCTGTTTAAAGTAGGTATTAGCAGCCCTCGGTGGGGGGGGACTGCAAAGGGAGAGTTCAGGTATTTAGAAGCCCGACACAGGCTAGTCAAGTGGACAGGAAAGGAGAATTTGCTTTTTTTTAATTAATGCGGGTCATTGACTTCTGAGAATTTGTCTCCGTAGCTTAGTTAACGCAATGATTGGATCAATGTTTTTACAGTTTGGGCAACACCACGTTATACCCATTATTTATGTTGTTGAAATGATAATTTTGTAAATTATACAATGAAGAATATCTTATATTTTAATATCAAATTACTCTGTATTACAATGAATCACATCTCGCATGTTAATTTTAGTTGATTGTGCTTTTGTTAGAATATAATGTGGCAACTGAAATGAGTTTAGGTCAGTGTACCATATTCTATCAGGGGTTAAATTTGGTCTTGTAATCTTACAGGATGAAACAAAAGTAAGTTTAAATATTTATGTGATTACTTAATGATAAGCATAATATTATATATAATAATAAAATATCCCTCAGGATTATCCCCATTTTTGTCTCAGACGGCTAAAGGAACTCTTTCTTTTTAGTTGTATCACCTTAAGCTATTTAAAGTTTGATGAGCAAAGTTTTGGGTATCTTAGTTTACAGCTTAATATATATATATGTAATTAATTTGCTTTTAATGCATTGTTATGAGGTATTAACATTTTAATACCATTATTGATACTACTAGATGTGGATTTCTTGCCCAAATTGCCCCGTGGTTCGATGCTGCCCTGATCCAGGACAATGTGTTTGACTGTTGCAGGGCTGCCAGAAGAAGTTGTTAGTTGCAGTTAGGGCGCGTCCCTCTTCGGATAGGTTATCCACTCTGAGCTCTGATATTGAATAGGTCCATAATTTCCAGCTTCTTCCCAGGAGAAACTCTCCCATGCTCTTTTTCTCTTTGTCTCTCCTCTTCTTTCCGAGTCCTGTGAGAAACAGCAAGGTGAGTTCATTCCTGCTAATTCATGTCTATTTCTCGATGGAGTGCACATCTTTCTACGAATGTAGTTTCTTTAGAAAATGTTTAGATTTTTCCTGATTTAGTATTTTTGATGTGTTAAATATGAAAGCAGGAGATTAAAAACAGAATAAATAAATTGGTGCTCTGCTTTGTGCTTTATGATTAGAAGAATGCAGAAGAGCACGTTTGTAAAATATTTCAGGAAAAGTCGAGAGCATTCAGAGGCTGGACACATGCTTTTACAAGCACGCAAGTGATTTTGAAATATGCCCCCAAATAATCTGATATATTCCTTCAATAGGGAAAATATATATTGCCTTGAATTAGTTTCATAATCCTTATAAAAAACTTTATTATTATGAGTCCAAATCAGAATGCTAATGGTGATATTACATATGCATAATTTACTCCAAAGTTTATTTTAGGAAGTTGAACACATCTTTGAAATCTGTTTCCTTTTAAAAACAGCAAACTTTGTAAAGTTAATAAAGCCAAAACACCCTTTTATGAAGCACACATTTCTCTGCCCAGGGAACCCAAAAATATAACTTTATTAGACTAAATTATCTGGGCAGATCAAATTTGTATCATACGTGTATGTGTTGTATTTGTGCTGGTTAATTATTTTTTGCAGAAATCAAATTAATTAAAATGGTAAGAAATAGATCGATAGAGTTGATACTGTATTGATATTTGTCAAAAGAAAAACCTATACTTCACATTTGTTTTTTGATCATAAATGTCCTCTTACACCGTACAATAAAGATACAATAAAGAAGAAGAAAATAATAATTAAAGTGAAATTCTTTCCCCATTATATACATCTTTATATATTGTCATTAAGCATGTATTTTAGTCTATTTCTTTTTATTCTTTTTATAAAGGCAGCACCTAACGAGAAAACAAGCAGAAGCAGATTAGTTATATCATCTTCATCATCTTTTTAAACCAACAGCAAATTAAAAATTAATATTTATTTTCAAAGATAAATAAATTATAATTTATCTGTGTAATTTATTATTACACAGATGTTTTGTTTTCAAATACTATTAAATTGTGTATCTTCAAATAAGGGCTCAATTGTAATAAAATGTTTACAAGTTGTACATGAGAAGACAACTTTTGGGGAAAAGTTGTGTCAATTAAATAGATTTTTACATTTCCTGCACAAACTTAGATTTACCCTTTTGGAAAATCCAACAATCCTGATATTCCTTGATTCCATTAAATTCATATCCCCATGCTATTTAAATTGAGAAAAGACCATCGCAAATGATCTGATCACGAGGCAGTAATTTTGGAGATGGTGAATTATGTCTCATTATAAAGGTGTTATTGGCTCGCTCTTTCTAGACAGGTGGGGTTAAATGCGCTCAGCTCGTCGCTCTCCTTGTACGTCTCCGCTGATGCAAAAGTAATGTTTGAATAGCGTGGCAGAGTGAGTTTCTGCAGAAGTTGTTCCTTTCTTGCTTTTCATCTTATGATCTGGAACATCAATACTGCGCATGTCTTGCATCCACCATTTTGTGATGAAAACTTTACTGCATGTGCTCCCATTTTATGAACTTCGGTAGAACATTTGCTTGAAAGTCCGAGGCCTTGAAATGTTTTTCTATTTATTTTACCTTTTATGGATCATGTTCAGGATCAATTGCATACTTCTACTTATTAGAAATATTGCTAATGCAAGTCCAATGTCTCATGAACAGGAGTGCAGATCATATATTATCATTTATTCATGCTTGTCTAGACAACAATTTTTTTTTCAAGCTGTGCTGCACCTTGCTGTGACACTCTTTATTTCCGTGTGTGTGTGTGTGTGTGTGTGTGTGTGTGTGTGTGTGTGTGTGTGTCGTGTCAAACGGAGAGCAGAAAGTGGTGGTCACAGTCGGCTGCCTGAGGTGACTGGTGGGGTCAAAGTTCAGGCTGTGTTAATAAGATGCGATGTGCTGCCCTGGGACCTCTGTCCCATGAGGGATCACCCCCTAATCGGCATTAGTTAATGTGTTAGTAATCTTTACCTTCTTAAAGCAAACAGCAGTGCAGCATTCAATGGGCCCGCTTGGCCTCCCGTGTAACGCTTTTGACCTCGGGGTCATGGCCTTTGTTCCCCGCTCGATGGGGAGTGCCCTCAAAGGTCTCGGGTGTAATAGAGAAGTTGTTTAGACACGTGCGGGGCTTAAGCAAGACCACCTCATCGACTCTGCTCCTGCTCCTGGAGAGTACGAACTCCTCCCTTCGTAGTGCAGAGATACACGTCTGTGGTTAGTTAAATGAGTCCATTAGAATATACACGCATGTCATGCCCACTATGTGGATGTAGTGGTGGTTGCTGATCAGGCACAGAATCGCCCCTCTCTCTCTCTCTCGCCCTCCCCCGATCTCCTAATGCCTCCTTGGTGCTTGCGGATGACTAAGTGCAAATATTGTTTGTCTTTGCAGATCGCCCTCCCACCGCAAATTCATATATTTCTCCGGCTTTCCCTTCGCTGCTTCCTGTAGTCGTAGAAAGAAAGCTGTTGAAAAAGCAGCGTCTTCATAACGTGTCCTTGTCCTGTGCCCTTATCTGAACTTCCTGTACTCGAGTGTTTGTCCATGACCGACACTTGAATGTGTGCAGCCCACAACACTCATTGTGTACCACACGAGGAGAAGAGTTTAATCAGTGTGAGACTGAAAGTACAATCACGCGGGTATCCCTGATGATGAATCGAATCATTATTTTAAAGAAGTCGGATACGTATGTATACCATTTGAATACTATTTATTCCACTGTGTAATAATCTTAAAATGCTTTTTATAAGACACAAAGCTTAGACATTCAATATTACTCACTTCAGTAGTCGCCTGATGCTTCTTACAAAATCAACAAAAATACTTTTTTCTAAATAATTATATTCAAACGATGTGAGGCAAAGTCCATAACATGGCGCCTTCTGCCATTTTGTTTCACATCGTATTATCCATTCTCCTGACTGGCTGATTCTGTATCACACAGATGTTGCAGCCATGTCTGACTGCAGATGAAAAAAATATCAAAGTATCAAAGAGCAGTTACAATGTAATGTCATTGTTAAGATTAAACATAATTATGATCTTATTTGATAATTGAATCCCCCCCAAAAAATATTCTTAGTAAAAAGAGTAACAATGTATTTCATCAGAAATCGTTCCTTTGTGAAATTAAGTCTTTCTTGGTTGCCAAAATATCGTAAATTATGACGCAACAGAGACGAAATGTGGAGAAGCAATGTGGTGAGAGCTGGTCGGTACCCAAAATGATATCCTCAAATGAACATTATGCCATGCAAAGAGCAGTATTGCACACTAAGCATAAATGCAGTGTGCGTTTATTGCTCCGGATGTCTTGTATATTCTGTTTTAAGATCCACTTTATTCCCAAATACTGTCTCTGAACATGCACACATTATAGCTTTATACATTAAAGCCATAATTAAGTCATGTTTTTCTTTCTGCAATTGGTTAAAATGCATGGCGAGATGTGACGTGCAGCTGCACTCCTTCACCAGGTTTCTACAGCTCGTGCCAACGTCGACGCCTGAGCCGAGCTCGTGTCCCATTTAGGGAAGGAGAGAAGGGAGAACAAATGAAACGCAGTCCGGCCCTTTTCTGCACCAAGTTAGTGTAAATAATGCCGGCGGTTTCTTTCCGCACGTCGTCTGTGTTTAGCCACCTGTTGTTTAGTTGTTGTTTTTTAAACCCTCGGAGCAAAGAAAAGGGCAGAATGGAGCATATTTTTGGAGGAGAATCCAGCCTCTGCGCCGCCGTGGCGAGGAAGAGAGCCGGCGAGTGTAACGGGGTGGTGGCCGCCCTATGAAAGCAGCCCTCACACACGGTGCAGCCTGAAGCCGGAGCAGCCGTGTTTCGGCAAATCTGTGTGAGCTTGAGCCCCACTAATATTGCAGTGCCCTCCAAAACCAACAGAAAGTTTTCACCGAGTAAAAGTAAGAAGAGTTTAACCCCCACCTTTTTTTTCTCTCTCTCTCCCTCTCTCTGTCTCTCTCTCTCTCATTGTCTCTGCTAGGCATGTAGTCCCCTCTTTAAATCACAGCAGTTTATGAAGCAGAAATTCAATCGAAAAGGTTCCTCGGTAACAGACACACTTTACATAACTCCTTCCTCCTTTTCTTTCCTTCATAGAGCTCCTGCAGTTCAAGGCCGAGGGGGGGAAAAAAAGTTGGAGCCACCAGCTCTGCTTTTCGCAGTTTTTTTCGAGCCAGAGCCAAAAGAGGCAGGAAGTTGTTGTACAATAGCGTTACAGTAATCGGCCACAAATGGAAAAAGCCAAACGTCGGTCGCCGAGCGGAGAAGGTGGCAGAACAGAGGCAGAAAAAAAAGTGAGGGAGGGAGGGAGGGAGGAAGGGACAGAAAGAGAGCTAGCGTGAGCGAGAGAGAGAGACAGACGTTACAGCAAAAGGATAATCAATACAATCTAAGATGGTGGAAACGGCCATGCTGGTTCGCTCTCTCCCTCTGGTTAACTCTATGGCACGTTTCCTCCTCGTGGAAATCAGTGCATGGATTCGGTTCGGACCGATTTGTTTAGACCATTTTATTTTCTGTTTCACCCCTCCTCTATTTTAAACAAGACAAATTAGCATCTCTAGGGAGGCGGTAGGAGTAGGGGGGGGGGTAGGCGTTGTTCTTGAAATGTTCTCCGAACTGTTGAATGCGTTTCACCGGGCAAGTGGCAGCTGTTTTTCCTCGAGGTAAAGCAGCGAAGTCTCACCCAAAAATGCTTATCAGCCTTTTGACTTTGAGCCAAAATAGCTGCGAGGGTTCAGCTGCAGCGCTCGGCTCGCTTTGTGACAGAGCCGGGGCGAAGGAGGAGGGTCCTAGCCTCGCGTTCCTCGCCACGTTACTGAAATAAACACTGTGGAAGCTTATCTTTTCCTTTTTTTTTCTTCCTACATGTGTGTGTGTGTGTGCATCTGTGTGTGCGCCTGGTCTATTCGGTGCATTCACGCCAGTCATTGTGGCATGCTAAAGAGTTAATACACTCACAGAGAGAGAGCGTGTGTGTGTGTGTGTGAGAGTGTGTGCACCTAAGACTGTTCCGGGTGAGAAGAGCCCCACTACAGTATGAGACCAGCTTAATAATTCAACCGGCTCTCAAACACGCTGCATATTTCAAGGATCCTTCAGCGGGGAGGTCCACTCTGAAGGACTGTGTATTCTCTTTTTCCTCCGCTTTTCTTTTCACCAGTTGATATGAGGTACTGTATAGCGTGTCCCAGTATGGCGTGCCAGTGTGCGGACTGCGTCTGCGCACTGCCGGAGGAGTGGATTCGTGTGTCATTCATTCTCCTCCACCCCTCCCACATTTAGTGCTTTCCACCCTCCCACTCTCTCTCTCTCTCTCTTTCCTTCTGTGTCTCTACCCCCCCCCCCCCCCCCCCCCCCCCCTCCCTTCCTCCCTCCTTCTTCCCCCGTCTCCGGTGCAAATACAGTTCCTTGCCGCGTTGGACATGTGATGAAAAAGTGACTGGTTCGCGCGCTCCGCTGCACCTCCTATTTCATCATCAGCGGGGCATTTCTCCCCTTCACTGTGCGCTCGCTGTCTCCTCCTCTCTCTCTCTCTCTCTCTCTCTCTCTCTCCCTCTCTCTCTCTCCCTCTTCTTTTTCTCTCTCTGTTCCACTCGCTCCCCTCTTTCTGCTCCAGCCACACGCGAGGGGGAGACTTAAGCTCTGCGAGGGGGGAAAGAAAAAAGAAAAGAAAAAGTCTGCTGCTATTTCTACAGTCAGGGCCTCCCCACAGCCCGCCCTTCCATAGACGGAGCTCTTTTTTTTCACTCACTACTAGCTGGATTTTAACCCTCTGCCTCCAACTAGCTGCACAGCAGCTCTGCAAAAACCTGGCAACAAGTTGCTTTTTAAAGGCCTTTTTCTCACTTTTGGCGCATCGTTTTTTGTACCACTTTGGATTTGGGCGCCGTTTCTTCCGTTTCTTCCGTTTCTTCCGTTCTTTTGTGGTTTGTTCCCTAGAAATGTGCCGCGTCTTCCTATTTTCGCCTCTGCCGACGAGTTGATAGTAGCATTTATTTAGTTTCTTTCTTTTCTGGATGGAAATCCGTTAAGGTGGTGTTTCGCCACGTGACGGGGCCTTGTTCCACCTGGAGTGTTGGGGCGCCATTTCCTCCGGGTAACCTTCATGGGGTAGGCTCGTGGTCTGGATGACCACTGTGGATGACGAGCATAGAGAATGTAACCAGTATCCGAGCGCCAATACCCGTCAGTGTTTTAAAGACCTTCTCCTTGATGTGCCTCCTCCGTCTTTACTCTGTCTCTCCCACTATTTCCTTCCCGTGTCCTCTCCCTGTTCCTGTGTGTGTCTCTCGCTCCCCCTTGTTCTCTCTCTTTCACACCGACTCGCTCTCCCCACAGGAGAACGAGTGGTGTGCTGAGCCGGAGCTCTTTCTGGGACAGGTGCCAACTGCACACAAAAGACATTAAAAGGCAATAAGAGGGGGGAATTATTATTTTTTGCGATTGCGAAATTTCAAAATTGTTGCAGCCAAATGTCAGAAGCGTGTCGTGTCTCTACACGGCCACTTTGCGCCGTTATTGCATGTTTGTATGAAGTATTAAAACATATTTGTGTGACCCAGGCTGCCGGTAAAAAAAGCAGAGGTTTGAATACTTTGCCACACTTATTCTAGTGAAGGCATTTCTTTCGGGCAGAGGGAGGGAGTAATGTTGGAGCGCAGCATATAGACTGCTGAATTATTCATGTGCTCAGCCAAGGCTGTGACTGGACTGGTTGTGCTATTTGCATGCATCAGACATGCTGTTTGTCTGTTTGCTAACATTCCTCATTCAAAGACTTGTTAACTAGCAGACGGGCTTAGCCGGAGCCTTGCAGACCGCCTCATGGCCTCCTATTGTTTTCAGGCCTCACCGGGCCCCGGACCCAGGCGAGTTGTGCAGCCCAGACTCTGGCTGGAAGAGGGATTTGAGGCTGGAGCTGAGATTCGGGGGCCGGGGCTGAAAAGCTGGAGTTTGGGGCCCGAGGCACGGCTGCGAAGGGGCCACTCTGAGGGAAATGACTGGGTGTTTGCGAGGACCACCGTACGTACGGGAGCTTATGGCTTTCTCCTCTTCCCGACAGGGATGCGGATCAAAAGCGGGAAGAGCTGCCGTATCTCGCACCCCCGTCCGGACCTTTCCCACTTCTGCTTTTTCCGAAATTGGTGAGTAATATCTGGTTTAATATTTGTACGCTTGCACGGGTTTCAAAAGAAGTTTATCCATTTTCGCGTCTCAGGCTTTCAATGTTTAGCAGGCACCCCCCTCGCAAATAAATATTTGTGCACAAAGTTTCTTTTTATTCACTGCGCATTTATACGTCTGAATGTAAAACAACGTAGTTGAGGAACGTGTAGAATAGAGAGACAGCGCCACGCCGTTAACTTTGAGACGGCTTTTCTGTAACTTTTCCCAGCCTTCTAGTTGTAATTTAGTAATGCAAAAACGTAAGTCATTAATCGCACTTTGATTGCCGCCTGGATAATCCTACTCCGTGGTAATCAGGGGATGAGCGGAAGGCCGCGGTGTTGGAGGTATTTCATATGGGTGATGTGGTCCGGGCTTCGTGTGTAGGGGATGAAGAGAAGGACGTGGTGCACTGATCGTTTTGATCAGTTTAATGTTCTCAAAAGCTTTGACTGTCAGCTGCACTTCTTAAAGCACTGCATTTCTTTGAATTTAAAGTTTTGCAGGTTGTATTTGCCAAAGTTCTGTCAAAGACGGAATGAAGAATACATAAAAAAATAGTCCATCTCTTTGCCATTTGTAATGTTTTCGCCTGTATAAACGTGTGTATAGGCAAATAATGTTCATCACATAATTTGCACAGCAACACGTTGTGGCACAGAGACTCCTCTCAGTAATTGTATTTAATTACACATCTGAAAACAGTCCCCTCTTTTCATTTGAAGGATAGAAACTGTGTCTGCGGTCGTAAAAACAATTCCACAAAAAACGGTTGTGAAACGACGAACTTGATTTTTATAAAAGTTACTTTGGACAAACCGTTAATCCACTGTGAGCTTCTTCGGCTCTTTGTCAAATACTTGGTCGTTAACTTCATCAAATTAATGGAAAAATTCAAGTTGGATAGCTGGAATTTACAATCCGCAGGTCTATTAATAACATTGCATTTGTAGTAGTGCCTTCAAGGCGAACTAAATCCCTAATAATCACTGTTTTCGAACATCTCTGACTAATTAGCAGTTTTAAAGTCTTGAATTTCGGGAGCTTTGGTTTTCTAATGACTGCTCAGATGTCCCTCTGCCTATCAGGGTTTACAGAAAGGAGGGCTTTTTTTGAAGGGCAAAGCCAACCCGCTATTACCCGAAGCTTTCAGGTGATTTACGATTCAGGCTCAGCGTTTCCATACATTGGTGATTATGTTCATTCATATGGATATAAGCTCTGCTTAACCAGCAGTGGACACATGGTTTTGGCTGCCAGAGTATCACACTACTCCACCCCTAAGGCCTTTTTGGAGAATGGATGGCAGGAGTCCAGGGGAAGGTTGCATGTTGAGAGGCAGATGGCAGGGCGGTGAGGGTTTGCAGTATTTTTCGCTCTCTGTAAAAGTATACCTGACCAATCCAACAGCCTGGTTCAGCCCACAATGAGGCCCCAAACCTCAGCTTCACTGCAGCAACATAGCAAATACAGCAACGTCAATAATGGGACACACACACACACACACACACACACACACACACACACACACACACACACACAAATACAAGTACACAATCACACATACATTCGTGTGTATAATTTGATCATTTTCTTTGTGCAGAATGTCAGCTATTTATAGTTTTTAACAATTGTGTGCATATTTTTACGTTGTAAGTTTTCATCTTTTCAGTGTGTGTCCTTAGGCTTGATGAAATGCTGTGTTCAATGTGTTCATTCTATTAAACCTGGAAAAAGGGTAAAAATTGCATTTTAATAGATTTTTATTTATTTTATAGATGTTTATTTATTTTCAAACTACTTTTTTAGATACGTATATTTGAAATACACAAGTACCAGCATCTCATTAATACACTCCAAGAGCAGACCTGAAGGAAACTGCAGAGAACAGCTGGAAACAGCAAGTTTCAAACTTGAACTTGACTGTGGCCTTGAGCTTAAATCAATGATATTTTTTTATAAATATTATTTGAAATAAGTGTTTTGCTCATGGATATATTAGGTACTGCTCAGTATTATATGTGTTTTGTAATGATGCAAGAATCGTCCAACTTTCAGCACCGCACAACTTTTTAATGCTATGAACAGAAAAATGCCAAAACGAGCACTCTGGAAATTAATTATACAATGTATAGAATGATACGTAATTATTATTACTGTATGTGTAGTTCAGGCTTAAAAAAAATAACTTTCAATATTTTTCATGAATTGTTTAACTTGTATGCAATTTGTTTAATTTATATTTGATTTAGACCGGTTTTACAGTTAAATATGTCATATTTAGAGGGGAAAAGATTAAATGTTGCAAAATAATGTACTCCTATTTTAATTTTTTTAAGAATGACCTCTTAAGAATTAAAAAAGTTCTGTCATAAGTTCAGAAGAGGGAATACTTGCAGAGAAAATACTTTTTTTCAACAAGCATGTGTTTACATAGAGGAAAATATACCAGAAAGCATAAAACATTACTGTTTACGATGAGATGTTTATGTTTTTACAGCATTTCTTTTAACATAAGCAATATGATAATTGTTCTCAAATACACACAGTCTCAGCATATTTTGGTCAGTGTGTGTGTGTGTGTGTGTCGGTGTGTGTGTGTGTGTGTGTGTGTGTGTGTGCCTCCACTTTTTTCTAGCTCAAGTACTTGTGATTTTTGTGAATTGCTTATGATTTTTTTGAATATTAAGGTTATTGCACTATTGCCTGCGTTTTCCCCTCTTAGATTGAAAACAAAAATATATTAGCTGTCTCATTATTATTCTTTTGACTTCTGCCCTTACGCTAGTATCAGAAAAAGTATGTTACGGCATCTTTACTCCAGTTATTTAATTTTTGTATGATTTTAATTTGCTCAAAAACATTTAAATTTGTCTCACTCAATACTTTTAAAAGCTTTAAAATATATATATATATATATATATATATATATATATATATATATATATATATATATATATATATATTGATGTTGATGAGGAAATAGTTACAGAACTGCAGCACAAGTCATTGCCACATGTCTGAGTTAAGCATACCTAATATCATTTTTATTTTTATTTCACACAACATTAACACATGTCATTAACAGAAAAGATGTTTTTGACCTTGTTTGAATTAGATGTTTCCCGATTG
Source organism: Taurulus bubalis (assembly GCF_910589615.1). NCBI lineage: Eukaryota > Metazoa > Chordata > Actinopteri > Perciformes > Cottidae > Taurulus > Taurulus bubalis. Next base: position 21,444,592 of record NC_136597.1, on the reverse strand, counting down.
TAATGCTCATGCATGTCTCCAGTATTTCTGCCAGATACTTTTGAAGTGTTGAGTGTGTGGTTGAGGTCATGTGCCAGTGCTCTGTGTATCCTTACGAGTGCAACACACACAGAAAATGAGTCACTCGCCAGTGCAACACAGCAATGAGCCAACAGTGCACTGCTTCGTTTGTTAAGTGGATAAATTGGTATTTAAGATTATGTGATTTTGTTTCATTTATGAGCTTGCTGTGATGTTATGAATCCCATCCAATTTCCTCCTGGCTAATATGACATTCAGATTGGAGTGATGAATGGGGGGGCCAATTGAGTGTGAGCACTCACTGTAAATATATATATTTTTCTGCCGTTATGATGAAGCCTCTTTTATTATTTCTCCCTCTAAAACGGTTTCGGTGTGCTTTTATTTTTAATACAATAAAGCCGAGAAGTCCAGCATAATGAAAGTCAGGGATTTGATTGACATAGGACAAAAAAGTGCCTGGACTAAAAAGTTAAAAAGTTAAAATAGTTTTCTATATATTTAATCAACGATGATACAGTGTGTATTCATTATTAACTAGATGATATTAAAAACATTATATTAATGCATTTTATATAAATGAATTCTACATAAACTGCTAGGCCAGAAATGTATATATTTAGTGTGAAACTCTCCTCCAATTTCTCAAGTTCAAGTAAATGTATACTTACTGTATTTCTTTATACACTAAAGGACGTGGACAACAGAATTGGGCATGGTATCATGTCTACATCAGAGTATTGATCTGACGAGATTTCGCTCCAGTATTCTTACCGACACTATAAGCGGCGCTGCAAAGAAGCTAACACTTTGCTGCTGGTTAGCACAGGCAGGGCCCTGCTTGTGGAAATATAGCTGGATTTATATTTCACACTTTGGTAGCCCAGCTCTTCAGAAGGTCACAGTGCAGTCTGCAAAAACAGAAAAACCTGCGAGACAATTGCCTAAATGTTACAGCCGTTGTGTCGATCATCGTAAAACATCTGCTTCTGGCATTTATTGAGCGTGGAAAAAGGCGGTTGAAATCTCCTCGAGGTGATCGACGGTGTAGTCGGGTCAGGTCTGTGGTGAGAAGCTGGCCGGGATCCCTGTTGCCCTGCTGCACTGTGAACAGGGGGGAGAGCGGACCAGAGGCTCTACAGCGGCCACTGCAGGCTGTGGCACACGGCGCATACAGATCAGGCACGACAGTACAGTAGAAAGTAGGCCAGGCCTGAAAAGAGAGGAGAGGGACAAAGAGGCCCGAGACCCCGATACACACACACACACACACACACACACACACACACACACACACACACACACACATACGCAAATGTACATTTTTGGGGTTGGTGTTGTGTATGCAAGTGCCAAAATGATTGCACAAAAGCCCAAAGTTCAAGGCTCAATAAACAAAGTAGTTACAGACAAGTATGATGATACACACACACACACACACACACACACACACACAATCAAAACCTGCTTTTCCTCGCTTCTCTGCGCCATACATGGAAGCCATTAGTCCATTACCCCGTTGACTACTGAGGATTGGGGGGCCATTTTATTCTCCCCGTGTTAATCAGGATGTCAGCTGGGAGTGTCACATGTAATTCATCCACAAAACCACAGCAAGTCCACAGAGACGGTGAGCACAGTCATAATGACATAATATTGGACTGGTGGAGAGTTACGGGGAGGGGGGGTGACAGATGATGTAGATTTTCCTCCCCTTTACCTTCCCCTCTTTTCCTCCAGACGTTCTGAAATGAGACCTGTGCAACTTTCACCTTTCCATCATGGGCCCATTGGCTGAGGTCAAGGTTTTTTTTTCCCCTCTCCCCCTGAGTGTATTTACCCAAGGACAATTTTCTTCCACAATTTCTGTCCCACCAGAGTCTTGCTGTTGATTGCTAAGCATTTAAATTACTTCGTCAAGGGAATTCGTCAGAAGTCTGACAGGCAGAGCGTTTTTTTTTTCAGCCAACCAGATTAATATTTAGTATCACTTGAACAAAACTCAATGTTTTCTTTGCCTCTGACCTCCTCAAAATGTGTTTTAGAGACTCGAGTCTGCAGCATCACGTGCGAGTGTCTCTCTGCACGCATCGTCGGGATAGATGTACCTGCCAGGCAAAGCGATATTCCAGATAACGTTGAGCTGCGCCCACTCTACTTTTCTTTTCCAACGCTCATATATTTCTCCAGCTTTTGGCCTCCGCTGTCGCCAAGGCAATTTAGTCGGAGAGAAACTGCAGCATCAGCAAAATTGTTCCACTCCGAGTTGGGAGTGTTGAAAGGCCTCGCCTGCAACTTTCAGACTATCAAAATACTGTAAATCCCTTCCCTCGCCTCACCTGCACTTCATCACTCTCTTACTGTTCATCAGCGCTGAGATGAATTACGCTGGCTCCTTTTAGTGGTAGAAAACAAATGCACTGGCCTGAGAAATTATAATGAATATACTATTTGCTTTGTCATTACCTCCTTTCCTTTTACTCAAGTTGTACATCTGCAGTACTGATAATGCTGTGTAATTCAGCTCTCCAGTAATGTTTATATATTCAGTGTGTCCTTGATGTGACCAAAAACTTAAGTCAGACTACTTTAGTCTTAAATATCCCAAAAAAATGTACAGTAAATATTGTGTTTTCTTGCAATACTTGCAGCCATCCATGTAGTATTCTAATATACTGTATACTATCCCCCCTGCACATACCCACCCAGGCTTCATGAGTCATCAACATGCATACACACACACACAAACAACGCACACACACACACGCAGAGTGCAATGAGTGCAGTGAGTGCACAGCTTGGGCATGAATCTCCCTCCATGGGCTGGAGGAGTTGGGTTACTCATGAGCCCATAAACATGTGCTGGCGGCGCTCCAAGGCACTGCACTGTAATTACCAACGTTAGAAACAGTATATAAAGGACCCTTCCCCGGCAAGGCCGTGTCCCGGGCTGCAATTAGCGTCCTTGTACAGAATTATCACCCTTCAGCCGCCGCCGCCGCCACACTGAGTGGAGGCCCTTTAATTGGCAGTGTCCTCCTCGGTCTGCCAGAGGACGACCCTCGCGTCTCTTTATCTCTATCGCCCTATCTTTATTTTTTTCCGCAATCTGAGATTCCAGTAATGATGACTAAATACCTCTGTTTTCCTTTGTCCCGTTTCTTCCCCAGCATCTACCCCGCCTACGTGAGCGCGGCGGGGTAACGCGGGGCACATGTCAAAAGCTGCCTGGTGCATTAGCGCTGCGCGGCCTTGCACATGCCCCTCATGTGTGTGAGCGCGAACATACTGTGTAGAAAAATGGCTTATTACGCTCGCAAATACACGCGTATACGCGCCACCTCGCCCACGCACATGACACTGCGGGCTTTCAGTAATACAGCATGCCAAAGTGTGTGTGTGTGTGTGTTTGTGTGTGTGTGTGTGTGTGTGTGCACGTATGCAGCGAGTGGGTGCTACTGGGCAAGGCTAAGGCCACGGTGGAGCTTGTGTGTTGGTGTTGGGTGAGCATGCGGCAGTGAGTGTTGGCCGGTGCACAGGCCAGTGGAGAGGGTGCGGTGTGTTACATGTTCCACTAATGAGTTTCCTTGGCCAGGCAAGACAGTGGGGCTAGCTTATTAGTAAACAGGCTACAGAGAAGAGCCCTTATAGACCTCTGCTGCCGCCGCCGCCACCGCCGCTACTGCCGCTACTGCCGGCTCTCCAACTGATCACTCTCTCCGTTTCTGCTTCTCTCCATTGTTTCCTCCTCTCTCTTTCTATCTCACTGTGTACTGTCTCTCCACTCCATCTGTCTTCCTCTCTCTCTCTCTCTCTCTCTCTCTCTCTCTCTCTCTCTCCCTCTCCCTCATGCAGGCAGTGAGATGGGTTTTGACTTCGGGCCACGGGCACAGACAATTTGTCCAACAAGTGAAATCAAGGACAGACAGGCTGGCGATCGCTGCAGCATCGTAAGTACCGTAATCTATTGCAAATTGAAAATGTCATTATTGAATAATGTGTTGTAGTGCTGTTGTACTGTCTTGCGTTTCGTTTTTACGAGATCGAGGCTGTAATTAGAAGCTGCGTAAGTTTAATTTGTTCTGCGCATGACGCGAGCTGCTCCGTCTACGTCTATTTTCTCTCTCTTCCTGAGACTTATTACGACATGGGCTTGCATTCAATTACATCATTATGGCTGTATATTGTGCCTTCATCCCACTCGAAGTGGTCCCAGTGGCTTGTTATTGCAGTAGAAAAGACCTAATCTTTAGTGCACACGCACAGAAATCACTCAGGGTGCAATCTTAATTGTCCACTAGGCGTCGGAAGGCTTGCGCTGGGGCCTGGATCTGTTTAGAAAATGGCTTCCACACTCTGCCTTCCAGCTCTCAGCACCCCGCCATTTTGTGTTTTGCTGCCAATGTAGTCAGGTAGCAGGATGAGCGGGACGGAGTAAAGTGAGGGGGGGGGGGGGTTGAGGAGCAAATTAAAATAAACAGATGAGTTGTGGGAATTGGAGAAAAGTGGTGCTCCAATGTACAATGATAGAACACTTAATCTGTCTTTTTCTGATGGAGAGTTTTTTATTATTATTATTATTGTTGCCGACTGACTGCATACAAACAAGCAGCCTCCTCTCTGGACCCTTCCCAGCTCCTCTTCTCAAAGGGCTGACCTTGGGCGGACGCCATAGACGGTTCTTTTCCATTGGGGCGACTGTGCTGGCAGGGCCCACAGCTGCATGACCCCCTTCCACCCTCCCATCAGTCCTCCCTCTCTCCTCCACAACACCCAGAATCCTCAGCAGCCCGGCCCACCACCCTCAACCTGCCCCTCTTCTAGTACCATAGAGCCGGAGTGCTTTCGAGCTCTAACCTCTGCTTATGTACCTGTCTCTCTCCACCCCTTAACCGCACAGCGCACTGTTAGCTGCAGCCTCAACCCATGCCGTGCCTGATTCATATGCACTTAGTAACCCCACCCTACAACCTCGGTGGCAAGCTGCCTGTGGCTCTGGAATCCTGTATGCAGGCATTTTATTACACGGGCAGATGTTATTAAAATCCTCTGCTCATCTGGCCCCAAAGACCACAGATACTATATCAAGCTTTTTTTTTTAGCAGGCGAGTGCTGATCGTTGCAAAACGTATACCTGTCGAAGTCACACACAGAACACCAAGTGGTTCAGTTGAAACTATGCGGAGTGATGGTGGAAGATTAGAGGATCGAGGGCAGACGTTTCAGGGACACTTTTTGTCATTTGTGAATTTTCGTCATTTGACCTCCATACGGATTCACTCAATTAAACAGACGTAGCCACACTGTACATTTCAGTTTACCAAACCAATAATCATCTATTGCACGGTTATTCCATTACCCACTACGTTCACCGTTTCTGGAATTAGCCTTGAAATGTTGAAAACTGTTTATTATCTTAATAGAGAGTTGCTATTTCTTTTCACTTTCCAGTGTTTCCCCTGCTTACTGTCACTCAACTTAGTTCCACTTACTGTATGTTTATGGCTTGAAACGATGCTGTAAAAGTCCCTGACTGCATCAGTTTGTATCTTAGTTGGTATGTAACGGATTTAGACTCGAGGGGCAAAATATAGCAGAGGTCACTCCAGCAGTAGGAGCTGGCCTATTTAGGCCCGTCACAGACGAGCTCTCATTGAGACAGACATACAGTCAATGGCTTTGCTCACAGTTCAGAATGCACTCTGTCCCCTTTGGCTCCCGAGTCCTTAATCCGGCCATGTGTTTGCATATGGGACAGAGTGGCCTCCATATTGTGTTTGTGGAATGAATTATGAATGCTATTGCATAACCACGGCCTGTTTCTAGGGCATATCTCTAAAGCATCTACCCAGAGACCGAAGCATGAATACATTTACTCGGCCTACACCTCGTGGAAATGATATTGAGAGGCTGGCCTGTCTGCGTTTGTTTATGGTTATATAGAGCAGATGGCCATGCAACATGGTCACATATTACACACTGGCTGCCTCGCTGGCACTGCCACACGCTCCAAATGCTTATATGTAGGACTACTGGAAGGGCATTCAAATCCACGGAAGCATGAAATATCTTTATCAGAGTACATTTGCTATATATTCTCCTCCATGCTGGCAGCAGTCCTGGAACTATAGGCACTGGCGGTAATAGCTGCTGCCAAATCAAGCTTTTCAATGCTAACTGTGGTTAACTGTGCTGCATTTACGGCCTTAGCTTTGAGCTATAACTGCTAACCACTGTAGTGAGTCTGACTACTGCCAGCTGTTGCACGGAGGCAACGAGTTCTCCAAGGTTACACACTGTACAGATCCCTGTCTGCCTACTCTGGCCCTCTGTCTGTCAGCTGAAGTTCATATCCAGGGAGAAAGGTATTTGTCCCACCCTCTAAATATAGCTGGCGACAGATGCAGCTCGATGGGGCACTGCCCAAGCTGAAAGGGGCCCTGCAGGCATGCCGGAGCAGAGCCGGGCATGTAGACGTGTCAGGACTAAAGACTCCTCCTAATAGACAGGGGGGCCCCCCGACAGGTCGCCCGCTGCCGCATGGCAATGCACGTTTTCCCCAGCTTCCATTAGCGTGGAGTCACAAAGACTGAGCCTGTGAGACTTTTCGTGACGCTACTTCTATTTCTGCATTGCGTGACAATCCCACCATCTGTGTATTGTTTGCACACAGCATGTGCGTATGTTTCTCTATCGTTCATGTGACCGTATACTGTGTGTGAGCGATGAGAAGCAGCTGGCAAGGTTGGACTGAGTGGTCTGGGCGACCCCTGCTGCGTGCCCTGTCATTACAATGATTGGGGTCGTTTTTTGTTTTTTTTTTACCTCTAAGGAGGGGACCGTAGGGGGGTGCTGCACTGGGATCAGCTAACTCAGCCTAATCCAGCCCTCTTTACCTGGCATGTTTACGGCCGTGCTGTGCTGGGGGGACGGAGGGGTGGATGGGGGCGTTGGGGTGGGGGGTGAGGTTAAGTCACTGGGGCCGGTTCGTCTCACAGCCTGACAGGCAGACACGCATATTATGCACATAGGTGAGAGTACATACACACTCCACCACACGTGTGTATATATATATATATGTATATGTTGATCCGCACACACAGACCCTGTGCATACAGTATGCACAAACTAATGCTCAGGCACACCCATAGGCACACACTGTACACTTAAACATCTCCCTCTTCTTTCCTCACTCACACCCGGTTTGCGAGCTCAGTATCGGCCTCATGCAGAGGTGACGGGGAGGTCAGCCTGTCTGACTTTGAGCAGAATCCCCCTGTGGCTTGCCCCAGCCATCCCCCCTGGCATGTGTAACAGGACCTGCCCATGCAACCTCCTGTCCTCCCCCTCCTCCCGCCCTGGTATAAATAGATGGGTCATGCCTGCTGCGCTACCCAGAGGGGGCCACAGAAGCCATGCTTCCTTTTTTTTTTTTCAGAAATGCTCCACCGTGCCTATCTGGATTCCTCCTGTCTGCACCCAGACCGCCACTTCACTTGTTTCAGGGCACATATGTACGTGGATGTACACAGACAGTATTCCTGACCCTCGTTCCTGACTGAAAGGAAGCCACACATGGACAAGCACGAGGACTAATGCGCACAGGACTATGCATGACACTGCGTACTATCCATACTAGCATACTTGCAGCTCAACCATAAGCACTCATATAATCTTGTGGTGCCAAAAGGCATCCACCAAGGCTATGCTGAGGACAAGGGTCTGATGAAGAGAGCTGCAGGGAGCAGACGTTCTGGGTTTTGTTCCTTGTACCTTCAATGAATATGAACATGTGTTTTCTACAAAACAGAAAGCAGCTCAACAATACCCCTAATGAAGTTATGATATCGGTCAGTGAATTTGTTTGATGACAGAATAAGTGGACGAGACCAGGAATCTAAATAGGCCTTTTGATGACAACTTGGCAACAAACTGTGCTACAGACACGTTTGTGTCTCCCTAAAAGGTACCGAGCTTTCACACAAAGCCCTATTCATGGAGCCCGCGCTCGCCTAGAAGATGACATTGTTTGTGAAACACAAACTGCGCTGCCATTTTGACCAATTCCCTCTCACTAAAGAGATATTCTGATCTGGTATTAAGAAAACAATAAATGCGTTAAACTCCCATAAAAAAGGTCAAGAATCTAGAACATGGAATAAGATTCCACATGCACTTAACAAATATTAAATACACAATATAGGGAAGTTTGGGGATGCACAGTGTGTGAAAGTCCAGCTTCTTTTTTCTAATTTACTCCCGCACTGACCACAAAACCACCAGAGCCCCAAAGATCAGTTTACAAGCTTACATCCCTCCGTCTTACCATCGCTGCAGAGAACCTGGGCTTCAGTATTGATTGATGGCCGCTGTAGCACTTAGACTGAAGTGTGATTGAATTAAAGTGGCTTCTCAAGCGGCGTGCGCCTTTGCTGCTAACGCTGCGTGAAAATGTGACGCGGTAAATGAGTATCATGTTTTTCCTCTTCCCTCAGTCTTAAGGGTGTTTCCCCCTCGTTTGTGTGTGTGAAGGTGTGTGTACTGGAGCCTGCATTCTCATGTGCGTGCATGTATTTGTTTATGTGTACATGTCGGTACAGACGATGAGGTGTAGAAAGCTGGACTTTGCACCCTGGCCCTTTCTGAGCAGCTAACGGAGGCGCGGGGGAGGGGGGGCGTCTCGGTTACAGACGCTGTGCTTTCAAGTGAGGAAGTAAGACGCTGTATTTTCAGGTGGACAAGCTTGTCTTGAAGGGGCCGTTTTTAAGATCGCGTTGCATAGCTGTGTCGACAGCTCTAAACAAGGGTGTGTGTGTGTGTGTGTGTGCTTGCATCGCATATTGGTCCCCTGCAGTATGTGTGTGTGGGTGCGAGTGTGAATAGCTCCCTGTCACTGGATGATGGCAACTGGCTTCACTTGAAAGCAATAGCTCTCCTGGACCTGCTCTCTGTTGGTCAGGGCCCCAGAGCCATCCACTATATTAGATTGAAGTATGTCCCGTCAGCAGACTTGAGAGGACAGTGTGCCTTGACCTTACCTTATGAAGTGTGGACCCCACACCGCTGAGAAGTTTTGGCAGGGCTGCCCAATGAGAATAGACTGTGATAAGGACACACCGTTTTCTATATGCAGTGTACTGTTTAAACACTTAAAATCAAGGGTAAAACTGAACCATTGCTTGAAACAGTCAAATGAATACCTTTGTTTTCGTATTGAACATAGTTAGCTTTAAATAAAACTATCATATGCTCACTCTTTTGCTCATTTCTTTATGTATTCTAGGTGTTTGCATGCTGCAGGTTTCAAAGTGTCTGTCTATATCAGCCTTTAAGGCCGTGTGGTTGCAGTTGCACATACTTACAGTCCACTCACCCAGTGTTCTGGTGTAAGTACGGCAGTGTTGAATAATGCAAAGAGCCTCAGACTCACCACTGAGCAGACACAATGGGGCCTCTCAGCTCAAGACATACCGTTCTGTATTATGCCGAGCTGTACATTTGTGCCTTGGCAGTGAGAATAATGTTACTGCGGCGCTATGTGCTGATGGAGATTACCCCGGCGTGACTTAGTGACGGGCAGATCGTGTGACAGTTACACATGCAGGATGGAGCGGCTTCCTCACGCAGAAGTATAAGCGATATAGAATTCAATACACGCATATCGGGAAGACGCATAACAACAAGCTGGAAACACCCTAAAAAGTATGTTTTCAAGCGAAACGGTCTTTTGAAGAGTGTTGGTTTCACTGGTGTGTTTGCTGTTGATCTCAAGGTGGGCATATTCTAAAAAGATTTTTTTTTTTCCCCAACAGATTTTTCCATCTCTAGGATTTCACCCCCTCACCCCCACCCCGAGACGACGTGATGGAGGGAGCTGCGTGTTGCAGAGCAGGTGAGAAACATTAACAGCAGCAGCAGCTGCTTTGGCCCTCTGCTCCACACATGTGGGCCGGGATCTGCTAGCTGGAGCTCGCCCACTGTCGAGACCGGTGACTCCTGTTAACGCTCTCCTCTCCGGAGCGCACTAACTCTACTGAGAGAAAAGAGGGATGCCGCACACGGTGGAATAATCTGTGCGGATCAGCATACAAAATTAAAACCCTTTACTTTTTGAGAAAAAAAAATCTTTACAATTTATTGTTTGTCGTGAGTTGTTTCCCAATCTTTTTGGCCTGTGACCCTTTAAAGCGAAGCATTTTTCTACTTTTTTATGAGCTGCAAGCAGATCAACCAGTTGAGGGATTTATCATTCACATATTAATTAATTAGATTCCTTTTCAGAGGTCTGGCGAGGTCATTTTTACTATTTCGCAATTTAAAAAAAGCAAAGATTCGAGAGAAAAATATTTTCTTAAAATGTATTTTCCTTCTCTAATCATTACTTGACCTCTTCTGGCATGCGAGGCTGTAGAGTGTTAACGGAAAGTTGCCACCATCTTTTGTACCATAAGCCAATTAAATGCAGGCTAAAACATGGTCTGCCTATTTAATGAACGGAATACTTAAATATATTAGACGCTAAACAATTTACCATAACCTCCTTACGTTGGATGTCACCGGATCCTCTTGAGTTATTTACTGGGCACATTTGAATATGGAAATATCTCGGCCCATACAATTTGTTTTGGACATATCCACCGCGTTGGATCATTTGAATTCGCCCTCGAGCTCGAGGCATGAACCGAGTGACCCGCGTCGTAACATTGTGTTCCGAGCACACAGGCACCGGTCCCGCCGGTGAGCCGTGCCAGAGGAGAGCGCCATGTGTGTGTTTGTGTTTCAGTGAATCATAACTGCTGTTTTGCATTCATCGAGGTGTGTCGAAGCGGATTACCTGCATGAACGGGGACCTGACATGACTTTTTGTTTTTCAAGACTGTCCTTTGGGGTGAGGTAGTAGGTTGTATAGTTGTAGGGTCACACCCTTCCTGTCAGATAACTATACAATTTACTGTCTTTCCTGAAGTGGCTGTAATATCACCGGGCGCTTTTTTTCTCGTTTTTTTGTGTGGAGCTTTTGGATCTGGATCAACTGGTATGTGCGTGTTTACCCGCTGACTGCTGAGAGCATAACTCATTTACAGCAATTGACAACGGTTGCTCATTTAGGATTGTAGTTGCTTCACTGTCGAGGTTGCACTTTGAAGACTTTATGGACAATAAAACAAATGTTTTACGTTTTGCTGGTTGCCTTTGTGCCGACATGTCGCGTTAACTTTGACGTGCATAAAACTTCTCTGATCTAGTTGTCATCCTCTTTTCTTCGTCTTTTTTTTATTCTCAATTATGATCATCACAAGACTTTTGTATTAAAAACTTAACACTAGTCCATCGAGTCATTTTCTGTCCACGTCTGTTTAGTTGTGAAGTCTGTTAGTCTTCAGAATGCATGTGGGTGTTTTTTAGAAAATGTCGAGTGTTTATATGTCTCTCCGCCTTTATGCTGTCTGGTAAACGTTCCGCCAACCTGTCTGAGCTTTCTGATGTTCGAACAGGGTGAGGTAGTAGGTTGTGTGGTTTCAGGGTAGTGATTTTACCCAATCAGGAGATAACTATACAACCTACTGCCTTCCCTGAAGGGCAGCAATACTTCACCACACAGACAACGGGAGGCATCTAGTTCAAAGCATCAGAAAAAAGCACCAAACCAGGTCAACTGTCTGGCCCCGCTCCACCAGTCTGCTTCTTACCTGGAATGTGCACAGCCGATCACAGCGGCAGAACGGACCATCAGGTCGTCTTTGATTTCTTTATGCTGCTCCGAACATTAATAAAGACTATGATGATGAATCGGTTTGTCTTTGGCTTTTTTTTTCTGTTTTTTTTTTTTTGTGTGTCAATTAAAATGTTTCAGACTATGTGCTGTTGAACGACAGCATCGGTGCACAAACGTGGTTTCCAAAGCATTTCCATCCCTGTGGAGACATTTACACACAGTATTAATTAAAGTATTGCAATTCTAGTAAATCTTCGGTTTAGCAGCCTGTATCGAACATAACCCAACATTTTCTATCAGCGTCCACCATTGAGAAATGTTTGGAAACATCTCTTGGAGGAAAAAAAAGAAGAAAAAACCCTGACAAGACAACCTTCATCCGATCCTGGGATCAGCCAGCAGCCCAGAGCAAAGCAGATGGAAAGAAGAGCCGTGGCACAATCTCATCTTCTGCGCTGCAGCATGATTCATATGGCAACAGATGATGGTTACTGTACCGCTTTGGCCCGACGGCGGCATGCACACACACACACACACACACAGATTGATAGATGACGAGGTGAGTGCCAGCCGGTATGAGGCCAACTTGGGCATCAGAAGTGCCTCACTGTCTGAGACCGCAGCCCTGTATCTCATATCAAGGTCAGACTCTGTGGTTGTCGTTCACAGTGAGACCCCCTCTCTCCCCCTCTTTTATCTTCAATCCAGCTGCATTAACCAGTTATAAACTTCTTATTAACGTGCATTTTACAATAAGCATGCAAAAGACAGAACGTCACAAACGAGGTGTAATTCCACTGTACATGCTTGTACAGCTTCACTTTGCTTGTCTCCGTCAGGCCAAACGTGTTGAGCTACTTTGCACATTCACCAAATGTCTGCAACACGAGTGAGGAGGATTATGTGACGGTGGAGCAGCAACATTGCAGCTTGGGGGGGGGGGGGGGGGGGGGGGGAGAACAAAGCCACTGCACTGTATCCTATGTGTCTAGACCAGCGTTGGATGCATTTGTATGTGGGCTCAGCTGCACCCACTGTGTATAGCTGTCCCGCGCCAGCCACCATGTTGAATTGATTTGAGCCTTGGCCCTGGTGATAGAGCAAAGTGAGCTGAATACTAAAGCCTGATGAGACAATGGCTCTGTGTGCATCCTGTCTCTGGGGTTGCATCTCTAAAGCCCGGGCTCCATCCTTCATCTCCTCCCGCTTCACCAAGAAAGAAAATGTTGAAAAAAGCTTTAACGTCCACCTTGGGACGCTCTTCTCCCACGAGAAAAGCAACTAATGAAAAGATTTTTGAGACTCCATCTGAAACGTTTGAGTCCGAATTCAATAATATACTGTTGTTTTCTCCAAAGTTGCCAGGAATTTGACAAGAGTAACACTCTCAGCGTGCCTTTTCTAGCCCCTTCATATGATGTCATGGCTGGATAAAGGGAAAAGTGTTATTGATTGAATGTAAGTGGATAGGATTGAAGGCTCTGTGTGGGCAGGACCCTGAAATAAACCACCGAGCAGAGTGCATTTGCTGAAATGAAGAAAAGCTAATCCATGTGTCTGAATAGAACCAGCCACGTTAATCGGTGCAAAGGTGATTAAAAAAAGTATTATTCAGGCTGAAATGTAGGGAGAGGAAATGTAATCATGTGTCTCTGCTGCGATATTTTTTTTTCCATTTTTATCTTTCAATTTTCTGCACATAGAAGCAAACCATTTTTGATTTAGTTAATCACCAATATGACTTCAATGACAGCAGTTACCAGGCCCCGCTCACCTGTAGATGTGGCAAAAGCGCCACCTAGTGGATGCTCATTCAACATTCACCTAATTTAACTTTCTCCATAATGTAATTTTACTGTTATTTCTGCCGACTCCTAGAGCTCAAACTAATAAATATTTTTTTACGGATTGTTTATCAATTAGTTGTTTCAATAAAACACCAGAGAACAGTGAATAAAGGCCATCACAATTACCGGAAAACCAAGGTGATGTCATCAAATGTCTTGTTTATCGATACAATTTTGGCATTTCTGCTCAAAATTACAGTTAATTAATTATCAAAATATTTGCTGATTAGTTGTCTGTCATCACTAAATGAATATATTGACATCATTGTAGCTCTAGAAAAGCCACGTGTGTGCCATTTGTGTTTTTGTTGTATATAATTAAAATATACTGGACTGTTAAAAAAAACAGTCCAGTCATTAAAAAAAATGTTATTAATGAATTGATCAAAAGTTGGAGTGTGTCTAAAAAACTAGATGAAGACTGCATAAGCTCCATTCGCAGTTCCTGGGCAGCAGGTGGCAGCAGCGAGCTGGCCTCAACGTTGACCCACTTACTGCACTTCAGTGGGTCATTAACCCATGCCCCCCCCCCCCCCCCCCCCCCCCCCCCCACACACACACACACACACACACACACACACACACACACACACACACACACCCTCCCCCTAGAATAAAAATGAGTGTATTATATCAAAAGTAACAACTTCATATGGGACTGAAAACTAGAAGGTCAAGGTCATGTGGCTCAAACTTTTGATATGACATATTTCGGCTCCATGAAGTACACTGTTAACATGCCTTCATGCTCATACCAAAGGATAACACATAAACACTGGCATATGTATCATATATTTATTTCCTGTTCATTTCATCACAATGAAAAATATATATTTTAAGGTCTGATTGAGTTTTAAAACAACCATTAAAAAAAAAAAAAAACAGGCAAATCCATCTCTGGAAGGTGGACAGTGGAGCATTGAGTCTTCCCATAAACTGTAATTCTATGGACAGGTGCCATTCCATCACCATGAATCACTTCTTCGTAGTCTGTTTGATCACAGCCAGGTTCAGTTGAGGAAACGGCATGTTGTAATGAAGGCAAATCTGTCATTGGGTCATCTGCACGTGGGAAGCTTTCAGAGTCTCCTCTTAATTGGGAAACCGGCTGTTATCCAGACAGAACGCCTTGACCGTGCAGCCTGTTACTGCCAACCCTGTTCCTGCCTGCTCTCTCTCTCGAGTCGTGTTACAACGAGCCGGGACTTCTGGGTCCGATGTTTCTCAACGTCCTCCTCACATGGACAAATCACCAGCTGCCGTTGGCGGAACTCCAAGTGCACTGCAGCCGACATCTGTGTGGGTGTGTGTTTGAGATTCATCCCTTTGTGCCAGAAGACTGATCTTATATTTAGTGTCGCTCCCTGAGGTAGCGGTTACAACGACTGCAGTGTTTGAATATAAATAGATTCACTCAAATACTCTAGTCAAGTACGATTCTGAGGTAGTTGTACTTTTACTGCTATACTTTTACTCACTATGCTGTACTTTGATGACCTCAACGATTTACTTCAACTCCAATACATGTGTTTCACAATTATAAGCAGCTGCTAGATGCAAAAACATTCAGATCCATTGTTATAGATTTTGTTCTTTTTATTTTATTCTACTCAAAAGTCTTGAAATCAGCAGGTGAGTAAACTGATCCTTCTCCAACTGAGCCAACGCCATCTGCCGATGAAGATCATGGGATATGGTTGAAAGCTCGAGACAAAAATAGAAAGTTACTTGACTTGAGATGGGGTTTTTCAAACTACTATTTACAAGGTCAAGAATGAACGTCCATGTTTAGTACATAAAGTAGTTAAAATGATCTGAACAACTACACATTGCTCAGTATCAACAACCAATAACATGAAAGAGCATATACCCCATGCAAGTGTTATATATAAATACACTCACAGGGGGTATGTCTTCTACATAATATAGTATATCTGCTTTAATAATAATAATACTGCAGGTTTTTTGGGCGTGGTACTGCTACTTTTATTCATAGAAATGATCTGACTACTTCCACTACTCAGTATAACATTAGCAAAAGACAAAGGTGATCCCATTTCATCCAGCGTGCTGAACTGAGGCCCTTCAGCACGGTGGATGCTGGATGAAATGGGATCCTCCAGAATGTCTACTCACACCATCAATCTGAGTGGGATCCCAGTCTCTGCTTCCAGGGGCCTCGGCCCACATTGCTCTGCCAGAGACGTGGACAGAATGTGATGGGGAGCTGGATGAAGAAACAAGAAAGCACAGAGACGCAATCTGCAAACATCGTTGCACACTCAGCATCTGGCATGGCTGGAGATAACAGAGGCGCTTCATTAATGGGCAGTTTATTGCAACAGTTTGACTGGAGACCCTTACGAGTTGGCCGGCTGTCGGCGAGGGACTCAATGTTCTCTCCAGCTGCCATGTGATTCTCCTGACGAGTGCAAAGGTTGTTTTTTCTTCACGTGTCAAATTAGTGGGAGCGTGCACTGGTCAACATCCCAGAAACTATACCATGCTGCCAAGGCATCTGGAAATTCACTCACTTGAAATCTGAGTTAAAGATGGATGCGCCACAAGCGGGACTCTATGACATCACCACCAGTTAGGAAGACAATCTTTGTCCAAAATGCAACAGTGAGCGATGATGTAGAAGCCTCCATTACACTCCACTGAGAATGGACTTCTTATGTCCAGCCACATATCCACAGGTGCTGTATTTCTAAAAGAGAGGGGAGCAGTAAATGTACCCACATTTGAAATTAGTTAAGAGATCTGTCAAATTATTATTCAAAGTAAGGCATTTGACATGTCTTAAAACATGTATGGAGGGAATATTGACCAAGACAAAATATGACCAAGCTGCAACATAAATGATATACTATAGTGATGCGAGCACGTGTTGCTGATAAACATGTTTACTGTACTTTTCTATGGTACAATTCCAGGATTTGTACTTGTAATTGAGTATTTGTGGTGGGCCACTGCTACTTTTACTACCCACTTGCCGGACTTCAAGAGTTATGTGTTTAACTGTGTTGTCTTTGCGTTGCTGCTTGTCCACATGTGCATCCTGCCGTACACGTAGTCAAGTTCCTGCTGCGCTAACTGTCACTACGCAAAATCAATCAGGACTTTCTTTGTTTTTATCGGGGTTCATACACATTTGGACCAATGGATTTCCATGACTTTTCCATGACTTTAAACCAAATTTCCATGACCAAACATTTTGTAAAATCTCAGTGTACAACATGAAAAAGTGAGAAAATGTAGTATTTAAACTAACAATGAGGATTCCAAAGCATACAGTACACCTTAAATGACACAAATGAATGAGAGACAATAGTTTGATTAAAAGAATAAACATTTATATAGATGCTTGTATGTATGCCTGCTTATATTTTGAGTTTCTTTCTTTTAAAAGCATATTAATTATTTCAAACTCAGCGTAAATGAACGTCATGAACATATGAATATAACACATTTCCATGAGTTTTCCAAAACCTTTGGGATTTTATTTTTTTCCAGGACTTTTCCAGGCCTGGAAATAACCATTTTAAGATTCCATGACTTTTCCAGGTTTTCCATGACCGTAAGAAGCCTGTTTTATACAATTTTTTAAAGAATTCTTCTTTTTTCATTCTCTCATTCTGAGTGTTTCAGAGTATGTCTTTGAAACTCATATTAGTAACTAGCTAGCATGTATGTATATCACCTAACCTCACAGATACCTTTGAAACTATAAATTCATAAGCATGCACGATTTAAAAAAAAATGGATTATGGATCATTTGAGCATTGCATGTCTTGTCCTGACACTGAATGGCATTGCTTTGGTCTGTAGTCTCTTTTACACATTTTTTTTTTACTTTTTTGTTTTTGTTATTTCAATCCGTTATTTGTGTTTTTGTGTACTGCTTGTGTGATATATGTAAACTCTTTGCCAAAAACCCTCCTTGTAAATGAGAATACAAATCTCAATTTCATCATCCTCTTTAAAAAAAGTTAAATCAAAACAAAATCACTTCTTCCTATGTATTAATTGTATATATTACTCAATATGTTTCCTTCTTTTTTTAAAGTTCATCCTTTGGAAACATGTCGTGTGGTAGAACATAATGCACGGCCCTGAGAGCAGAGAGGGGGAACTCTTGGGTGACCCGATGAGGGTCATGTGAGGACGGTGTCATGAGTAGAAGCAAAACGCCGCCAGCCTCTTATCACACTGTGATCGATTGCCAGTACACTATGTACTATTTTCGCAATCCGTGCCTTTTTTAAATCTTTTTTTGTCTGTTGGCATTGCACCGCAGGAAAGTGTGTGCAGCGCCGCACGTTTGGAGGAAGAGCTTTTTCTTTCTTTTTTCCCCTGCCGTCACCAGGGTTAGGGGGCGTCAGTCTCAAAGGAATCTGCTGCGCTCTTTCCATTCGCTGAAACTATAGGTGTGTCAGGGGGTGTGCGCCTTCTCTCCTCCAGCTGTCAGTCATGATGTCACTTCCTGCGGGTGTGAACTCATGGCTCTGCTTTGTATGGACATGGTGGGGGATTTATGACAGCGGCAGCGCTGCTGGGAGACAAACAAGGACGTTTTTTCCGGGGTTGGGGACTGCGCGCTCCTCTCTCGATCCCGCACCGAGCGCTTCTCAACCCGGCGTGACTCCCGAGGATATGGCGCCTTCGGATTGGGCTGTCCATCTTAAGGTAGATGTCTTCATTTGGCTTCTTTTCTAACCAGGATATGCACCCTCCCTGCAGGAGCTGAGAGACTATGTGTGAGGGAATTTTGAGTTGTTTGCAGCCAAGAAACGGCGCAGATTTCGCCACTTTTAGGATTGTGCCCAGTTTGAGAGCCTGACACCTGCACACGAATATCTAGTACAGGCAACATTAATGCACTCTTCCACGACCACAGGACCATTGTTGTTGTCTTGAGGCATGCTAATCTGATTTCAGTTTGCACGCCTGCGCAGCTAACGTGACGCCTGCTCATCAACATCTCTATTCATTAGTAAGCCGTGACCGTCAACACAACGGATGGCTCGGTGCTCGTCCACATAGGCCACTGGTCAGCATGGTGACAGTGACAACAATGTCCAAATGTCACAGGCAACGTTGTTTCTGTCGGCTCCGACGCGCTGGAGACGCCGTGCTCCAAATGACGCACCTGCGTAACACCTGCATGGGGCTGCTTGGCTGTAAATAGTGTCCAATAGTGTTTGGAGCGTGTTTTCTCGATTTAAAAAAAAAAAGAAGTTTTATTTTGGGTGTATTTTCTGGACAATGTTTGCTCTTTTTTTATACATACATAGTAAATAGAAGAAATTAAATTTGACAGAATATGAGGGATGGTGACTGTCATGTAGCAAAAGTCCCCCAGCTGGACTTGAACCAGGCTTCAAGGGCATGGCTTGAAATCATGTCTGGAAATCATATAGATTTGAGGATGTATTATGTTCAGTGCGTTTGCAGCAGGAAGGCTTCACGTCTCAAGTGTTGGATGGACAAATGGGCGAAGCGGTAGTTAATGTGTAGCTGCAGGTGCTGTGAAGTATAAAATAACCCTGAAGCATCTCTCTCTCTCTCTCTCTCTCTCCGTCTCAGTGACTACTTCCTTCAGTCACATCATTATTCATTAACGTCGTGGTTGTTTAAAGCGTGGTGCTCAGTCCGCACAGGCAGACGCACATCCTCATATTTAGAATACTTCGTTTGAGTGATTGTGTCAATACTGTGTGACATTCTTCTCATTAGAGAATTGACAACCTCACAGTGTGGATTTCAAAACACTCTTCTTCTGTGAAAGGGTAATTTGAGCCCAATCCTGCTGTACCTGTCCCGTTCCCCTTTGGAATGTAGCCGTTATTTTCCCCACAAGTAGCAATGCATACGCGTAAATTCAGTTTACTCTTTGACTACTTACCTACAGGTTAAAAGACCTAAACATGGGGTAACATAACATTTCAAAGGGATTCCAAAGTTAAAAACCTTGACAGTGTGTTTCTGTCATTGCTTTGATAGCCGACTTTAGGACTGACTGGATACCTCAGTGACTGCTGATTGCATGTGATGGCTGAAGGTATACAGGGATTCACCGATACCGATATCGGATATCAGGCAGATACTGACTCAAATAGACAGATTGGGTATCGGTGATAATGCGGCTGATCTGTTTTATTCAACTTAATTCAATTCAACTCAGTTGTTCTACTCCATAATGGGAATTTTGTATTCCAGTTTGGACGAATGTGTCGCTGAATTACACTTTCAAAGACTTGAACTGTAATTTACCTTCATTTTGAAGATTTCTTTTACTGATTGCTGGTGTACGATTTTATAATTTAAATAAGAAATAATTCAGTAAATTAATACCCATGCATTTATTTGTTACACTTTGTTCCACAAAGTTAGGAAAGTAAGTCGAGCCGGATGTTGCCTTTAGCCGTCCAACGAGAGAGCCGAGCAACAGTAAACCCAGCCCTTGAGGCTACACTGTAAAAAAGGATTTGAACAATAAGTCAGGGTAACTTCTTTCTGTCATTTACTTCAACCTAATAAAATAAATTGTAAATTTCAAGAAGTCAAAATAACTGAATACTGTGAGTTATAATTATGGTTATGTCCAACAGTCAAAAACGAGTGCCAATCACTGCAGTGCCTCAAACGGCCACTTGAGGATTTAAAAGTGATTCAATTTCCATGTTAAACCCCCATGTTAAATTGTCAAATTCTATGCAGAAATAGAAATGCATACAGCTTGTTACTAAACAAACTGTTAGTCGCTTTAGCTAATTTGCACCTTCATGAACTGTACAGAGGTGACTTAACTAATCCATTTAAATTATATTGAGGATTAAAGTGATGTATCCGTACCAGGTCGCAAATTGCGAGCTGTCTGTCTGCTCAGCTGCATCACTAACCAATGTAAATACTAGACGGCGAACTAACCTAGACCCCGCGGCGGATTAATACGTTTTTGACAGCAGGATCACAAACGTGACCTGGACCATACCACGCAGTACGTCGGTTCAGCAAACCAAGTGGCGGATGGATATGGTTATCCAGCGTCTCGACGATGAACGTGAGTCTACACTTGACAAGCGGCGCGACAGCTTGGATAGAGGAATCCTAAAAGGTGAGTGGGTCCATCAGCAATATCATTCAACCCAATTAGTAAATGTAAAGAAAATATACGCTGTCATGTTAATATAGTGTCTGTAAATGCATGACGCTTAAGTTTAGTTTAATGCAGTTGGTCCAACATGGAAAATAGTCCCGCTTTAAAGTAGCTAGTTAGCGTTAGCTAGCTAGGTTAGTTTTTAATGATAACATTTGAGCCGCATAAATCCTGATTACCGGTCAAATTGGACCCGGGCACGATAGAAAAGTTAATGAACAATAGTATACGAAGTCCAACAACAATAATGTGCAAACGTTATGTTTTTGGGGAACTTCTTAATGTAACTTAACTCAGCAACAGGGCTGTCTCCTGACAATTGGCTACGACTAAAATGTCAGTAGCTAACGTTAGTACATTTAAAACCTAATTAAATATATATTCTGTTTTGAATTTGTGCTGGCAGGCTACTGCTTTTGACAATGCATGCCTCAACAATGGGACCTACCCCTAGATAAGTAACTAATGCAACTGCTAGTGCACGTGGTATACCTTAACCTTACTCTGTGGAAATAATTAGCGTTAGCTTGCTAGTAGCTTTAGCAAAACTATCGGCGTTCGCGCCACTCTCGCGTGCTCATAAATTGACGTCATGGATTCCAGTCTTAAATATCCGGCTTCTTCAACAATGCTGACGCTAAAATATAAGATATAAATAATTTAAAGGGCAATAGTACATATTCTATGCCTAAATGTAGTGCAGGAATATAAAATAAGAATAAAATATAACATACAAAAATTAAGTTGAGAATAGATTAAAATGCTGAATATACGATGTAACAATGCTGTCTGGACTGGTGGTTTAAAGTATTGGTTGGGCACATTGTAAAGTGATGACTAGACCGTGAATGCTTTTATCACTAACACCTGTTATTCATCAAAAGTATACAGTTAGGAAAATAGATTTGTAATACAAATGACACATTCCCTCTGTTTCTTGTGATTTTGGTTACTTTAAAAAAAACTCACCATAGGTTATGGAAACTAACTTTGTTTCTAAGATCGTAAATTATTGTCTTGTTACTGTGGCCATTGTGTGCAGTTTACTCTTAAGTTTGCGGTTCATATGACTAATGGCTTTGCTATATCATGTTATATTGATTATTTTTTGTGTTTCAGGTGCAGATTCAAGTTTGGTTGCTGTTGATGAAGTGGCGTTGTAAGTTCTGCAGTTTTGCATCATACAATGAAAAAACAATTGTGAGTCATTACAAAGACAATCATGGACATGGAAGACGGGGCTTCAGCTGTGTATATACCCAAACTGTCTAACATTTCTCCAATCTCATGTGGAATTTGCGCAGCATTTAAATTCCTCAGGTACAAATTGTAAAAAAAAAGAAGAAAAAAAGGACTCTAGATCAGTTAAATCCTGTCAGTTGTTCAAATTGTACTTAATGTTTGGGTTTTTTCATGCATTTATGTTGAGCGCAGTCTCACTTCACACTTTCTAGAAACAGTCTTCTGTTCGAGAAATCTGAATGTTATATTATGTATAAAGTATGTTTTCTTTAATATATAATAACTTGAAAATATGAATGTTGTGGTTTAATAATTTTTTTTATTTTATGAATGTTGTCGTTTGATAATGGGTAGTTTATTTTATTTATTTTTTAATCCAAGTAAAGGGTAGATCTTCACTTGGGTTTGGACAAACCAAACACTTTCTTGAGAGCCCTTCACGTTGTTCGGTTACTTGAAGGCTACTGTAGTTCTAAAAAATGCTCTTAAGGGGACGCCTGAGTAGTTAATTCCTCGCCACTCTATTCCACTAAATCTTAAAACTTGGATGCATTTGTTTACTGGTTTCTCTTAAAGATGTGTGTTCATTGTTAATTATGCATTGACTAAGGTTTTTCTCTCTGAGTTGGAACTTTTTGTGAATATTCTGTCCAACTACAGTGTGGCATTTGTTAAAGATCTGTATGTTTTTAAATGTAAAAACAATTTATTTTAATGCAAAAAATAAATAAGATTTTTGCCAC
The DNA here is from genome assembly GCF_910589615.1 of Taurulus bubalis. NCBI lineage: Eukaryota > Metazoa > Chordata > Actinopteri > Perciformes > Cottidae > Taurulus > Taurulus bubalis. The sequence goes on along the minus strand of NC_136597.1, from coordinate 21,421,861 downwards.
AAGACATGGTGTTATAACTATAAATTGTCATTTGAAACGATGCATACTTTTAGATAATGTAATCTTTGACGTGTCGAGTCTTGGCCAATCAGCGTTAAGATGTCTACAGCGCCGTAATTTCCCTCCCACCAGTTTGTTTAATGGGAAGCTAGTCACCGTGCTAACACGTTAGCTAACGTTGTTGGAGACAGCGAGCGAGATTACTGGCAGCGGAGAGTCCGTGGCAGCGTGTGACGTCAGACAGGAGAGCGGCGAGTCAGCGGCTCTGCAGTTCTACCTACCGACACCTCACTACATATAAGGAGAGGACAATGGAGATTTTATCCAACTTGTATTTTAATTAAAAAACAAGTAACCCAATGAGTTTCCTCCGTAGGGTGGCTGGGCTCCTGTTTATATTTAAGGGTTAAGATCTACGTATAGAAAGTATATCCTCCAGTTAATTATAATCTACATAGTTATGCTTATAGTTATTGTTATGTGTTTTTTAATATAGTTATGCAGTTATAATCACTGTCACATATATGTATGTATGTGTATATGTGTATATATGTATGTATGTATATGTGTGTGTATATGTGTGTATATGTATACACACTACCGTTCAAACGTTTGGGGTCATTTAGAAATTTCCTTTTTTTTCAAAGAAAAGCATTTTTTTTTTTTTCAATGAAAAGTCAAATTGTAATTCCAATTTGACTTTACTCGAAAGTGTAAGGCAGCAATTGAACTTACGTTTTTAAGTTAAACCACGTTTTTTTATTACAGTGTAGCGTAAACTAACGTACACTTTTGACTGACATTTCCTCTCCAGTTCTCGTCGGATACTAGACAGCCAGTGTTGCCGGCGTCTCCCGACCAGTTTCTCATCCAGACTCGTTCAGCCTGTTGCTTTTGTTATGTTCTCACCGCAGGGCATTACTATAGCGAGTCGTAGCGTCTCGTCTGTCTCCGATCATGTTAGACGGTGCGATGACCTTAACAATATCCCGTAGTGTGTGTGTGTGTGTGTGTGTGTGTGTGTGTGTGTGAGTGATGTGCGATTATTGGCAAATCTTGTAGTGAGTGCTGTTTAAGATTAGAGAGAGAAGGACATACGTGAAGATGTTCCTTATATATATATGTGTGTGATGCAAACCAACTTCAAAATCAATCGATTTTAAAATACTCGGCATCGGCCGATACCCAAAGCCCAGTAATCGATATCGGGACGGAAAAAGTCGGATCGGTGCATCCCTAGTTGAAGGTTTGTTTAAGCTTTAAAATGCACATGGTGAAAAGAGACTTTCTTGGCTTTTAGTAATCATTAGAAAGTTGCATCTTTAGGGTCTGACGTGTCCTAAAGTGAGACTTTGAAGGTGATCTGAAGACAGATGCTCCATTCTGCGGGTCGGAACTGGAACCCTCTGTGTGCCAGGCTTTCACACGAGACCCTCTCTGTTTGCCTCAAAGCCGGTCTCCACATTGACGTGGCATTTAGCTTGGGATCAAAGGTCTTGCCTCAGAACCACCTTATCATTTGGCTGAGTGTGGCTAGAAATCCATTAATAATCGCGTAATGTTTGACAAAGCCTTGACGTGACAGCGTTGATTTTGTTTGGACTCCGTAAAGCAGATTTGAAAACATCAAGTTTAGTTTACTTTTTTCCTTTTTTAAATCACTTCATGGGCAAAACAGGTTGCAACAATAGCAGCAAATCACTTCAGAAAAGTACATTTAAAACGTTTTCCCGGGGGTTTTCCGAACATATTGGTGATAAATTCCATCTGTGGTTTCTTTATTCCCTGCAGATTTCACGCTGTGTGGAACAACAGGAGGATTTGGATCTCACTTCCTCTGTCTGCAGAGCTTTCATTACACTCTTTTCCGAAGGTGTGGTGAGTCTTTTAGTGCTTGTAATTCATCTTCAAACTTCACTATGTAATCAGAGGCACACAATGCATTTGAGATACCCTTATCTCTCATGCACAATGCAGGAATGCCTTAACCAAACGGTCTGAACTGCCCATTCTCAAACAAGTAGTATTTCTTGAGGTCAGCCGTAACAGAACGTTCCCTTCTGTTTTTTTTTTTTTTGCTAACTTGTATTGGCACTCTGACAAGTTTTGTCTCCAGGAACCCGAGACCTGTAATAAGCTTTAGTCTGGTGGCATTCGCAGCCTGGAGTGACAGAGTTTAAACAAGAACAGAGGGGAAACGCAGAGTTTTCTCATTGCTGCTCCTTCAACCGGACTTTCAGGTTCTGTTCTCAAGGGCACAGTCTCAAGCATTCATCATTTGTCACTGTTGTTGGTCCATAAAGAGACATGAAATGTTTAGCGACAAGAATGTAGCTCCACGAACCTATTTTTCAAATCCCTGCATCCAAAGAGCGGTGGAAACATGTCAGTATTGGGCTTTGTGTGTAAGACCAGACACTGCCTTGGATCTTAACATCCAGCATTTGTTCTGTGTGTACATTGAACATAGTTTAAAGGAAATGTGATTGCATATCTTCTGGACATTCATTGGCAATGATCACTGACTTGTTATTGGCTCTTCATGTTCAAGAATGCTTCTGGTTTTTCTCATCCGTCAGAGCCCCAAAGAAACACGTATACAGGTCTAACCAGGGTCTTCCAAGCACATTTAAACAAAAGCAACTCCAGATGTCTACACTCGAAAACGGACTGCCACATACAGCACAATATGCGTACAGAGTTAGTCTTAGGCCGTCTCTCCTTGATGAAATCCATGGCGTTGTACTCATTTGAACTCAGACAAAGTCAGACAAAAGGTGTGGAGGGATGGAGGTGTTCCAGTTTGATGCATCCTGCAAAGTGCTCGATCCAATACATGCAAACACACATTCTGCTGTTTGCTGCACAGTCATTGAGGTGGAGGATAAAATGATTTGTGTCTGGCCTGGACCAAACTTCACCCTCTTCGTTACACTGTGCTATTTTCAGTCCTGCATGGCTGTTTGCCGACACGCCTGCGGTCTGTTTGTTTTGCAACTTGCGTCCTCTAGTGCCCAGGTTTGACCTTAATCTGAGCCAGGTCTATTCCCCTTTGAGCTTTCCTTTAGGTAAAGTCCCTCTGGGTTAAATAGTATTGAGGCCCTCCAGCCAGACTTACTGTAAGCAGCTCTGGACAGGAGATTGACTGGGGATGGATGGTTTATGTATACACTGAATTTGCATGCAGAACCACGACAGGAAAGGACCGGAGGAATTGACGCGTCTCTTAGAGAAATGTCTTTCTCACCACAACCTGTTTATCACCCCACACCTCCAGTCTTGTCGCATATTTTCCTGTTTGTCTAAAGCCCATTGTTGGAAGATTAACTTGCAGTTGAGGCAATGTGATGTGATCCTCATCCTCCTCAGCTGCGGCCTGTAGAAATCCTCATCAATGATCTCTCCTTGGTCTTATCTGCTCTCCCATTCTAATTATATTACCAACAAAGCCCACTCTCTTTCAGCCCCACGCACGAGCTCAGACATAAACACCGTTGGGTTTAGCCTCATTCTACTCGAGGCCTTTTCTGATGTCAGTTTTGTTTGTTGTAGTGTAGCACAGGTCTTTGACACTCCCATGAAAATTGACAGTGCTTATTAACATGACATGGCATGGATGTTTTGGAGAGAGATTACTACGAGAAGCAGCATAACTATGCTGTGTAAGCTTAGTAGCATACAAGGGTGTTTTAGTTAAGTGTTGGTTGCATTTCACGAGCGGAGGGCCTTGGGAAACCCTTGGGAAACCAACGGCGTTTTCAAGATTTGCTGATTGCAGCTTCTGCTCACTTACTGCATGTAGGAAGCCAGAAGAACATTCTGGGTTTTTTTCATACTCTGTGATGCCGCTACAGTAGCAAATTGGTTTTGTTCCGTCACCAGGCCTGTGTGCTCCATGCCTCCCCACAAACACGTAGGCTGGTTTGGCAGGCAGAAAGGGGGAACTCAGGACTCCAGTGTCATGCTGGAAAATGTAATCAGATACACCCAGCTGTCTGAGCAGCTTCCAGCTCCATGTTGTTCTCATCTCAGTTTGAAGGATTTCTGCACTCTGGCACTCCCCGTTATGTTGTTTTTCAGTGATGCAGTGACTCCCTTCACACATTTTTCGGCAAGATTTTTGTGGGCAAAGATGAAGGGAGCATAAGAGAAGTTTGAATAACTGCATTTTCTGCGGCCTTATTAACCTTTTAAGCACCCCCCAAAAAACGATATACTGATATCTACACACCTGAACAAATATTACAAATGTTCCCTGTATTATAACACCAAAATTATTCAAATGGCCCTTATGGTTGCAGAGATATACTCTTTTTAGTATAGGTATGCAATTTTCGACTAAATGTTTTCGTCTAAAAGTGTTAAAGTAGTATTTTTATTGTTGTGATCAATTGTTTATCCTGTAAAATTTCAGAAAATATTGTCAAATGCCCATCATAAATTGCCAGATTGCAAAATAATATAATTTCTTTTCAATTTTTCTTTGCCCACCCAACAGTCCGAAACTCAAATATATTAAATGTGCTGCAGTGTGAAGCTGTAGTTAGCTAACGTATTCAATTGACTCATTTCAGCCCCTACATGTGGTGTAAGATTTCTCCCAGTTATTCCTGTACATCGTCTAGCATCATGCTAAGCATTTCAAAAGCCCCTGTAATGTTGAAACACGTACACTAGCCGTGATGTGTACATTGGGCTTGGCATGTGTAATCATTTTATTTCTGGAGGGCAATGTACAATTTCCAAATATGAGTGTACTGATGATGTGTAGAGCACACTTGAATAACATTCAAACTTGTCTGTCTCTGTATTCAAGCCCAGAAACGTCTGAGCACGAGAATTTCTTCCACTCTAAAATTGCATTCAAGCACTTGCATAAGTTCCGGCTATAAATCTGTATTCATGTATAGCATCAACGGAAAATGCTATACTCTGCAATCCATCCGGCCCGTCAGTCAAACCCATTGCATGTCAGAACATGAGTACGGAATGGAGGAAATCAGCAAACTTTAATTAGGCCGATAAACCCAGCTCAACGACGGTACGGATCATAAAAACGGGGAAAGTTAACGTGACTCATACAGACGATAAATGCACTTTATGGCATTGTTGGCCCAGTTTGATATATGCAAGGGCCGCTCGCTGTCTTGTCATTCCCAGCTCTACATCTGTCAAGAGATAAAAGCAGCTGCTTTTGGCTGTTTCTCCCCTCTGAAATTTACAGTTGGGATGTACCGCCAGGAGGTTTTGTAACGGTGGCCTGCATGGTCCCTGGAATAAAGTTGTGTTTGGCCCCTGAAATGGAGGTTTTGGTGATTTATTTTCTTCTTCTTTTTTTTTTTTTTTTTTTTTTTTTTTTTTGAAACTGGCAACAGTGAGGGTCGAGTCTGCCATTTGTTCAGCTGTAAATACATCTATCGCGGTGGGGAAGCACGTTAAGCTGCAGCTACACTGCAGGTCAAGGTCTCACAACAGCTGTGTCGATTCTCCATATGACCTCACTGTTGCTGACACTTCAGACTTATTCTGAATTAGAAAACACAGACTAAAGTCTTATTAACAACTACCAGTATAGCATGACCACCAATCCAGTAACTTTCTCAGACATGGATGACCCATGCACTTTGATTTACTGCAGATCACCAATGCATCGCTCAATGCCTTACCATACAGCCGTATTGCCCTTCAGTGTTGGACAGGTTATTGGAAACTAATATGTATCCAATACTGATGGTATAAAAATGCTTAATGTTTCAGCCAACAGCAAAAAAAATGCCTCCTCCCTTGTAGCATTACGAGGAAAAAAAAAACACTCTTAGGTAATGGCAAGTCAAATTAAACATACTTTTAAAGTATTTTTTAAATGCCAGTATTTAGAAATATTTCACATTTTTAAAGTTTTTGTTCATATGGAGAATGTCAACATGCATCTCCATGTGCTTGTTGCACTCCATAACAATGTGCTATAAACAGCCGGTTGAAGGGACAGGTCAACGCCGACCTTTGCGGTAATGCCGTACACTGTCGCATCGCACCCTTTGCAGGGTTTTCTGGTCAGATTGTAAGGGGCTCTGTCTTGTCGGCGTGTGGAAATATTACATTATTTATTTTGACAATGGACACGCTGTCAATGCAGAGGTCAGAGTCCACCGGGGCTTATGCAACCTACTGTTTGTTTCTCAACTCGACGCAGCAGCGGGAGTTTAATATGCTCACGGCCAAAGAGAGCGCTCCTCTTGAGTAACACTTCACAAGTCGCGTCCATTTAGAAATGGAGTAACCATACGATGTGAACATCTATTAGCACACCCTTGACACTTGAGTTGTGTAATCCTTCAGCTCAAGTCTGCATGATTTTTTTTTTTTTTGTGTGTGTGTCATATCTCAATTCTGTAGTGCAGAAGTATATAAATCAATCTGCTCTTAAACTGCATTACCTCATAACAGTAATGTAAATTGCCAAATCCCAGTGCTGGCTTAATGTCAGTGGTGATGGATTGAACAACTCAAGCAAGTTTCTGATAGATATTCATTACGTACACAAATGAGTGGAAACCAATGGGTGTCTGGAAAAAACACAGTAATTCCAAAAATATGAAACTTTAAAGCATGCATTTAAAATCAGCTTTAAGAATGTCAAGTAACCATCAAACCTGAATTGACAAGGTTAGTGACCTGAAAGCTAAACGATTGAACCATCACACGGCTCATCCGTCGCAGACCACATCTAAAGTCCAATGTCAATCACTTTGCCTGTACTTTGGTCAATCTCCATAATGATAAGAGGGCGCCGGCCAGCATATCAGCCCCCGAGTGATAAGCGTTGAGTTGAGTGTTTACACTGTGGGCATGGTGCAGACTGAACTCATAGAGGGAACAAACAAATGGACAAGCGGAGCTGGCTGGTCAGCCCCATCAGCCCATACTCCTGCTCTAAGACCACCGGTATGCCCCCTGGAGACCTTCTTCTGACAGGCCTGTTAGCACTCGGACCACGGGATGGGTGGATTAAACATTAACGTGTGGTCTGCCCTCTCTCATAAGAGTCCTACAAACTCATGGAAAGAGCTGGATGTCATATTGTCAGGGATCAAAGTTGCATGGAAGACTTCAATTTTTTGGATGAGGAAGGTAGGGCAGTCGTGTTTTGCTACCTTAAGTTGCTATTAGGTTTCCATATTCTACATATGAGCAGTCTTTGGGGGGAAAAAAACACGTTTTATAGACTGGGAGCAATACTGGAGACAAATAATATGTGAAGAACGAATCTCTCTTCTATCTGCGCTCATTGCCAAGGTATGTTCCACTGTACTTGGAAGGACTACAATGTTTTCTTCAGTACTGCTTTTTTCTCCACGCCTTGGCAAGACAAGCCTGTACGCACCTCTAGTGTGCTGGTCCGCTGCCAGCTTTGTCTGTGTTTTCTTGTCAACGTACTCTTTGCTGTTTGTATACCTCACTGATGATGGATTTGGAAAGCCTAGATACACGGTCTCTGGATACCCCAGAGACCCTGGTTGGTCGTGGAGGCCGTGTGTCATTACGCCTTCCTGTTGTCAGCCCGTGTGGCTGTAGAGATGCCACACGATCGGATAACATGAAGCGAGACTGTCGGGCCTCAACAGTGCAAGTGATTTACACATCATTTCCCGTGAAGCGCTCAGTCGGTTGTGTTGACCGACTTGATTGCTGTTCTAAGTGTTTTCCTGTTGGGAGAGTCGGAGGATGTCTACATGCTTGCGTCGCATATCATTTTCTTGTTTATCCGCCCCGGCCGGAGCTTACCAGCTGCTTCATGGCCTGTCTGTCTAACGCTATGGATGAGCGTAACATGGGGGAGGGAGAGGGAAATCCATCGGACAGTATGGATTATTTCTGCTCCACTCATACATCCGGCTCTGCGATCACTGGTACAGACTTGCCAACATTTAAGTCCGTAGTGGTGGTAGGTTGTAGCCATCTTCACATGCCTTCTGCCCGCCCTCTGCCGCTGATTTCAAAGCCTGTGCGTCGGCATTGCTATGGCATCGCCATGGCGACGTCGGTGGCCCCTTGGTTAGTGGTCTTTTGTCAGTGTGGCCCCCTCCTCCTGCCCCCTTTTGGACCCTAACTCCAACCCTAACCCACACAATCTCATGTGACCTTGCTCATCTTCCTCTGTGTGCAGTGCCCTCAGCAAGATCGGTTGAGTGAGCACAAGAGGGGTCTTGACCCAAAAGACAAAGGCTCGCTGTTACCGTAGGAACCTCTGTCTTCTTTGCCTCACTTGCTTAACTCCGTCTCGCACGCCGCTGATAAAGACCCCGTAATGTAGCGTAACTGACATTCCTCTCCACCCCACTATGTCTCTGTCTCAATCCTCAAGGCCTCTGCAGCTAAGCAGCTTTGTGTTGACTGTACATCGCCATGCTGCATGTTGATGGCAACACAAGGTTCACTTTGTCCACTTCATAGTGCTAGGAGTTGTGCATGAGTTCAGTTGAGGATTTTAATTTAGTAGAAAGTCATGCATACAAAAAATGAGTTCTTTTGATCGTCTGTAAGTCCAAATGTATCTAACTTTACAAGTAGATAATACTTCCACCAGGTTAATGTGGTGTAATCTAAATAGAGAGCATGGAGGTTGGTCAAGCTGTAGCCAGGAAGCTTCTTTATTTCCCCCTCGAAGCGATACTATGATGTGACGGTGCTGAGTGAAGTGAGTGTATGAAACAGGATGTCCTCTGAAGGAAGACCTGAGGGTCAGGAGCTAGTGGCTGAATGCTAAAGAGGTCTGCTTTATCCTAGCGGAGCTAACACTGCCTCCATTCAGACGTCCAAGTGCATTGAAGAGTGAGTTGCTCAGTAAGGCGGCCCGCTCGCATGCCAGGTTTCTTTTCTGTTAAGTGGGAATCTTCAGCTCCTTAACTATTCGATTCAGTTTAGTTCCTGTTGGCTGTGGTTCTTGTTAAAACTTTATTCATTGCGTTGTATTCTGGACCCTGTATTAAACCTGAAAATGCTGACCGTTTCACTGAAAATACTGCCATGTTTATGGCTTGCTTTATTGTGTCTCCTAATGGCTTCTGCCCTAAAACATTGGGATGTCGTAGCTCCAAAATCTCGCTTTTTAAGATGCTAAATCTAAAATGTGCTGTGACATTAGTTTTCCGTGCAGGAGCAGTTAGGCTAATTTCTTTATTTATTATTTTTCCACCTCTGCCGTCAATGGACTGCACTTGCATTACTTTTCGACAAGTCAGAGTTTTGTATTAGACAAAAGTGCTCTAAAAATTACCACTTGATTGGACATGGACCAGGCGTTATTTCCATGCTGTTGTTATTTGTTAAAATCTCCGTTATATTCCTGATCTGCTTGAGTCATGCTTCAAGCCTGGAAGTAGTATGGACTTTCTTACGGTTCTTCCATTTTCCCTTCTATTTAAAGGGTTAAAATGTCACTTTTCAAGAAGAAATTACTTTGATTGTTTAAGTGCTTTATACAAGATTGGCAGCATTCCTTTTGCCTCTCAACATGGTGACGGTTGATGCTCACAGCGCAAACGATGGCAAAAGTGCTGAAAGAATCGATGCCGTTTACCTGAAGGGTGAACCTCGGATGGATGCCATGAGCGCAGTGCAGAGCAGCGGGCGTGAACTACTCCAGTGGAGCGTGCTCACGTGCGCTCACGTGCACTAAAATACATGCACGGCCTGTCTGGCTATGTCAACAAAGCAAGGAGAAGCTCTGATTGACACGCGCAGAGGGAGAGCGATCATTCTCAGCTCAGATGGACGTTACTCCGAGGTATCTTTTAGTTTGCTGCTCTGAATCCCGTACTGCGCCTTTAACAGCCACTTAACCCAAAGTGTCACGTTTTGCTTCATCTAGTTGGTTTGCCCTCGACACTCGTAGCGAAAGTATGCGATGATCTATACATTCCTTTGCTACTTCAATGGAATGCCAATCGTGTCTGTCATTGGATCTTTAAAATCGACTCACAGGGATCAGCGAGGGGCAGAAACGTTTTAAGTATGCGACAAACAGCCTGCACTGCATTTCACAGTACAGGTGTAAGATAAGAGTAAACTTAAAGCTGCCAGTCGTAAAAGGTGTGGAAGGGCTGAGTATAAGCAGCAGCTGCCACGTCGTTGCCGTACAGCCACCCCTCAACCTCCCCCTTGTTTTGATGTTCTTAGTGGGGCCCGATGGAAATGGGCTTACTGAAGATTGACCCAGTTTACATGCGGATGTGTGAAGGTCTAATATGTGATGTAAGGTCCATTCCCGCTGCTAGTCTTACAAAGCTTAACTAACCAGCTCCTCCCACTGTGCAATCTAGCAACATCTCACCCATCGGCGGTTCAAGACGTTGTCTGTTACGTCTCCTCCAGCCAAAACCAGACATATCGCAGCACGGCCTGAACCAGCCTAGTGACCTACATTCCTCCCACACGTCCCCTTGCTTCACCCTCTGTCCTCCACGTCTTTCTCTTTCTGCAGCGCTATGTGGTTTACAAGGATACGGTTACTGTGTTTGGAGTGAACGGCTCAAGAGCGGAGGGGCTCTGTGTTTTGTCATAAGATACTCCGTAACCTTCATTCCCTTGATGACCCCCTCAGAGCAACGTGCGGGGACGGCCACACGTTGCGTCAGCATTAAGTCTGAGTGTATTATGCATTATGTTTGCAGTGCGTATTTCTGTGTGCACTGACTGGGTTACGAGTACTTCCAAGTCAATGACGCTGACTTTGTAGTCGTCACTACCAAACAAATGTTATCGTGCGAACTACCCTAGGATGGTGAACATAATATGTGCTAAATGCCAGCATGTTAGCATTGTCATTGTTGCCCTCATTAGCAAGCCTCTAGAAAATCAGACAGAGGTGACCTTTAGAAATGAATTATCACCGTGTCTTCATCTGCATTCACTACTTTGTGTTTCCAAGTGACCTCTTTGACCTCTCGGTCTTTGTTTTTTTCACCCCCCCCCCCCCCATCCTGTCCCTCCAGTCTGATGAGTGAAGGTGCCGGCAGCCCGCTCCTGCACCGCGATGGTCGACATGGAGAGCCACTACCATCCCCCGTCACCCCTGGAGGACTCGGTGCTGGGCAGCCCCCTGTGCGGCAATGACGCCTTCATCGGCGGCATGGAGGAGCTCCACGACATCTCCCAGTCCATCAACGATGACGCTCTCAGCTCCTTCGATGTCCTCGAATACCAGTCCTCCAGCAATGGCTCGGAAGGTTCCACTGTTCTAGGTGAAGTCTCCTTATCGTTGAATTAAAAAATGATCGATGCAGATTATTGATAATGTAGTGAAATATCATGGGGTTCACTCCCATACGGGTTCACTCCCATACGGTCCTTTCCCAGCTTCAAAGTGCCCCCGGCAGCTCAGTGTAATCTCCTCACCATTGCTGTTGTTGTTGAAGCATGGGTTCCTCAGTTTAACCCCTAATCCCTTATATGCACCAACTGCATGTTCGGAGAGGACATATACTTTGGCAAATTTAACCTTTTGCCTTGAACTACAACAAAGCTGCTCCACAATCCTTTGACAGCCAATTGTTTACTCAGGTTGTTGGATTCACTTTAGCCCTCCTTTGGTTGTAATCGGTTTGTCCTCGTCTCTGATCTACTGTGTGTCTTGATACTCTTCCTTATTCCTTCCTTATTTCTTCTCCTTTTTTGTTATTTATGTTTTCTATAGTTCCCTGATTAGCCTCTTTCTTTCTTTCCTTCTCCAGCCCTTCTCCTCGCCCCACATCCAATGAAGAATTCACACATTCCTTAGCCACCATGCACCACCTCTCAGGAAACATCCATTTTACCGCTATGTTTCCTTCTGAATAAACCCTTACCCTAGTCACATGGGAATCTGGGAAATGTATGCTGATTACCAGATTATGCAAGAAGTGAAGAAGTTGCAAATAGTCCAGAAAGATTAACATTTAATGGAAGAATAGAGCGTAGGGAAAAGAGAAAAGTGAGGGAAGTATGGGGAGACGGTGTTGTGGAAACATTTTATGATGTCACGGAAGAGTCTGGGAGTTCAGGATTTATGTATGTTCGGGAGTGCTGCTGTAAACAGAAACACCGACACACTTTTCTTGTCCACATTTGGTGGAAACATGTGCACCAGGCAGGAACACGGCTCCATGTATGCTGCCAAATATCACTTATCCCCATTCTGGCGTCTCTAAACCAACTCATGTGGCTTGACTTGGTGCCACTGTTTTGTACCCTCGCGCCTTTGCTATTTATGTTCCATGTTCTTCCCAAGCATGTGGCCCTCTCAAGGTGGAAATAGAAAACTATTGGACACCTATGACCTGTCATCCCTGAGAAGGATAAGTAACGCTACTCCATCAATGTTATGCAATAGTGACAGGCAAGAGGTCAAGCTGTTCTTTTAAATTCCACAAGTTCTTCGCCTGAGTGAGGTGACACAGCATTTGCAGCCATTCAGGAACATTTTCATTTTCCACCAAGACAATGACTCGACTGTTGTCTGATTGTGGTGACAATATCAACTTGTGGCCTAATAAAAAAGTATGATGAGTCATCACGTGTGATACTTTTAAAAAAAAGTATTACATTGTGGACGAGATGCATGAAACCGAACACAGCAAACTGACTTTTACAAGACTTGTTTCCGACGACCGGTTCTTTGATGGTTATTGTCTACGAGGAGTCATCCAGTTATCGTCCATGTCCGGTGTCGTGCAAAATCCACACTCAACATACATTATTACGTTTCAAAATGTGGACGTCATCAGTAGTTCCAGTGCAATAAAGACCATTATTACATACACAATGCACATAAACAGTTAAATGGGTGTGCACGTGTTCTCTGAACACATACCCAGAGACTAAAAGTAGGTCTACAGCACCAACGAAATGATGCATACTGAGGCCCACTTTCAAATCAGATATGATTTTTCCACGTGTGGGGTCAATAAGAGCCATTGTCTCATTGAATGTGCAGTTGCGGGTGGCACCATTGTGAGAAGCTCTGTGCACAAAAATGAGCCTTTCCTCTACTTTTTTCTCCACTGGATCTGCCTGGGGCACCGCGAAAGAAAATGTGGATCTGTTTTCGACTCATTTCCAGAATTGGCTAAATATTTGCCTTCTATAAAAGCTTGGAAAATACAATTTTCTTTTGGAAAAATAAGGCCAGCGCTATTCAAGATGTTTAGGAGTCAAATATTTCCATCCACAAATTTGGTGCTTTGGTGAAACAATGCGGTCTCAAGAAGCGTTTGTTCGATGACGTGTCTAATCGCCCATGTGCTTGTGTTCTGTAGATGCCCTGACGCCGGCATCCAGCCCGTCGTCGGTCGTTTACGGGTTGGCAGCGGGCCAGGAGGAGTTCTCTTCTGCCTCCTCGTCGCTCAACCTGGAGTGTCGAGTTTGTGCTGACCGAGCCTCGGGCTACCACTATGGAGTTCACGCCTGCGAGGGCTGCAAGGTGAGACGACGAGTGGTTCTCGTCTTTACATTTCAATCACTTCCTCCCACAGCTCAAGCACAGACGAGCCAATAATCACAAACTGTCTCCTGACTCTACACAATAAAACCATATTGAAACGACGGGGAAAAAAAGAAGACATGCCCAGAGGCCGTGTGTCTTGTGACTACTGATAACTCTGAAAAGCATCAGAACTACCCGGCTCAGCCTTCACACGTGGTCGCTCAATAATCCTCCAGTTAATTGTTTACCAGTCATGTTGAAGAGCAACCATGGGCTGTTTTTCAAAAGGCACCGGAGGACTTTAAGTGTGTGCATTTGTTTTTAAACCTACAGTATATATTTTTCTTCTTTTCTATGAGTCGCTGAAGGTAAAAAAGGAAAAACCTGAAGGGAAAGTGGTTGAAGTGAGACATTATTACACCCCCGCTATATAAAGTGCAGCCGTGGAAGTATAGTACAGTGGAAGTATAAATGTCAGGAAGTAATACATAGACTCAGCAACTCCATCATGTCTCCACGCTGTTGCATAAACATTCATATATATCGCAGCCGGCGCAAACTGAGTTTGTGCAGTGGCAGAATGATTGTTTCATGTGGTTTTGTATATATTTGCATCAATACAGAAGTGTCTACACTGAACAAAGGCCTTGGTGAGTCCACAGGGCAGGAGCCACAGCTGTGTGACGTATGCGGAGTGAAGCCGTATGGCTGTAAAACAATAGGTTATCACAACAGTCAAGGTGCATTTGTGTAGCTTGTCCTACCTTTTTAGGAGGGAGTCATTAAAAGTGCATCTATCAGAAGTGGCCTATGAAGGGCCAACTTCTTGCAGCAGGAGCTGGATCAGCTGAAGTCAGCGTTTCTCAATGGGCTCAATGGCACATTTCAAAAGCTACGATATGGGTCTCCAAATGGAACTCGAACGAGGGAATTTGCACAGTTTATGGAATGCGTTTTAACGTCTAGGCCGCTTAAACGCCACAAAGCAGCCTATACATACTTGTAAAATAGCGCTGGGGTAGCTGTCAAAATATCACATGACCATGTGACCACCTGTATTTACCAGGTGTTGGGGTCCGTGTGCAGAGTGTGAATGGTGAATAGTAAGAGAGAAGATTATAGATTATTGCCCCAAACTGATCTTTGGACTGTCTTGATGAGATTTCGGAGGTCTTCAAGTCTTTTTTCTTTTTTTGAAAGTCTGATCGGTGCATGTGAATGCTTGACAGAACTCGGCCCGTCAAATCCCAGAGAAGAGCAAAAAACAAAACCTCACATGTGAAATTACCAGAATTGTTCTCATTTTGTCTTAAAGTATCCTTGTATACTCGCACACGTACGTGTATACCATTCATTTTGCGATCATGGAACAGTCATGGGAGGAGGCTAACTCCGGGGTGTCGACACACTGATCCTCTTTGACAGTGGACACGAGCAATGTCAGTATGAAGCCCACTTGGCCTGAACATCCTGTCACCCTTGTTCTGTGCATGTATGTCGGTTGGAGGTTAGTGGGTGACAGTCTGGGATGAAGTTCCAATTTTTGCTATAAAATATGGCTTAATATGTTATGAAGCAATTCCCCAGGACATTATCTTCCCTCCAGCCAACCGCACACGTGCCTCTTGGCCCATCTGTTCACTGCCTTTTGTCAAGATTGTGTCCGAGAAGAGAAACTGATGGGGAAACTGTATGATATAGCCCTGCACCATTCATATGGGAATAAATCACTCCACTTTCCAAAACAAATCTTCTTTTCTTCTTGTTTTTACTGGATCCTGAAACTGGTTTCATAACAGATATGATTCAATAAACCGTTATTGATCCCCAGAGGGGGAATTCAGGTGATGGCAGACTTAATTAAAAGGTAATTTTCTGATCTGGTCCATCGGGTTCATGTCTCATGCATCCATCTTTTTTTTTTAAAGAATCAACACCAATTGCATATGTTGCTTCATGTGAGCAGTGTTCCCATTCTAACAATGTTCTCCCCTCATTCCTTTAGGGATTCTTTCGGCGGACCATCCGTCTGAAGCTGGAGTATGACAAGTGTGAGCGTCGCTGCAAGATCCAAAAAAAGAACCGCAACAAGTGCCAATACTGCCGCTTCCAGAAGTGCCTGTCGGTGGGCATGTCCCACAACGGTGAGTCCTACGGGGCGGGGCAGGTCTGTGCTGTGCGCCAAGCCCAGCACGTACACACTCACTCACATGCATTGTTCTTGTTACCTGTAAACACACTTTACTTAACAGAGTACCACAGTGGTAGAGATGCAGAAGAAAGATTAGAGACAGACACACACACACACACACACACACACACACACACACACACACACACACATAATTAGTATGAATAGGAAATTGAACACCACAGTTGGGTGTTAAATTGCATGTTAAGGCAATGCTCTACTAATCCAGGCTGTTGAATGGCTTCTTCCAAATGTACCCATTTAATCTTTGGGACCGTGAGTATTTTCTTTTTATTCAGAAAAAGACCACTTAGAGCTGCAACTCATTCATGTGCAGGACATGGTCCGTCTATCTTTGTGCCCACTGCAGCCTTTACACCGCTGGATCATATTAAATTGCAAAAGCTGAACCCACTGAACCCCTTTGGTTGCATCTATGGGAAATCACATGATTACGTGACTCACAAAAAAAATGGTCACCCTTGCTGCACAGATTGAGCTGAAGATTTTTTTTAAAAGCCCAATTCTAAAGGGCCAAAATGTCACAATAATGAATGACATAACGAATAATGCTAATTAATATTAATCGCATTTAAATGAAACCATATTGCATTTGTTTTGTCGCTGGAAGAGAGCCTGCATTCTGTTTTACAGTAATAATATTAACATTTAAAAAAGTCATGATTTTAAGTTTGACTTTATTCACTATAGAGTCAAATTTAATTGTCAAATTAGTAATATACTTTTATTCTTGGGAAACAATTAATTTAATCTATTGCAATTGTCTTCCCATAACATTGCAGCATTTCCTTTTTTTTTTTTTAAGTTGAATTTTCTTTTCCCAAGAGTGACCCTAATACTGGAAAAAAATACGACAACTATTTTATGACGATTAGTCCAGCTCATGCTTCTGCCGTTTGCGGTTCAGTCTGGACTGTTGCAGAGAAAACGCCTGCACATCTGTGAACAATCCAGAACACAATATTGTCTTAAGCAGCCGTGAGGTGATGCTGATGTAAGGCTTTTATCTTTGTTTGGAATACAGGAATATTGAGGTCAAAGTTTGCGACTCTGGTGAAGGCTGTTTACACTGTGTAAACATACAACATGGCATGCTGACCCCGGGTCAAGGTCAATGTCCTGATTGGGAAAGAAACACTGATTTTTTTTTTTTTTTAAAGCTGACATGTGTATGCGAGTTTGTGTGGGCGTGTAGGTGTCTTTTCTGATCTGTTGGAGGATATTTTTAAAAGAAGAATGGGGGGGAAAAGGTCAAAGTCAGACGCTGGGGTTTACATATAGACTGTGCACACTTTGCAGATATTCCACCCCGGTGGCAGTGAACGTGAGGTTGCAGAGGCCGTACTGAGCGTCTTTATTTAGTCCCACGGGGTCATTGACTGAGGCGGCTTCCTCGGGGCACAGCCCAGATTTGGACGATCGTACGATTCATGTATTCCTGTCAGCGCCACTTCCTCTAGCGGTGTTAGTGTATGGAGTTTCATGAGCTTAAATGTAACCGTAGAAGGGGAGGAAGGAGATTTGAGACCAGTGCAACCGGATCGTTTGGGGTCTGGTGGTCGAAGAGACAACGAGACCAAACTACTGCTAATTCTAGAGCTTTGTCCCTCTCTTTGTATCGACGGACAATTGATTCTCCCTTTCTGAAACTATTCAGCAGTTTTAATGTATTTTTAAATAGAAAAATCAACACGGGATCAGACGTCATCAGAACGGGGAAAACTTAGAACGTTCTGTGTATTATACAGTTTACCGATTTAAAATAATGTTGCAATAAAGCACATTGAGTTATGTACATATACACATACATATATATATTTCTTTTTTTAAATTGCCAAAATGTCAAAGGGTGAATTGTACACTTTTTATTAGGCTGATTTAATTTCTCTTCTTAAGTATGCTATATCAACAACATTCAGTTTTTTCTGACGCAACAGCAAATATTTTGTATTATCACACAACACATGCGTGATCGTTTGTTTCTTTTCTTCTCCAAAAACTCAATAATACATCAAATCTCATGTACTACAAACAAATCATTTAATGCGTCTGCTGTTTGTAGGGGAAATAGCCGTAATAATAAGTCTTACGGTAGCAAAGGAGGTGTTTAATGGCTGGAATCGCCCTCTACAAATGAGCCCTAGAAACATTTAATTTAATGGGATGACAGACTGTCTCTCACCCCTCCTCCCCACTCGAGTCACTAGGAGATGGATTTATGCTCGGCTTAACATCACTCACTTCCTCTCATCTTAATTAGACTTGACTCTAGCCCAGGCGTTCTCTGTTGAGCTTTACCAGTTTCAGATGATCCATCCACTTTGTGAGCAGTAATCTAATGGGCCTGCATGCTGTCTGCTAGATCAGTACCTCCATCCCCGCTCAGGCCTGGATTTGTTTCCACAGTCAGCGGCTTGTTGGAAAACGGGGGAAATCAAATCTCCTTTTTATGCTTTTATTGTCTCGTAAAGGCAGGCGGTTGGTATAGCTGGATGTTGGGATCTCAGAGAGGTGTGTGTGTGTGTGTGTGTGTGTGTGTGTGTGTGTGTGTGTGTGTGTGTGTGTGTGTGTGTGTGTGTGTGTGTGTGTGTGTGTCAGCTTTTGCCCCTTCAAATTGGCAGGGAGGGGTTAAAACAGTTCATCTCTAATCTCATTGGTCAAATGGGATCAGGATGCCGGCATCCTCTCGTAGAAAAACATCTCTTGTATAGTGTTGAAGCCCACCTTGTAATATGTAGTAACCTTTTGTGTTCATTCATAATTTTATATTGTTGTAACGCATGACAAAGGAAGTTGTTTTACCTTTTTCTTTGTTGATAGAGATTGATTCTGTTTCCGTTCTTAGTGTCTATTTTCAATTGTGCTTTGTTGGCATGAAGAATGAGGCTAAAGCAGAAAGACAAAGACTAAGTAAGGGAATTAGTCCACTCTTTTATTTATTTTTTTCAGGCATCTAAATACTTCACCGCTATGCATTTAACTTCATTTAAAGGGAAATGTTTTTGATCTGAACTGATTTTGTTTCTCACCCTGGCGTTTTATAGAGCGTTCTCTGGCATGATGCAATACAGTGACTTGCTTTTTTAAGAAACTATTATTAGAATATTTAAAATATTCATAATAATAATAATGGCTATATGATTAACTACTCATACCATGAAACAAAGAAGCCCATTACAAAAAAAACACAACCATCCCAAATGCCTGAGGCTTCAGACAAATTTGGGCTGTTTTCCAGCAAATAAACAACTGTCAGGGTTGTGTCAGTGCAGGTAAAATAAGCAACCTGTAGAATTTAGCCCGGGTTGGCCACGGCTCAGCTCAGGCCACCCTCTGGCTCAGCCAAGTGTTGTTTTTATCTATTCACTGTCGGGGTGAGAGTCAGGTGATGTTTGTGTCTTTTGTGTACCTTCAATAGAGAACAGGTCTGTGTTTTACTGACCTTTCAGTCAGTACCTTTGCAATATTGTTCTCATTAGAATTAGATTGTGCGTCTAGTGCTGGGCACTGTGCTGTTATAGATCGAGTTGCTGTTGTAGTCTCTTTTTTTTTCTCCTGTCATCACAGAAAATAATAATCATTATTCTCTTTTTCTTAATTAAAGAAAATGTATATTATCTTGTTATAGAATTTTATTTATATATATATTTTTTTTTTTTAATAAAATTGAAGTTCTCTGACTTAAATAAAGGCACAGGGCTGCAATTAGCTTTATATGTAATGATAATTAATTTATATTGCAATAAAAAAAAGCCAGATTCTAGAAGCATCACTTGTGGACATCAAGTCCTTGTTTTTCACTCGGTATGCCGTCGAGTGTCATTTAGACTTTTCACCTGAATATGACATTATGGTTGTCAAGGAAACAGAGTACTGTTCTCAAATGAATTTATTGGGGTAAATAAGGCTTTGACACCAGATGTCAGGAAAACAGTGAACACGGTAGCCAGAGCGCAGCTTTCTTCGTTTTTAGTGATGCTATTTATGATCATTTCATTTCAACTCTGCCATATGCTTTGTTTGGACAGATTTCATACTTTCTGGATACACTAAATCTTTTTTTGTTTTTTTGTCTCTGCTGATGTGTTGGCATTAATTCATTTGATGTAGCGTAGCTTTTCAGAGATTTAGAAAATGATTCTTCCATTATGTAAATACTCTGTTTTATTGAATGTGCTGTTTATGATGATAGTACTAATAATAGTTAATCTAATATTCACATTGTATTCATTGCATTTTCTGCAACGTCTGTCACACTGTAAAATCCATCTGTGACTTGACAGATTCATACTGGCGCAAATTCTGTGCTCTTCGTCTGACTTTGGATCTGCTTTGCTTTCAGCCATCCGTTTTGGCCGGATGCCCCAGTCGGAGAAGCTAAAGCTGAAGGCGGAGATGGTAACGGGGGACAGGGAGGTGGGAGACCCCCAGGTGGCCGACCAGAAGACGCTGGCCCGGCAGATTTACGAGGCCTACCTCAAGAACTTCAACATGAACAAGGCCAAGGCTCGAACCATCCTCACCGGCAAGACCACCACACCTGTACGTTGATTAAGAGTAGTGGGTTGGTGAGTGAAAGGTGTCGCGTGTGTGGATTGCGTGTCCACGGCTCCTCTCATTACCAGAGTTTCCTCACATGTCAAGGTCACGTTGTCTTGCAACTTTGAATGTATTTCCTCTCCATTGGAGGGATTTAGATCTAATTATATTGCACATTTGAAACTGTGCAATAGAAGAAATGTCTCAATATGACCTGGCAGCCTGACCCCCTCAGAGACTAAGCGCAGCCAACCGATGACAGAAATAACTTACTCAATCGGTAGCCCAAGCCAAGGACAAGGAAACATCTGTATCTGTATAAAGAGCCAGTGTATGAGCCCATCACTTCTCCCTCCACTGCCCGCTTGCCTCCCTCCATGCCTGCACTCTTTTCATCACCCGTGCCCTACCTCACTGAAAACAGTCGCTCACAGCCTCTAGTTTCTTTCATTTTCCTTTAATCAGAAGTGGGAGGGTCAGTAACTGCAACCCAGAGTTGTTGTGAATTCCATGGATGGATGTGTGAATAAGGTCAAGAAGGACAGGTCAGTCCGAGTGCACGTCCATGTTTAAACACACACCTCCCCCTCTGCTCCTGGAGATCAAAGCTCTTCGATGGATAAGTGTTCATTTAGAGTCCAGAGGAGGTCGATGGGGGGCGTCAGTTGGATATGCACATCGTGTTTGATCCACCCCTTGATTTGAGTGCTCCCTCACGGTGTCACGGCACTTTTCTACAACATGGAGCTTCCAATAGGGCTGGCCGCGAATTTAATATGATAATTTATCGTCTTTCAATGGTATCGTATCGTGATTAAATCCTATCTCGAGATACACAATTACATCATCTAAGTTGATAATTACGCTTAGTAATTAGTCTAATTACTACTTAGTATTTGTGTGCTTGCAGCTGGAAATATTAATTTAGTTTTTCACTTGAAACTGTTCTGTTCATTTTGCACTTGTAATTTGTCTACCATGCGTAGTTACCATGTGGTTATTTCATATAGACTGTTTATTTATGGACTGAGCCATAAAACATGCTATATTGTGATATCTCCATTGAGATATGAAATTACCTTTTATCGGGATAGAAGATGTTTGCCATATCGCCCAGCCCGACTCCCATTAAAGTTTCACACCGCTCTGTACAGATTCCGACACGTCTCAAACATTTGATTCCGGGATTGTTTGTGAACAGTTTAGCATGAAATAGCTTTCTAATCTTATTTGGATCTGAGTCAGACATTTTCCAGTTAGACTCATCCGTCTCAACGTCTGGCATGAAAACTGAGCCATAATTGTGTCATGTTTGTCTACTGTGTCCTTTTCATTTGTGTAAAGCAACTATCCGTTTTATTGTCTGACTGAACTGGTTTCGCCGGGCTATAATTCATACTAATTGTACATGTAATTTTGACAGTGTCTTTAAATAATAAGCAGCTATAGAAATGTCAAGCTGCTGCTCTGGGCGACACCGATAACTGGGTATGATCACGTGACTTTTTGGATAATATAAGTGTGAGAATGCCTTTTTAGAATTTGTCACTATTATCACCAGGGCTTTAAATTAATGATCATTTTCATTATCGATTATTCTGCCCGCTAATCCTCCTATTGAGTTCTATGAGGAAGTTCAGAATAGCAAATCTTACCTGAGGAAGGCAGGTGCATTGTTCTTATTTAGCAGCGTGGCTCTCATGATGGTTATGTTGGTCCGCTGGTCATTTTGTTGGTCCGCCGCTTCGGTCCACACTGAAACATCTCAACTATTTGATAGATTGCCGTGATATTTTGTCCAGAAACCCAGAGAGGATGAAGCCTACCTTGGTAATCTCCTGACTTGTCATCGAGTGCCGGCATCAGGGTGAGACATTTCCATCAGCAAGAGCAGCACTTAGCATATGCTAGCATGCTAACATGCTACACAAAGACATTGAAGATGAGGTGAATGTCAGCCTGTAGCTCAAAGCATTATTGCTTTAGCAGAGTTGCTTTAGCAGAGTTGCTTTAGCATGCGTGTTAACGTGCTGTAATCTTGAAGTTGTGTTTTCATCAGAGCGAACGGAACGTTACGCTAAGCTAAGCCTAAACAGACTTTGTTTTCTCACGTGTGTTGCAGCAGTTAGTCGGGTAAAGTGTAGCGCTATCTGTACAACTGTGCAATTCTGCTTTCAGTGTAAATTGTGTGAATATTTATTGAAGCGAATGGTCTGCAATCCTGAGCGTCCATAAGTTTGTAGCTGCCAGTTCAAGGAGAGTAATTCTGCCGCCATGGAAATCTTGACAGTCAACAAGGACTGTGGTCTTTGTTCCTTTTCGAGCCACTGGAGTAACAGCGGCTGAGGCTGTTGTGACAATAAGTTAATGATTCTGGCTTCTTTGCTTCTAAAAAGAGGCATAGCATGTCCTTCACAAAACCTTAAAAAATATTTAGCGTCCACGATCAGCCTTGTTTCCAGGCATTCTCACTCCGAAACTACTATTCCAGGGTCAACATTTTGATAGTTGCAACAAGTTGTTCAGAAGAACATTATGGTAACTATGCCAACTTGTTTGTTATAATATGATCGGTCACAACTGGTGATAAAGTGTTGTGTTGACACTCAAGCCCACATTTAGCGTGGCCCTCTGAGTCAGGGCTCTGATATGATGTGAAGTAGCAGGTGGAGCTGCTCATCAGATGGTGTAACTCGTCCACTATGGGAACAGTGACGCAGCTAAAAACACTTATTAGGTAGAATCAAGGGCATCGCTGCCACCAGAGCATGTGTATACAGAGCGGCTTACCTTTACCGTGGTAAGCCTGCTTTGCTTTTGAATATTATTTACAAGGGGGTTTTGGCCATGATGGCTGGATAATAGTTTCATACAAGCACCACATGAAAACACAAATGGCTAAATTAAAAACCAAACTTAAAAACTGCATAAAAAATTCACTTAAGAGACAACACACTTAAAACAAACAAGCAAATTTCATCAACCAAAACAATTCTTTCAGCGTTGGGACAAGTACATTCAGTGCTCAAATTTTTAAAAATCTTGCACGCTTATAAAATAAAATGTTTAAAATGTCTCGCACCAAGATGAGGGTGCAAAAGCTTTAATAATGCTTCACCAAAAACAGTGCAGGTTCTAGGAATGACGTTCCTAATTCATCTGTTTGATCGGAGGTGGCAACTACTGAGAGAACATCCTGAATCAAACATTTTCAAAGAAGATGAACTTGAGTTAAGGTTTTCTTTGCAGCAAAAGAAAAACAACATTTCTTTCTAGGTATAACGTTTTATAAAACGGATTATCTTCCTGGAAAAAAAACAGGTATTTAGAAGTTGAGAACTTATAACCCGCTGCACAAAGACAGGAAGTCACCTTTTATTATTTACAGTACTTCAGCTGTCTTCTTTGACCTTGAGAAGCATATCATGTTGGTTTTAGCGCAAGTCTCAACAGCTCCAACTTAAACTATGTTCCTATATGTCTAGAGAAATGATTTGCCTCTCAAACCCCTTGTGTTAAATGACGATGTAGTTGTATGGTATAGCGGTTCATGGCTTAGCCTCTCCTTTCAGTAAGGATTATGGGTAAACATCACATTCATGACCAGATATTTGCGGACTCAGCTTCTTCATATTAATGTAGTCAGGTGTATTTATGTAATGTATGTCTAAATAGGAGTGACTGTACTGACTGTGTTGTTGTACATTTTTAACTATACCTGCCACATATCGCTCACACGAGTTTGTCCTCGTCTCCGCAGCCGTTCGTCATCCACGACATGGAGACCCTCAAGCTGGCCGAGCAGACGCTGGTGGCCAAGATGGTGGGCTCAGGTGGAACGGTGAAGGACCGCGAGGCAGAAGTTCGGATTTTCCACTGCTGCCAGTGCACGTCGGTGGAAACCGTCACCGAGCTCACGGAGTTCGCGAAGTCCGTCCCCGGGTTCTCGAGCCTGGACCTCAACGACCAGGTGACTCTCTTGAAATACGGCGTGTACGAGGCCCTCTTTGCCATGCTCGCCTCCAGTATGAACAAGGACGGCCTTCTCGTCGCGTACGGCTCGGGCTTCATCACCCGGGAGTTCCTCAAGAGCCTGCGGCGGCCGTTCAGTGACATGATGGAGCCAAAGTTCCAGTTTGCGATGAAGTTTAACGCGATGGAGCTGGACGACAGTGACCTGGCTCTGTTCGTGGCCGCTATCATCTGCTGTGGAGGTGAGGGCGCAGGAAAAACAATGATGTTCACGATTAAACTGTTAATTTGCTGTATTGGCTAAGTTCTTTCTTCTTTTGATCTTTGAGGACTTTGAATCTCTCTCAAAGCAAATGGTTCCATATGACACAAATTGCAGACATTGCGAAAGCATTCGGGTACTACCCAGTGGTGTATAGTAACGAAGTAGAAATACTTTGTTACTGTACTTAAGTAGTTTTTTGTGATATCTGTACTCTACTTTACTATTTATATTTCTGTTTACTTTTACTTCACTGCATTTTGCAAAGAAAACTGGCACTTTTACTCCGATACATTTCCCCTGAAACCTTCGTTACTCGCTATAAAATCAAATCTATCTTTAGAAAAAAAATAAACACATCCGGGACTGTGGTGGAACACAGACTCCACCAAGCAGGTTTTGCGAATCACAATATTCTGCATTTTCCCTCTACATCCTCTAGCCCAGCGGTCACAAACCTCTATGCGTCACGGACCGGTTACGTGAAGACAATATATTCACGGACCGGGTCCGACCTCGGAGAGACGGGAGACAACAACACCTGACGTGTGTTCATTATGTCGAGTCTACTGACTCTACTCCTAACTAAACCTTTAGTCCAGTCTACTGCTTAACTTATAACCCGCTGCACAAAGACAGGATGTTGAAATGGACGCATGTTTTCATGCTTTTTTGGCGATCTCAGGATACTCTGCCTTGGTTTTAATCCAGAACACCGACAGAGTTAAAGCAGACTTAAATTTCATTTTTAGAGTAACGTAACATCTTGACATGTGTCACTAGGTTCCGTCTGAGGTTACCACAGACGGATGTATCCGGTCCTTTTTCACAATAAAACATCTTCCCGGCCTTGATTTTTTATTTTTTTATTTATTTAATTTAAATCTTTCTTTCTTTCTGTGCGGCCTGGTACCAAGGGCCCCACGGCCCGGTACCAA